>NW_012105986.1:1018885-1029755 GCF_000951045.1 Mandrillus leucophaeus | reverse complement strand
TGAGACCAGCCTGGCCAACATGGTGAAACCCTGTCTCTACTAAAAACACACAAATTAGCTGGGCGTGGTGGCGGGCACCTGTAATCCCAGCTACTTAGGAAGCTGAGGCAGGAGAATCGCTTGACCCTGAGAGGCGGAGGTTGCAATGAGTTGAGATCGTGCCACTGCACTCCAGCTTGGGTGACAGAGTGACAGTCCATCTCAAAATAAATAAATAAATAAATATATATATATATAAAAATTGCAACAGCTTGTCCCTGGTCTGCTTTCCAGTGATGCCTGCTTCTAAGTAACACTAGAGAACAGAGAGATCTTTCACAAACACACACATGATTGTGTTGACTTCCTGACTAAATGTTGTCAGGGGATACTCTTCTCCACCTACATAGGGTTCAGACTCTTTAAATTGATTCAGTCTTCTCTCTCGGATTCTGTCTCTCTGTTTCCTGGTCTCTAGGGATCCTATCCAATTCCAGTAGGTTTAAATACCTTTGTATGCTAATACTTCCAAATTCACATCTCCTAGACTCCCACTCAGACCTCCCTACCCTAAGCCCAAGCCTCTTTTACATCAACCTGCCTGACATCTCCATTTGAATGACTCATAGCCATCTCAAAAATCTGACTTTAGCAGGAATCTTGATTTTCCTCCCTAGTCCCCTCCGTTCAGTAAACCATTCAACTGCTCAAGTAAGAAAACACACTAGGAATTATCTTTGATTCTTTTTTTTTCTCAGCCTGCACTTACAATCCATCTGAAGTCCTGTTAATTCGATCTTTAAAACTTCTGCCAAACCTGTCCATTTATTTATGTTTTTATTTACATGACCTGTCCAAGTCATCATCATCTTTCTTATTCCTACCCTTGCCCCCTCCCCAATTCACTCCAATACAAAGCAGCCAAAGGAGTCTTTAAAGATATAAACTAGATGTCTCTCTTGCTGAAAAACCTCTCAGTGATTTCCCATTGCTTTTAAAATAAAATCCAAAGTCCTTACCATGATTTGGTTGCCCTATTCAGACTATACGGACCCTTACTACCCTCCCATTCACCACACCATGATAGCAGGTCATGTTCTTTCTCATTCACGGAATCCCAAGCATCTAGGACAGTGCCTCCTACACAGGAGACACACAATAAATGTTTGTTGAAAGAATGAGTAAGTGAGTGGCTTACAAGACCCTTCCTGGTCTGGTTTTTGTTTCTGCTGTTCTCTTTCTACTCCCCCATGTCACAATCTATGTTCCATCAAACGCTAGGAGCAGAATGAGACTAGGCAATATCTCTCTTACAAGCACTTTGAGTGGTGGCAGCAGAAATCAAGTGAGAGAACCCCAAGAGATAGCTGCAAACTCAATGACAGAATAAAGAGTAATTAACTGAGCCGCCCTTCCTCCCTGGATGGACTTCTTGGGCTCCTCTCAGCTCACATCTTGAGGGTTTTTTTGATTTAGTAAAATATAAATAACATAAAATTCACCATTTTAGGCATACAATTCAATGGTACTATCTATTTCCAGAACTCTTTTATCTTCCTGATGTAGTTCAGATGTTGTCTCCTCTAAATTTCACATGGAATTGTAATCCCCAGTGTTGGAGGCATGATCTGGTGGGAGGCAATTGAGTCATGAGGGCAAATCCCTCATGGCTGGATGCCGTCCTCATGATAGTGAGTGAGTTATCAGGCGATCTGGTTGTTTAACAATATATGGTACCTCCCTCCTCTACTCTATTTCTTGCTCCCCCTCTTGCCATGTGACAGGCCTGCTCCCACTTCGCCATCCACCATGAGAAAAACCTCCCTTAGGCCTCCCCAAAAGCTGGACAGATGCCAGTGCCATGCTTCCTGTACTGCCTGCAGAACCATGAACCAATTAAATTGTTTTTCTTGATAAATGACCCGGTCTCAGGTATTTCTTTTTTTTTTTTTTCTGAGACGGAGTCTCGCTCTGTCGCCCAGGCTGGAGTGCAGTGGCCGGATCTCAGCTCACTGTAAGCTCCCCCTCCTGGGTTTACACCATTCTCCTGCCTCAGCCTCCCGAGTAGCTGGGACTACAGGCGCCCTCCACCATGCCCAGCTAGTTGTTTTTTTTTTTTGTATTTTTTAGTAGAGATGGGGTTTCACCGTGTTCGCCAGGATGATCTCGATCTCCTGACCTCGTGATCCGCCCAACTCGGCGTCCCAAAGTGCTGGGATTACAGGGTTGAGCCACCGCGCCCGGCCTCAGGTATTTCTTTATAGCAATGCAAGAATGGCCTGATACACGTCTCAAACAGAAATTCTATATCCACCAAACAATTACTCCCCATTCTCCCCTCTTCTCAGCCTTTAGTAACCTCTATTCTACTTTCTGTCTCTATGAATTTGCCTATTCTTGGCTCCTCATATAAATGGAGTCATACAATATTTGTCCTTTTGCATCTGTCATCTTTCACTTAACATCATGTTTTTAAGGTTTATCTACGTCATAGCGTGTATCAGAATTCCACTCCTTTTTATGGCTGAATGATATTTGAGTTTGTTTTTAATTCACTTGTCCAACAAATATTAATTGAATACTTTATCCATCCAAGCACTTTTCTAGATTCTATGGAGATAGCAATAAGCGAAAGAGATAAAATTATTGCTTAATTCTTACAAATAAACAAGTGATTATATACTATGTCAGATGGTGACAAGGGCTATAGAAAAAAAAAACTGTATTGCAGAGAGGAACTGTAGAGGAAGAAGAGATCTCAGAGGCAGAGTGGAATCATTCGTGTAGTTCTTTGAGAGCTAGAGTAAGGATTTTGGATTTTACTCTGAAATCAGAAGTCAATAGAAAGTCTGGAGCTGGGATGGGTGCGGTGGCTCACACCTGTAATCCCAGCCCTTTAGGAGGCCGAGGAGGGTGGATTGCTTGAGACCAGGAGTTCAAGACCAGCCTGGCCAACATGATGAAACCCTGTCTCTACTAAAACTACAAAAAAAATTAGTTGGTCATCATGGCACACTCCTGTAATCCCAGCTACTAGGGAGGCTGAGGCATAAGAATTGCTTGAATCCAGGCGGCAGAGGCTGCAGTGAGCCCTGGGATCCAACAAAGCAAGACTCTGTCTCAGAAAAAAGAAAGAAAGTCTGCAGCTGTAGAGTGACATTTTCAAGGATAACTGTTTTGAAGGATAACTTTGGCTTCAGTGTTGAAATGAGACTATGACAGGAAATATGGTAAAGGAAAGGAGAAAGATCAGCGAGGGGTGTGCATTAGTCAAGGTTCCCCAGAGAATCAGAAGCAATAAGAGGGTGTGTGTGTGTGTGTGTGTGTGTGCATCTGTGTGTTACATGGGGAGAGATATACTTTAAGGAATTGGCTCATGTAATTGTGGGGGGTGTCAAGTCTGAAATCTGTAGGGCAGGCCAGCAGGCTGGAAATTCAAGTAAGAGCTGATGTTGCAGTCTTTATTCTGAAGTCGACAGGATAGGATAGGAAGGTTCGAAACTCAGTCAGGGTTTCCATGTTGCAATATTGAGGCCAAATTCCTTTTGAGGCAGAATATACTCCATGCCTCGTTTGCAGTCAACCTCTGGCATTTCTTGGGCTGTGGATGCATCAACCCAATTTCTGCCTTACATGGCATTCTCTCTGTGTGTATATCTGTGTCCAAATTTCCCCTTTGTATAAGGATACCAGTCATGCTGGAATAGGGTGGCCTTCATCTTACTAATTACATCTGCTGCAATGCTATTTCCAAGTAAGGTCATATTCCAAGGTACTAGGGACTAGGATTTTAATACGTAAATTTTGGGAGGTACAAGTCAACATATAACACAGGGTAACAGCTGTGAATATGAAGTAGTTGGATTTGGCCAGAGAATTTTAAAAAGAGAGTCTGGGATACTCCAATGATGTTTTTCACCTGAACAAAAATAGTTAAATTGCCATTTACTAAGCTGGTGAAGACTGCAAGAGGAGAAAGTTTGGAGAAGAATAATAAGGGTTCAGTTTTTATATAAGTTTCAAAGCACCATATCCGGCGGGGCATGGTGGCTCATGCCTATAATCCCACCACTTTGGGAGGCCAAGGTGGGAGGATCACATGAGATCAGAAGTTCGAGATCAGCCTGACCAACACGGTGAAACCCCATATCTACTAAAAATACAAAAATTAGCTGGGCAAGGTGGCACATGCCTGTAATCCCAGCTACTGAGGAGGCTGAGGCAGGAGAATCGCTTGAACCCAGGAGGTGGACGTTGCAGTGAGTTGAGATCACACCACTCTACTCCAGCCTGGGTGGCAGAATAAGACTCTGGAAAAAAAAAAACCAAAACCAAACCAAACCAAAACAAAACAAAAAACA
Organism: Mandrillus leucophaeus; assembly: GCF_000951045.1. Taxonomy (NCBI): domain Eukaryota; kingdom Metazoa; phylum Chordata; class Mammalia; order Primates; family Cercopithecidae; genus Mandrillus; species Mandrillus leucophaeus. The sequence continues at coordinate 1,025,415 of NW_012105986.1, read as the reverse complement.
CCATCTCCTACCCTACGTCCCTTACTTGGCTAGTAATGCCTGTGTTGAGAACAGAGGACCCAGTTATCTGCAGGAGCAGGGCAGACAGAGCCTTTGAGTGTTTCCCTTCCCTAGACATACAAGTCATCTAAGTAGCTCTCATGTCTGGCCCACTCCACTTCCCTTTCCAGCCCCTCCTCCCTCCTTATCATTGCCTCCATTACACATCTCTTTATGACATCTCCACATAAGCCCTAGGCATAAATACATTTTAAAAGTTATTAAAAGAATGGAACAAGTCAGAACTGATTATGAGCTGCAGAAATATTCTTTTTAAGAGTTGTATGTTCACGAGGAACATTGAGATTCTGAAGGAACCTTAATAATGGAAACATATTATGAAGAGTTGGGTTCACCTCAAATTAATGTTAACCTGTGACTCTAGTAGCCAGGAGCTGTTATTTATATTGCCACCTTTCAATCTGCATAATTTATGGTCAGTGCAGTGGAAGATTTGCCTTTATAGTTTTCACTGTCAGCTAGATTCTTCGATCCAAGTGGAAGAATTACATTTCCAAATAACAGAAAGTTAAAATGTATAATATGACTAAACTACAACAAAGTGGAACTTAAAAATAAAGTCCAGGAGAAAATAGGTCGTTTCATAAAACTAACTTCAAATTGTTAGAACCGTGACTTTAATTCTAAAGGCTCTCAGAAAGTTTTGGTACAGGAGTCCTTTATTCTGCTATGGATGTTTCCTTTATGAAATGCTGCTGTTTAAGCATGAAAGAAAACCTTCCATTTGAAGTGGGCAAGACATTGTTCATATGGATTTAGGCTGTGGCGATTTTCGTTTGCATAAAGGCACTCTGGTTGCTGTTCAGTAGTCAACATGATTGATTAGGGATGTGGTGGTTCAATCAGAATAAAGTATTCCCCAAATAATCTGGATCCCTAAGGGCCAGTGCTTCCAGGAATATGGTCCTGATAATTCCAATCTGTGGCTAATATTATTGAAAGCCTTAGACTGTCAAATAGAATCTGGCCTAAAAGGAGGACAAGGCTCCCTGAAGTGCAGCCCTTCGGGCAGCTGAAGGTCTTTTCTCAGATCGAATTTTTTGGCTACATTGATACTCTTCGGCTCCGTCCTTGCCAGAAGTGCGGAAGGATTCCAGCACCCCACAACTTGCTTGATTCACCCTCATCCCCTCCCCTAACTGAAGAAGCCGCTGGGTTCCGCGAGCCAGACTCGCGGTGGCTTCAGAGAAGCAGGCGAGCAGGCGGCTGATTCGGAGGCCAGTGTGGGGCCCGCAAGCGGTGACTGTCTCCAGAGGAGCAAAGGAGCTGAGTCTTGTTTTTCTTGGATCAGGTTTGGGACTTTTATTCTGTCTGACCATTTCCACCACTTCCCTCACAAGAGTCTCTGTCTCAAAGCACAGGACCGAAGCAAAATGCCTAATGAAGCGTGCCCAAGGAAGGGGCAGGGGCGTGCAAGTGACTCGGGAAGAAGGACTGGGGTGAGGGGAGAAACGAGGTTACGAGTTCGCACGTTCTCACAAAACCATTTGAAAACAGGAGCTGGAGACGACAAATTCTGGAACCCACGAAAGGCCTTTGGAGATCGCTCCGGCTCCTCGAAGTTGGGCGTGCGTCGCAGAAGAGTGCTGGGCGCTCCCTTTCAGCATTTTCGGCTTTGTTCAAGCCCTTGCGTAGGGTCAGGAAAGTCGTGGGTGGGCTCATCAGGCTTTAGGTCTCCAGGAACCCGGCTGGTCCTCTCTCGACTTCTTAGCGTAGGGTCCCGCCGGCCCGGGCGCCCTTGGCCGCCGAAGTTCCCGCCCTCGCCGAGGGCCCTAGCTCCGGAGCGGGGCGCAGACGCGGCCGCCGCCCCGCAGTCCCCCGCAGGTGCCTCCCAGGACCGGCTGCCGGGCGGAGGCCGAGCACGCATGGCGGCAGCTGAGCCTCCACACCCCAAGCCCCAGCCGGAGGGTCGCGTCCCCTGTCCTCCTCCCGGGCGAGACGAACGCTCAGCAGCTCATTCCCTGGGCGCTAAGACCGATTTCCAAGTCGCCCACTTTACCCCCTCCAGGAAGCTGTTGGCGCTTCTCCAGAAGCCTCCTCGGCTCCCAGCTCCAGCCCCTAAAATAAAAGCACCTTGCCAGAGAGCGGGGGAGGGGAGCAGCTGAACGGGGAGAATGAAAATACTAGGAGAACGACCCCATTCTCCAGGAAAAGGTAATGAGGGGAAGTGAAACAGTGTGAACTTACTCGGAAATGCAAACCGAGTTCAACTCACCCGGGAGCAAACAAACGACAGAAAGACAAATCAGCCACCGCACTCGCGGCTTTCCCAGAAAAGGCCTCATGAATGAGAATGGGTTGCTAGGTTTCCTTCCCTCTCTCCTGACAATCGCTTCCCACAAGACTTCCACCGCCGAAAGAAAACAGGCCGGGCCTGGTGACTGCGGAGTGAGGGAACCGCGCCAGGCCCACGAGGCCGCCCGCGACCGCTCCCGCCTTCAGGACCCTGGAGAGCGGCCGCCGCGCCCCTGGGACCCACGCCCAACCTAGAGCACCCGCGCTCGCCTCCCGCGCCTCACCACCCCGGCACTTTATTCGCTGCTTCCCGCCTCCACCTTCATTTTTTTTGGCAACCACCGCTCTTGTTTTTCACAGACAGATTAAATTGTTTTTTGTTTGGCATGAGGGGGTGTTTGGATTGGCCGAGCTACATTCCGGTTTGTAACTACACTAAACGTCAGTGCACCAAGAAACTAAGAGCGTCTCAAAGATGAGAGCCTGAACGAGGCAGGTGACCTTAAAAAGCCACTGAGTTCAATCCCTTTATAAATGAACTCAGAAAATAAAGAGCCTTTCCCAGTATTAGCCATTAAGTTCGTGGCAAGGTTGAGTGTAGAACCGTGGGTTTCTGACTTCTAAACTAATGCTTCCCTCCACTTTCCAAGGGGAAAAAAAATCCTCATCGCTTAGGTCTCCTAAGCAACAAGTGGAAGGTGGAAAGGCCGGTGTTTCCGAGAATAAGAAGGACACATGGAGTTTGGAAAGGGGGTCCCTAGAGGGTTCACTTGTAGTAGCAGCCCTAACATGGAATCCCGGTGTTCCCTGCTCCACGTAACATAACCACAGCCGCAATGGCCAGTCCCTTTCTCCAACCAGCCTGTGAAGGGTCTGGGGCCCTTCAGCCACCTTCAGCCAGTATCTGGACCTTCCGTAGGCAACAACCCCAATAGAATCTAGTAGCCAAGGCGAACTCTGTGCCTCTGGCAGGCAGAACCCTGGGCACTTAGGGAGATGCGAAAGGGCAGGGGGAACAAGGGAAGATCAGAGAAGGGAGGGGAAGAGTAACAGTTACAAAAGTGAACTAAGATTTTCATCCAAATTCTGAAGAACCAGGAGATGTGAACACAGACCCTTCTGCATAGCGCATGTCACATTCAGCGCACATAAGAGTCCCCTGGGAATGTTACTATGCAGATTCCGATGCAGTAGCCTGGGTGGGGCTCAAGAGTATTTCTAACAAGCTCCTAGGTGTTGGCGAAGCTGCTGGCCCACGGACCACACTTCAAGTAGCACGGAGTTAGGAAAAACAGGAGTGGGAGGGGAAAGAATCTAACTGTAGGCCTTTCCTTTTGCTTTCACCGACCTTCTCTTGCACCCCCAAAGTAACGCCTCAAAACTCTGTAGTAAAGAGCCCCGTCTAAGCGGCCGGACACCACATTAACCGTATGCTGGTTTTGTTTCTCTCTCCCTGCCCCAGCCCTTCCCGCCTGCACAGCTCCCAGACTCGCCTGCCGCCCCGAAGCTGCTCGGCCTCCTTTATAGCCCGCTTTCCAGTCTCACAAGGTTCTTCTCTCACCTTCTCCGGCGACCCCCTCCCGAAGCTCCCCGGAGGCGCCCGAACTTCTCCCCCCTGCTTCCCGCCCTGCCGGCCGCCCGGCTCTCGCGGGGGCACGAGGAGCTGCCAGGCCGCCTCTCGCTTCTGCTCGGGGCGGCGCTGGCACTGCCCGGCCGACCCTCGGGGGGTCGTCCGCTGAGGCCCGCCCGTCCCGTCGGCAAGCCCAGGGAAGAAGACGCCACCGCTGGGCAGAGCTCGCCCATGCCGGTGAGTATCGTGGTCTCCATTACGCCCCACACCCAGCCTCCCCAGGACACCAGCCTCTCCCGATTCTTCCTAACCCCGACTGACCCGCTCCGCCCGGGCCAGCAGCAGGGAACGGCGGCAAGGTCGGTTAGGCCGGGACAAGGCTGGGCAAGTCATAGGACGGGACACTGGAGGCTCCCGGGACACCGCCCCTCCTCGCGGGAAGACACTCCAAGCTACTTTTTCCTGGGCCATTGCCTTTCCAGGGTCCAAGAAAACGGGAGGGAGCCCTCGCTCTTCCCTTTCAAACTGCCTTTCAAACTCCCGGCGTGTCGCTTTCCTCCCCCTACTCCGAGCCTCCCCCAGACGCGCCTCCGCCGGCTCCCCGCGCTCGCTCTCCCACTCCCCTGCCCTCTCGGCAGGCAAGGGAGGAAATGACGTGATGTTATTTTTGTGTCAGGTCAGTTTCCAGCTTCAGCTTAGCCCTCCGGGCTCCAGGGAACTACCCCCGCGGCCCCACCGGGTCCCGCTCTCGAGGGGACGCTGCGGGCTACGGGGACACGCGGTGTTGCGAGTCTGGAGAGCTGGGCAGCTTGGTTCCCCCTCCCGCTGCCCCCTGGTCTACTCCTCTCCCCGGACTCGGGAGTCCCTGGAGAAGGGGACGCGGAGGGCGACTGCCGAGGGTCTCAGCGGGAGCCGGAGTCAGGGGTTAGTTCCTCCCCTTATCCCCCGCTCGTTTGCCGAGTGGGGCCTCCGCGCTCTGGCTAGCTGGGAAGCGGCGAGGGCCGCTTTCCAGGGCGGGAAGACCAGAGGCCGAGGCTGCGCCGGGGAGGGGCGGGAACAGAGCTCCGAGAGGTGCCCCGGGCCGCGGAGAAGGTAGGGGGCTGCCCTCTGTAGGCGGGCAGTCCACAGACGCGAAGCTCTGGGGACCAAGCACCCGCTCCGCGCCAGCCGCCCAACCCCGCTCCTCCCTCCCGCTCCCTTCATTCACAAGGTCCGAGCACGCAGTCCAGCACACTCGAGTCTCGCTCTGCCCCCGCGCGCCGAGGGGAGGCGATGACACAGAGGGCTTCGAGGACGCCCTCCACGCGCGCCTGGCTTCGTATCCACACTCCTGGGACTTGCTAATCCAGGGCTGGAGCAGTGAGGCTGCGGCCGGGGTGGAGGTCGCGCGCCGCTTGGGACCTCGGGGGTACCCCTAGCGCCCGCCGCGGTGGAGTGCGCCGCCGCTGGAGGGAGGCGAGACGTGGGATTGCCCGGCCGGGTAAAGGGAGTGAGGGGGCGGGGAGGAGGCAGAGCAAGGGGAGGAAGAGGCCGGGAGAAAAGGGCTACAGCAAAGATCGAGAGCCGGAGAAAGGGGAAAGGCGCCCGGAGCAATCGCAGACGTAGAGAGGGCAGCCCTCGGCTCTGCAATAGAAAGAAGGCACCCGCCGGACGCATGCGCACGGCGGACGGAGGCGAGCCGGCCGGGGCTTCCCCTCCGGCTGGCGGGGTGGACAGTGGGCTCGTGAGTATCCTGGTTCCTCGACCTCTCTTTCTTTCTCTCGGGCTCTCCCTGAGGCGTCGTGCTGGAAAGTGGCCGAGGCTAGGAGGGGCGCGCAGCGCGTCCGGACCTCGGGGTGTCGCCGTTGCTGCTGGGCGGGAGCGGGTGCGAGTCGGGGGTTACTGCCGGTAGCTTTAGTGCGTCTTTGGGGGAGTGTGGCTGCGGGTGCGTCTGTGTCCGAAGAGGGGCTTCGCGCCACCAGGATCAGTATGTCCCGGGCCTGCCAGGGCGTCCGCGATTCCACCTCTGCGGCCTCGGGTCGGTGACTTGGTGGAGAACGCAGAAGTCTAGACTTTAGACCCTAGAAATCGCACTGATCACCCGAAGCGTATTTTGGAAAGTCCAGGCGGGTGGAAGCGTCGGCGTTCTCACGGTGTAGGGAGAGGATAAGGAAGGGGCCAGGCGCCCGGAGCGGGTGGTTTGAGCGCCGCTGGGAAGGGAAAGGAGACAGAGCCTCCTGGAATCAGAGCGCCTGCTTTTAGGAGAAGTGCAACCAGGGCAGGGGCACCGAGGGGCAGGGTGAGGAAGTGGGCGCCCGGCGCATGGACCCCAGAGGACCAACTAGGTGTGGGCGTTCACTCGGAGCCTCTGTTCATGCTCTTGAAAACCGAATGAACAGAGAAGTGCCCTCCACCCTTCGCCTGCGCCAAGGCAGTTAACGTGCAGGCGCCGCCGGGATTTTCCTGGAACAAATCCGGGCACTTGATCTTCCGCACCCTCGGAGCTGCCCTGGGAAGTCGGAACAAGTCTGGGCGCCCGGACTGCGGACTGGAAAGCAGGGAGCGGAGGGCGGGAGACTGGGGGCGGGAGGTGAGGGTGCGGGCTGCTGCTGGGGACCGAGGTGGGCGTTGGAGGGGAGGGTCTGTGTGCGCGGGTATCCTCCAGCGTTGGGGGAGCGGACAGGCC
>NW_012105986.1:1008365-1018835 GCF_000951045.1 Mandrillus leucophaeus | reverse complement strand
ACGCAGAAGTCTAGACTTTAGACCCTAGAAATCGCACTGATCACCCGAAGCGTATTTTGGAAAGTCCAGGCGGGTGGAAGCGTCGGCGTTCTCACCGTGTAGGGAGAGGATAAGGAAGGGGCCAGGCGCCCGGAGCGGGTGGTTTGAGCGCCGCTGGGAAGGGAAAGGAGACAGAGCCTCCTGGAATCAGAGCGCCTGCTTTTAGGAGAAGTGCAACCAGGGCAGGGGCACCGAGGGGCAGGGTGAGGAAGTGGGCGCCCGGCGCATGGACCCCAGAGGACCAACTAGGTGTGGGCGTTCACTCGGAGCCTCTGTTCATGCTCTTGAAAACCGAATGAACAGAGAAGTGCCCTCCACCCTTCGCCTGCGCCAAGGCAGTTAACGTGCAGGCGCCGCCGGGATTTTCCTGGAACAAATCCGGGCACTTGATCTTCCGCACCCTCGGAGCTGCCCTGGGAAGTCGGAACAAGTCTGGGCGCCCGGACTGCGGACTGGAAAGCAGGGAGCGGAGGGCGGGAGACTGGGGGCGGGAGGTGAGGGTGCGGGCTGCTGCTGGGGACCGAGGTGGGCGTTGGAGGGGAGGGTCTGTGTGCGCGGGTATCCTCCAGCGTTGGGGGAGCGGACAGGCCAGGGGCCTCTAGGGAAGCGGCGCTCCGGGAGAGGGGTGGCTTTCCCGTCTCTGTGTGCGCTGCGATCCCCCCACCCAGCTCTGGCGGAGGAATGGGTGGGGGAGGAGCCCTGAGAGATGCAACTAGCTAAGAGTGGGGTGGGCGTTTTGGGGAAAGGTTTGCGTGCGCTGCGGCCCTCCGGCTGCTAGAGAAGTGGGCGAGAGAGAGTGGGCGCCGGGAGGGGGTCTATAGGCGCCGCGACCTCCCCCACCTCCCTCCACGCTTGTGGGGGAGTGAGTGGGGAAGGGGCATTGGGAGAGGCGGCGCGCCGACACTGAGTTGCAACGTGAGCTTCCCGGACTTGACAGCATCAAAGGAAAACCCTGGCGAGCAGCCAGGGCCAGCGAGCGACCCCAGCAGCAGGGACGAGGCGGTGCAGAGCGCTCGCGGACAGGCTAGGGGGATCCCTGGGGAGCAGCTGCTGCTCACGGACCACCGGCGATGCACGGGGTGGAGAAGTGAACGTGATCGACAGGATTTCTATCCGGAAGGTGGACAGCGCTACAGGGGAATCTCCTCGAGTCCTGTCCGTCTCATAATTTGGCAAAAGCTCGCGCCACTGCCCTCGACCTGGGCGACAGAGCGAGACTCCATCTCAAAAAAAAAAAAAAAAATTAGCAAAAGCCTGTCGCTCTTTGTCGACCTCCCCACATTCCCCAGTCACCTGGCTGGGGTTCGTTGGTATCAAAATCCCAGCCTTGGTGCCCTCGGTGTCGGCAGGACCCTCGCCCCCTGGCTAGCGGAATCAGGCACCTGCACGCGGGCTTCTCATTGCCCTGGCGCGTGGGGAGCAAGGGGCTTCTGCATCAGTCTCCATCCACCCTGCTTGGGACACAGGTGGCAGGGCCCTGGAGTGGCTTGGCTTCATTTCACTCCTAGTGCCTCCACACCGTGGAATTGACTAAACAAATGTTCAAGTTCGCAAAACGGTCTGACTTCCTCCCCAAACTTGACAAGGACATTTCTAGTGAAATTACTCTGTAAGTTTTTTTGGCACAACCACAGTTTGCAATTTACTGTTTTAAAATATTTTTTTCCTCAAAACCTAATTTTCTATTGGGTCTCATCCTGTTTATCTTCTGTTCATTAAGTGACATCTTTCTTTTTTTCTTTGAGACTCAGTTTCGATCTTGTTGCCCAGGCTGGAGTGCAATGGTGCGATCTCGGCTCACTGCAACCTCTGCCTCCTGGGTTCAAGCGATTCTCCTGCCTCAGCCTCCCGAGTAGCTGGGGCTGGGATTACAGGCAAGCGCCACCACTCCTGGCTAATTTTTTGTATTTAGTAGAGACGGGGTTTCTCCGTGTTGGTCAGGCTGCTCTCGAACTCCCGACCTCAGGTGATCCACCTGCCTCGGCCTCACAAAGTGCTGGGATTACAGGAGTGAGCCACCGCCATAAGTGACATTTTTTTTTTTTTATCACGTATTAGTAACGCATATGAGAGGCAATGTCGCCAAACCAGTGAGAGTCTTGAGCTCTGTAACCGGGTTCAGATCCCAACCTAACTGCATAACCTTGGACTAGTTACTTATCCTCTCTGGGCGTTAGTTTTATCATCTGTGAAATGGGGCTAATAAGAGTACCTACCTCGGCCGGGCGTGGTGGCTCACTCCTGTAATCCCAGCACTTTGAGAGAACGAGGCAGGGGGATCACCTGAGGTCAGGAGTTCGAGACCAGCCTGGCCAACATGGTGAAACCCCGTCTCTACTAAAAATACAAAAAATTAGCTGGGTGTTGTTGCTGGCGCCTGTAATCTCAGCTACTCTGGAGGCTGAGGCAGGAGAATTGCTTGAACTCGGGAGGCAGAGGTTGTAGTGAGCCAAGATGGAGCCACTGCACTCCAGCCTGGGCAACAAGAGCAAAACTCCGTCTCAAAAAAAAAAAAAAAAAAAAAAAAGAGTACCTACCTAACGGGCTAGCTGACAGCATTTAGTAAATTAATAACATAGAGCTCTTATAACGGGATGGCACATACCAAGCAAAAGCTGTTATTACTATTATTATATTGAGGCTAAATTGGCTAGACTTCAAACTATAAATAAGATCAGTAACAGAATGCATATTTTTGTATACTATAAAGAGTATGCATAATGAAACACATGTCCATCATCAAAATTAGAAAAACAGTCTTTTTTTTTTTTTTTTTTGAGACTGTGTCTCACTCTCTCACCCAGGCTGGAGTGCAGTGGCACAACTGAGGCCCACTGCACCCTTGAACTCCCAGATTCAAGGGATCCTCCCACCTCAGCCTCAGGAGTAGCTGAGACTTAAGGTACCTGCCACTGCACCTGGTTAATTTTTTAATTTTTATAGAGACAGGATCTCACTGTGTTGCCAGGGCTGATGAACAGCCAGTTTAAGATAATCTGAAAATGTACCTTAGGAGCTTGAAGTGCTAACTTGTTTGAGATCACTGTAAATGTTTTAGCTGAAACATCCCTTATATCAGAAATACAGAAAGATGAAAATCAGGTTACTTATTCTACGTCCTTCGTTTTATGGATGAGGAAACATTCAGAGAGGTTAAGGGTCTGGGCCAGAGATCTCCAGCTAATTAGGGGCCAAAATAGAATGAGGACTTCTGACTCATTCCCCTGGGCTCTCACACACCACACTGCTGATTTCCTGTTTACTACGGATTAATGAACTGTTAACAGATAGAAAGTATAAATAAGGAAAAAGTGTCCAAGCATGTGCTATCTCTAGCACCAAGAAGGACTAGGCAGTCATGTCATGGCTACTGTTGTCCCACAGCTTTATCTTGGTCCCTCACATTATAAGACATGACCACATGACTCGCCTCAGGTAAGGTAAGGTTACAGATCAAGCTATTGTCAGAGCCAGCATTAGCATTTTAGGCCCCACTTGGGTATACATTTGATTGCAAATTCTGTTAATCTCTTGTAGCAGTTTTAGAAATCATCTTTGAGCTTTTCTTGAATTCTTAAAATACCCTTCCAGCTGGCTTTGAAGGTCTTTCCTATAACAAAGCCTTTTAGAAAAGGCCTTCAGAATTACACAGAAGATTTTATTATTCTAGATTTTATGGAGTAGCAACAGTAAAAGAGAAAAGCTTTCTTATTTTAATGCAGTAGCCTGTAACTGGTTTCATTCCAGGCACTTGAGTATCAATTCCTGAAATCCTACTGTTCTTTTATTTCTGCATGTGGCCATCTAACCACATTCACCTTCCATGGACAGATGCAGATGGTGGCTTAAAGGTTCAGCCCTCATATTAACAGTTTAAGAATTATACAGCAGAGACTTTCTAGTGAACATCTGGTCTTACAAAGTTATTTATAGTGATGGTGTGTCTTCCAGGGAAGGTACTTCGAGGAATTATGCCTGCATCCTTGAAAAAGGAAACCATGGTTTTCTCCAGTGTGTGAACTGGATACTGAGTATCTTATTTTTTATTTATTTATTTATTTTTTGACCCTAAGAAACCTCTTGCATGAATACCCTACTCTTGACTTTGCATCTTGGGATACTTACTACATGTTCTTAGACAGAAGGACAGGGCATTTAAGAAGGGAGTGACTTTCTAGCATGCTCCCAAGCCAGTTTGGCAGAACTTAGTTTTGAAATCACATGTGTCAAGTCAGGTCCCAATATGATTATAATGTGTATCACTGTCCAATTGGGAATATTTCAGATTGGTTTTCAGTGCAACACCAGGTGACTCACAATGTGAGCTTCTTTTCAAACAAGTACAGTGTCAGTCAGCAACTAATAGGGCTCACTGTGAGTCAGAGCTTAGCATTTAGTACAATAAGTGTGAGTCACTGACTACCCAGCACCATCTGAGACGGTCCCTGAATGTTACTTTGCGCAGCTAGCTCAAGAGTTAAGGTGATGCTGCTTGGAGTGAGTCAGTTTGTAGTACAATTGAATGGGCTCTTGGAGAGGCCATTCACAATCAAGTTTGATGTGGCTGAGTGCTCAAAGTAATATTACGTGATTATAAATTCATGGAGTAGATTACCTTGATTCTAATCCAGCTGATTAGAGTCTAGCTATTTGCACGGGGAATCACTTGCGAAATATGAGTAATATGCTCTGTTGCCCAGCAGTGATATTTTACATGAGTTATTTCAATAGTTATTAAAGCCAGTTGACCTTTCTGATTTGGGAATGCTCAATTTCTAGTTAAGCATGTATTTTATTCTAAAGTGTAAAATCCTTTTCATATGAGCATTTGAGTTTTAGGCAAAGGCATCTCATGCAAAGTTATCTGATAGCTTGGCTTCCTGAGGTGCTGGGTTGTACAATGTGCACCTCCATCCAACAGTGAAGTAGTGGAGAATGCCCTGCTATCTGGTTTGTCTACATTTGGGCCCCTCTGAAGCTGACTGAATTGTGGTTGCTCAAGGCTAGAGTGCAAGTTCGTACTGCTGCTCTTAGACTAAGGACACCAGGCACTTTAACCCTTTTAGGGCTGAATAGCTAGCACCAACACTTATACAGCTGTTGGATTTTTGCAACCATGGAAATAATTATGCAACCTACTCCTTACCTCACCTGTATAATGGACTTTTATGTCTCAAGGTGGAGTGATAATGAGATTTAAGGGACTATTAGATTTCTTTCTTTCTTTTTCTCTCTCTCTTCCTTCCTTCCTTCCTTCCTTCCTTCCTTCCTTCTTCCTTTCTTTTTTCTTTCTTTCTTTTCTTTTTTTTTTGTTCAGGTCTTTTATTAACTAATACACAATTACTTGTCCTCTGGTTTGTTGAAGCAATAAATCAGACAACATTAGCCACAATAATGCCTGTGAAAGTGGCTGGCCATAAAAACTCCAGCACCACATTCATCTGAAAGGCACTCCCAATGAAGGCCACTAATTCTGGCATTTTCATCCACCTTATAGTATTTCAGGACACCCACTTCACCTTCTTTCTCTTATGCTTATTCTTGGGAGTTGGATAAGATTTCTTCCTATTTTTGGCACTACCATGAAGTCTCAACACAAGATAAAAAGAGTAGATTCTTTTTGAATGTTGTAGTCAGAGAAAGTATGTCCATATTCCAGTTACTTGCCAGCTTCCAGTCGCTTGTCTTTGCTGATCAGGAGGAATTCCTTCCTTATCCTGGATATTGGCCTTTACATTTTTCGGTTGTATCTGAGGGTTCAACCTCGAGGGTGATGATCTTCCCTGTAAGGATATTTGCAAAAATCTGCATTTTGGTAGATGCTCCATCTGAGGTTGAGGGAAATGAAGAGATGGGTTAGACTATAGACACAGGAGAGGGTGCTGGCCAGAGAGCAGTCCAAGAGCACACCCATAGATTTCTTAATTTGTATAAAAGTCGTGTTGATAATTAGTGACAGGAAGTCATTATCCATAGAACTCAGATTAGACTACTGTTAAAAAGTACATGTGGCCAGGTGTGGTGGCTCACGCCTATAATTGCCACACTTTAGTAGGCCAAGGCGGGTGGATCACTTGAGCCCAGGAGTTCCAGACCAGCCTGGGCAACACAGTGAAACCCCATCTCTTAAAAAAATGCAAAAAATTAGCTGGGTGTGGTGGTGCACACCTGTAGTCCCAGCTACTTGGGAGACTGAGGCCGGAGGATCACCTGAGCCTGGGGACGCTGAGGTTGCAATGGGCCATGATCTTGCCTCTGCTCTCCAGCCTGGGCAACAGAGTGAGACCCTGACTTAAAAAAAAAAAAAAAAAGTACATGTATATTTTTCTCTGTTCATCTTTTGATGACTCTAAAAGAATCTTACATGTATGGGGTCTTCCATATACATTCATTTTGTTTTTACAAATATTTATTTCTAGTGATTACCCAGATATAGTTCATATATCTCCTGCTATAAAGAAAGATATATCTATTTCTTTGCATTTAAGGGGGACTTTACATAAAAAATTTAATTCTTCCTGACTTAATATAATCCCGGCAAATTTCGGTTGTTAGGACTCTTTAATGAATTAGAGTATTTCTAAAACTGAAACAACGTTTTTCTGTGTTTATTAGGTTTCAGTGATGAGCTATTTGGTATTTTTGTGAGGTTTATGACAGCTTTTAACTTCATTTACTTGAGTTATAACTTACAGTAAAGTTTACACATCTTAAGAGTGGAACTTAGTAAACTTCATGTAAGTGTACCCCCACAGAACCACCATTTAGATCAGGGTTTCTCACCTCAGCACTGTGGAGATTTGGGGTTGAATAACTCCTTATTGAAGGGAGTTATTGAATGGAATAACTCCATTGCACTGTAGGATGTTTAGCAGCATCCCTGATCTCCACCCACTGGATGATCCAGTAGCACCCTTCCCTGGATGCCATGACCAAAAATGTCTAGACATTGCCAAGTGTCCCCTGGGGCCAGAATCACTCACCACATCTCTAGATGAAGATACAGGATATTTTCAGCACCCCATGCTCTCCTGAAGAGCCCATCTCGCTTCCTCCCATTCAGGACTCTCACAGGTAACCACTTTTACAACTTCTTTTAAACTGCCTGCTTTTTAAAGTTCATATGGAATTCAACAGTGTATAATAAATTTTGCATCTGGTTCTTTAGCTCAGCATTATGTTTTTGAGATTCATTTGTTGTTGTATGTATTGTTATTTTTTAATGCTGTGCAGCATTCCTTTGTATGAACACACCACAATGTATTTATCCATTCCACTACTGAAGAAATTTTAGTTGTTTCCAGTGTGGAGCTATTATTAATAATGCTAATATTAACATTCTCATTCATGTCTTTTGATGAACTTTTTTCCTTTGAGTATATGCCCAGGATAAAAATTGTTGGGTAATAAGTCCAGTGTATGTTTAGCTTTAGTAGATATTGCAAAACTGTTTCATAGTCCAAATCAGTTTACATCCATCCCCACCAGCAAAGTGTGTATTGCTTCACATCTTCACCAGTACTTAGTGTTGTTTGCCCACTTAACTTTAGTCATTCTGGTGGCTGTGTAGTAGTATCTCATTGTGGTTTTAATTTGTATTTCCCTGGCTACTAATGGTGTTAAGCATCTTCCTATATGTTTTTGGGTCAAGTCATTTGTAAATTTTCTATTTAAAATGCCTCCACAAGCCTTTGGCCCATTTTTCTTTTTCTTTCTTTCTTTCTCTGTTTTTTGTTTTTTGTTTTTTTTTTTTGAGACAGGGTCTCACTCTGTTGCCCAGGCTGGAATGCAGTGGCACAATTAGCTGTGAAGCTGAGACTATAGGTGTGCACCTCCACACTCAGCTAAATTTTTTTATTTTGGCTAGGGAGAGGGGGTAGAGATGGGGTTTCACCATGTTGCCCAGGCTGGTCTTGAACTTCTGTTTGGCCCATTTTTCTATTGTGCCATTGATCTTTTATTATTGTTATTATTGATCTGTCAGAGTTCTTTATATATTCTGGATACAGGCCATCTGTCAAAACTCTGTGTGTGTGTGTGTGTGTGTGCGCGCGCGCGCATGCGCGCGCACTGCAAATCTCTTCTTCCAGTCTGGCCTGCCATTACACTCTCATTCCATTATCTTTTGACTTTCATAGTTTCTGTTGGAAAGTTATGCTTCTTTGAAGGTAGCATGTTTTTATCCTCTGGCTAAAGTTTTTCTCTTGTTTTTCACATACCACAGTGAATATAATGTGCCTATATGTGGTTTTCACTTTATTTTTTCTGCTTTGGGTTAACTGAGCTTCTTGTATCTGTGGATTGACGTCTTTCATCAACTTAGGAAAATTTTCACTCAGTGTCTCTTCAAATATGGCTTCATCTGGTTTTCTTTCTTTCTCTCCTGCTTCTGGGACCTTTCAAATCATACATATGTTAGACTTTTTCCTTCATGTCTCTTATTGTCTGATCTGTTTTGTTCATTTCTCATCTCTCTCTGCTTCAATTTGAATATTTTCTGTTGACCAGTGTTTTAGTTAATTAAGCTATCTTCCTTTGTGTCTAAGTCTTTTGTCAAACCATCTAGTGAGTTGTTAATTTCAGAACTTGTTTTCTTCTAAATGTAGTATGCTAATTTGATTCATTTTAATACATTTAAATTATCTGATGAAATTTCCCATCTTTTCATCAGTTTAGTCCATCTAATTCTTATCTACTAAATCCAATGAGATCATCTGTGTGCCTATATCTATTTTTTATTCATCACATTTTTATCTCTCTTCACAGATCTAGTAATTTTTATTATATGTAGACATTGCATAAAAAGAAACTGTGTAGGTTCTGGTAATTTCTTCCACCAGCAAGGATGGAATCTCCCTTGGAGGAATTTCCTGTCCAAGGATGAAGGACTAAAGGGCTGATCACTTCAGGCCAGCAGATATTAGAATGGGTCAGATCTGGTTACAGTTTTGAGGTTTTTTTGTTTGTGTTGACATGGAATCCCCTTCTGTCACCCCCAGGATGGAGTACATTGGCACCATTATAACCTAGAACTCCTGGGCTCAAGCAGTCCTCCCACTTCAGCCTCCTGAGTAGCTGGGATTACAGTCACATGCCAATTCACCTGTGCATTTTTAAAAAATGTTTGGTAGAGATGGGGTCTGGCTATGTTACCCAGGCTGGTGGCTGCAGTTTTAATAAGATTTAGCTAACCTCCGGTTCTTTCTTGTTCCTTGAGAATTTTCTCCTGGGTTCCAGAATGAAAGCCTGGTGGACTTCCATCTCCTTGGTCTCAAAAGAATGGAAGACTCAGTCTTGCCTTCAGATTTTAAGTTTGTTCTTTGCCTCCACCTTCCCCATATGTCTTCCACATTTGATAAATGTCTTGTAGGACCCAGCCATGTGTTTGAGGAATGTCTTGTTACAAGGGAACTTGTCCTCCCGCATGAGAAAAGAGTCTGCTTATATCCTCAGCTTGTGCTAATGGTCAGCAAAAGCCCTCAGAAAAAAAAACAGCTAGTGACAGACTACTCAGCTTGGAAGAGCTCTCTCACTCAGAAATTTTAGTTTATGTAATCTTTTTGTTTTCACAGTTCTCTGATGACTTTACAAATGTAATTTCACTTATTTATCTGAGTTTTTTAATTGTTGCATAACAATAGTGATTTGGGCTGGGCGTGGTGGCTCACGCCTGTAATCCCAGCACTTTGGGAGGCCAAGGTGGGCGAATCATTTGAGGTCAGGATTTCGAGACCAGCCTGGCCAACATAGCAAAACCCCATCTCTACTAAAAATACAAAAAAATTAGCTGGGTGTGGTGGCGTGTGCCTGTAGTCCCAGCTACTCAGGAGGCTGAGGCAGGAGAATTGCTTGAACCCGGTAGGCAGAGATTGCAGTGAGCCAAGATCACACCTCTGCACTCCAGCCTGCGTGACAGAGCAGGACTCTGTCTGAAAAAGAAGTGATCTGCCTTGACTTATTGACATTTTTCTTGAATTAATTTTCTGTTGATTACATTGTTATCTTTCTTTTATACCATTTGTTTCCAGTGTAATTCAGAAAATGTGTATTTTAAATTTCACCATTTGTGTGTGTAAAATGTAATACATGCTTTGTCAGTTTGAAAACATTGGAAAGAAAAGAAGTATGTTATAATTTTGCAACTCTTTGTGCTTCAGATTGCAGTTGTGTAATGTAAAAAGCATGAGTGTTGGAATGAAAGAGAACTCGGCTCAAATTTTGACTTTGATCATTAGTTTTGTGAGCCTCTGAATCTGAATAGCAGTGATAAGAATACTTGCTTTAACATAATACATGTACAGCAGAGAGTTCAAGAGAGTATTAGTAAGTGGTACCTCTTACCAATATTCTTCTAATATTTATCATTATTTTAAGCTCTTGACCATGGATAATTTGATTTTAAACATTTATATTTTGATATATTTCTATTTG
>NW_012105986.1:980806-1007820 GCF_000951045.1 Mandrillus leucophaeus | reverse complement strand
AAAAAGATAAAGGCAATAAGAAAACAATATTAAAAAATAATAAGAAAAGGCTAACACTATTTTCTGGAAAGAACAGCTGGTTGACCTTTGCAGAGGAGAGTCTATGTGGGGACTGTAATTTTAACATTATCTCCATGAATGATTTAAATATAATTAATTTTCATATTAGATTTCCTGTTGCCATTGTTGCTCTTTTATTTTGACTATGGCATTTGCTTCCTGAAAAAAAAAATACTATACTAATATATAGAAATAGTTAGATTCTACTCTAAAGCTGGGATGGAAATGGTAAACCTGGAGGTGGAGTAGCAGGACTCTCCTGACCTGTGCCAGAAGGATAGCACTGATGTGTGCATCCCCAAGGCCTTGGACTTACCTCAGTCTCACCTGTCATCTCACTCTTACTGTCTCAGCCTTTAGTTCCTTAGTGTGATGACAGCCAGCTTCAATGACAGCCAGCTTCACTGCTCTGAACTCCGTATTCCGAGAAGGACTGCTCTTCTTACCATTTGTGGGCAGATTTAAGTCAAGGCACAAGAGTGAGGGACTCTAGTTATGCAACAACCTGAAATTTGTCAAATTCCCACTAGAGCTAAACACATACATCACCTTCGGCCCCTTGAGTGATTGCCTAGGCTGTCCTGTTCTTTTGGCGAAATGAAATACTTATTAACAAAAACACCAGAACATCATAACCAGACCACGTAGAATAAATTTGACTTAAAGGAGGAAAGAGTACTAAGAAGTATAAAAAGGATAAAATTATGCAAAATCTAGTAAAGCGAAAAACTCACCCCCCGAACATGTTAAACAAATGTCATAAACTAAACAAAAGGCTTTATTTCTTTTTTTTTTTTTTGAGATGGAGTCTCGCCGTGTCTCCCAAGCTGGAGTGCAGTGGCGCGATCTCAGCTCACTGCAAGCTCCACCTCCCAGGTTCACGCCATTCTCCTGCCTCAGCCTCCTGAGTAGCTGCCTGGGTTCAAGCAGTCCTCCTGCCTCAGCCTCCCGAGTAGCTGGGACTACAGGCGCCCACCACCACGCCCGGCTATTTTTTGTATTTTTAGTAGAGACAGGGTTTCACTGTGTTAGCCAGGATGGTCTCTATCTCCTGACCTTGTGATCCACCCGCCTCGGCCTCCCAAAGTGCTGAGATTACAGGTGTGAGCCACCACGCCCGGCCCAAAAGGCTTTATTTCTTTTCTTTATCTTCCAGTGATCTGTATTCAAAATCATGAGGGCATTTATGAAAACTATAAATACTAATTTAGATAGAGAAAACATTTGTTAAAATCGATCAAATCTACTCTGATAATTAGAAGGCTACATATAGCTTATATTTTCTTAATTGAAACAGGTCCTCTACGTGCCTTTTTACCCAATACGTTAGTAAGGAGGTTTTCGCCCTGGGTCTCTGTATCCAACTGCCTTATTTTGTCTCACTGAAAGGTTATAAATTGCTTATGGTTCCCTGCGAAGAGTCCAAAGTGCATAACCACTGAACATTTCAAGTCTGAAATTTCTTCAATTTTAGATCTGTTTGTTCAACATATCTACTATTTGACACTTCACGCCAAGGGGGAGGGAGATCTAAAATTCAGTAGATATTTTGGTACAAACTGTAGAAAACTAAAACCTCGAGGAGCAGAGATTCTCCCACACACATCCTAGGAACTGCAGACAAAAACATTCTGTCAGCTTAGCCCAAAGAACTGTCTTGGGAATGCTAAGGCCCTGTGGGACAAAGCAATGTGCTGGAGTTTCTCTTAGCCCATTCGAATCAAAGCAGACCTGCTGGGAAAAGGACTCCAGCAACCTTCGCTGATCGGCCTACACAAATGATCCAAATCCATCGAACTGTGGCCCATGTGCAGCTGTGGTTGTGAGGGACACAGTTCTGTGGGGTGACAGATGCGTCCGTGCCTTGAACCACATGATCTGGATTCAAGCCTGTGTGGCCCTGACTGAATGTCAGGCACATTAGACAACCTCCTTGAAGCTGAGTTTTCCCCATTAATAAATGGGATCTCAAAACCTCACAAAATCATTTCAAATATTAAATGTAAGATGTGATCATTTGCTCATGTAAACATAGGAAAAATTGTGCATTATTTAGGCCCTGATAGAGTTTGGATTTTTTCTAGAGTCAGGATTTGCCTTTGAAGCCCACAGGAGGGGACTAACAGGGTCTAGATTCTATTTTTAAACAGTTAGTAAATATTTTAGGCTTTGTGGGCCATGTGCTTTCTATTGCAACTAGTCAACTCTGCTACTGTAACAGAAAGCTGTGAGGGGAGAGGGAAGGCAGTGGATATGGAATGTATTGTAGCCATCCAGACAAGAGATGGGTCCGCCAGCCTAGGAGAAGCAGCAGGGATGCAGTGCAGGCCTGGTGTGAGTCCTGGAGATGCAGTGAGCTTGCTCATGAGTGATGCATGAGGAATCAAGGTGACTCCTTATGTAGGTGGATGGTGGCACCATGTGTGGCCATGGAGAAGACAAGCGGTGAAACAGACGGGCTGGAGGGGGAGACGCTGGATTCCATGTTAGACCCTAGCGATGCTCAGGAGAGCTCCAACTGTGGTGCCAGGCAGCTGGTTGGATCTGTGTGTATGGCAGCCAGGGAATGGCCTGGGCTAGAGGCAGAAATGTGGATTCGTCAGGTTCTGATGATGTGCAGCCCTCTGTGCTGTTGTATGCTAAATGATCATGAAGTTATGGTGGGAAGCTCTTGAACATAACCAGTAGGATCTTACTACTTTAGAATCTGCACTTCCTTTTCTCAATTATCCATAAACAGTCTATGAAGAGTTTCTGTTTGTGATAGGGGTCAGCAAACAAGGCACAGGGCCACCTCCAGCCCTCTGCCTGCTTTTATATGCCCTGAACACTAATAATGGTTTTTATTTTTATTCCTTTTGTTTGTTTGTTTGTTTGCTTTGAGACGGGGTCTTGTTCTGTCGCCCAGACTGGAGTGCAGTGGTGGGATTTCGGCTCACTGCAACCTCCGCCTCCCGGGTTCAAGCAATTCTCTTGCCTCAGCCTCCTGTGTAGCTGGGACTACAGGCGCCCGCCACCATGCCTGGCTAATTTTTTTGTATTTTTAGTAGAAATAGGGTTTCACCATGGTGGTCAGAGTTGTCTCGAACTCCTGACCTCGAATGATTCACCCGCCTTAGCCTCCCAAAGTGCTGGGATTACAGGTGTGAGCCACTGCATTCGGCCAAGAATGGTTTTTACATTTTTTAATTGTTGGGAGAAAAAGTCAAAAGAATAAGGCCAGGCATGATGGCTCGTGCCTGTAATCCCAGCACTTCGGGAGGCCTAAGCGTGAGAATCTCTTGAGGTTGGGAGTTTGAAACCAGCCTGGGCAACAAAGCAAGACCCTGCCTCTGCAAAAATAAAAAATTAGCCAAGTGTGGTGGCATAAGCCTTAGTTCCCGCTACTCAGGAGGCTGATGCAGGAGGATCACTTGAGTCCAGTAGGCTGAGGCTGCAGTGAGCCGTGGATTGCACCTTTGCACTCCAACCTGTGTGACAGAGTGAGATGCTGTCCCACCCCCCCAAAAAAAGAAAAAGACGAAGATTTTGTGACACATGAAAATTTTACAGAATTCAGATTTTAGCATTCATAAAGATTTATTGGAGCACAGCCATGCTCATTTGTTTGATGTTTGAGGCTGCCTTTGTGATATAGAGGCAGAATTGAGTAGTTGCAGACAGACCAGGAGGCCTGCAAAGTGTGCAATAGGTACGATCTGGTCCCTCACTGAAAATGTTTGTCTACCTCTGGACTATAGCATAAATATAAGTGTGGGGTATTACTAGGTTTTTGTAGGAAACAATGTGTATGAAAGTAAATGTGAAGTTCAAGCAATGACAATTTTATTTCTTACAGGATAGTCTACTCTTTAAAAAAATTTCAAAAGACAGACCAAGAATCCAATTAAAGGAAATCTCCTATAGGAAATAAAATTAAAGGACCCAACTTAAGATTCCTTTGGGTATCCACTATTTCAACATTCAGCATTTTCATATTAACAGGAAAACTTAGTAGCAATTAACAAGCCCCGAAAGGACTAATGAAGAAGGACCACTGGGAAATAATATGCACAAAGGTTTTGTGGCTGACAGAGCTCAGATGGTTTTCAGAGATTTCAAATTACTTGCAGCTTGAAAGCTTTAAATAGAATAGGAACTTGCTATCTCATACCATTATCATAGGAGAATCATCCTAGGATAAAAAATTCTAATAATGGACACAAGCAAAGTTTGAGGAGCCAATGCTACTGTCCATGGGGGATCATAGAGAATTTTCTATGGGCAAAAGTGGAATTTGTGAAAAAAGAAATGTAGAGGGGAAATTTGCCCAGACATTACCGTAAGAAGTAGAGAAAGCTAGTTACTTATAAACACATCTTTTGTACATTTTTATCCTTAATTTGCATGTACATTAACACATTTCATAACCCATCTGCTGTAATTGATGGAGAGAAAGTTCTTCAGCAAATATTCATCCAGGCCTAATGTCTGTTAAGATCTGTGCCCAGCACAAGCAGAATGGGCTAGGGCTGCCCTGGAAGACTGGACCAGATTAGAGATGGATTCCTGCAGCACTGGGTAAGGCCCTAGTTCTCAGTTGTAGTCAAACTTGGATGCCCTGTGCATAAGAGTTTCCTTAGTTCCAGCTAATAATTTACGGGCAATGGTAGGAAGCATCAGTAGAAATGTTATTCATTAAAGATGGTTCAAATAAAAATGAATGTTACTTTTAAGGAACCTAATCTTTTAATGGGCATACGTTATAATATCCATATAGTAACCACAATACATTTGTCATACCCAACAAAATTAACAGTAAGCAATTAGCATCATCTAATGTGTAACCATAGCACATTCTTTCTCATTAGCCTCTTTACTAATCTTCATCATCCATCTTCTTTTTCATACACCATCTTGAAGAAATTGGACCTGCTGTCCCATTGATTGTCCCACGTTGAATTCATTTGCTGCTTCCTCAAGTTGCTAACTTGTTCCTGTATTCCCTAAATTTCTGCAAACTAGATGTTAGACCCAAAGGCTCAAATAAATTCTTGTTGCACCACATCAGAGGGATACAATGTCTGCAAAAATACAGAATGGCTTAAGGTCCAAGGCATGTGAGGCACACACTGCAAAGGCAACAGGTGCTACTGTTACCACAGCCGCCTTCTGCTTGCTGAAAGAGCTTGAGTGTCCACTCCGGGCCAAACTTTGGGAGCTCTGTTCCTCGGCAGGGCTGGAATGCCTCGTTGATGGCTGTGGGGCTGGATCACACCCCCTCACCTTGCACCACCAGGAGCTGCTGCTCTGCCTCCCCCTGGCTGTAATTTCCTGCCTGACCTGAGGAGTGGTGATAATGATGATAATGAGGTTGCGCTTCCCTTCTGCACTGTTAATTTGGAGAATGTTCCAGGTGAGGAAAATGCATCACCTTCAGAGGATACCAGATGTTACCCAGACCACTGTCCTGGTATTGAGGGTACTCAGAGTGTACCTAGAAGTAGGTGTGGCCATTAGGGAGCACAGAAGGAGTGTTACCCTTTTTCCTTTGGAAGGCTGTGTTCCTTCCATCACATCGGAACCAAAGAAGAAACCGGCTTACTCCTGATGCTCCATTGCCTTCACCATTACTTCCATATAACTTCCATGTAATAACCTTGTGGCGCTTTAACAGAAGTGTGGATTTGTGGAGGATTTAAATTCATATCAAATGCCAATTCACATTTTTTAGGGTTATTTTGAAGCATGCCTAACACATGATACCCTGTGGGCTCTAGATTACTTAGATTTCAAAACCAGAGATAGAAATGAAATATGTATGAGATTGAATCCAGTAAGGGCTTATGTGGCATTAATTGCACATATTTATTGTTTTCTCTATTAAATAAAAGCTGAACTGTAATTAGTTAAGCCAGATGCATTTCTGTTTTTCCAGATGCACTGTGGGAACCCACTTTTCCACCTGGTGGATGTTGAAAAGACTGTAAATACAATAATTCTCTAGGCCAAAGAGCACGGCAGGTGCTTTTAACCAAGCAAAGAGCTTGCATTTCTGATCTTTGTACTGACGTATGCCTATCAAAGAAGACACTGAAATGCTATGTAATGTTCAATTGCATTTCACACTGTAGCATGGTGGTCAGAGAAAGTATTTTCATGGCACATTTTTGTTCAAATACATATTAAAATTTCTGCTCTTAGGAACTTATGCTCCCAGCTGTGATGTGTTAATAGCATTTCCTTCAGAAGTCAGGCAGCTGCCCCCCACCCTGGCTATGATGCTGTGCGATGCTCCTGTGTCTGTCCTCCTGGCACCACAATGCCTGTGTACCGTGTTTGTCACCAGCATGCCACATGTGCTATGCCCACTGCCTTTTCTCTCTATTCTCTTTCTTGGGTATTTTTTCCCTCCTTTTCTCATGTGTCTCAGGTTTAAGTCACAGAATCATGACTTTATGGAACAGCAAGGGGAACGACTCAACCAACAGCAGCCCAGAGCAGGCAGCTGACTTATGTCAGGTGAACATGTTAGTGACAGAACAGAACTCACAACCTGCATTTCTATACTTTTTGGTACTCACTCTACTACGCTGCCTTTAAGGTAAATTAAAATACCAGCATTTAAAAACTATTTTATGGCATACATTCACAGAGATGAATAACCATCACTGCAATTCATTTTAGAATATTTTCATCACTCCAAGAAGAAACCCAGCACCCCTTAGCCGTCAACCACCAAGTCCAGCAGCCCCACGCAACCACTGAACTACTTTCTGTTTCCACAGATTTGCCTGTTCTGAACATTTCATATAGATGGGGTCATATGATACGTAGCCTTTTCTAGCTGGCTTCCCTCACTCAGCATCCTGTTTGCACAGTTCAGCCATGTAGTGGCAGGTAAACCATGGCATGTTAGAAAGAGAAGAAAAACGTGGTGATCATTTTGCCTCCAGTTCACAGAGGAGGAAACCAAGGCCTAGGGAGGTGGCTTCAGGCTCCAGTCACAAAGCCCAACAGGGGAAGAGTGAGGATCCAGCTAGACCCCTCACCACTCACTGCCCTCAGCAGGCTTCCTGGTGCTTCCCTGACCTGCGTGCAAAGGTGCTCTGCTTGGTGAACTGGCAGATTTACCTGCCTGTCCTCTAGTCTTTCTGTTCTCAGCTTTGCCCAGCTATTTTTGTCACTGCTTGCATGTCCTTGAAGGCATTCTGGGTTACTTCTAGGTTTGTGAATGGTCGAGGTGCCAGATGTCTGAGGGTGGGTAAATGGGGTCCCTGCTATTTCAGTCCCTGCTGAATATAGGCACAAAGGTACAGGACCAATTTGCTTACAGTCTTTTTTTTCCCCCTAGGTTAGAATGCAGTGGTGCAATCATAGCTCACTGCAGCCTTAACCTCCTGGGCTCAAACGATCCTCCCACATCAGCCTCCTGAGTAGGTGGAATTACAGGTGCATGCCACCATGTCTGGCTGATTTTTAAATTTTTTTTAGAGACAGGGTCTCACTATGTTGCCCAGGCTGGTCTCAAACTCCCGGACTTAAGCAATCCACCTGCCTCAGCCTCCCAAAATGCTGAGATTACAGTTGTGAGCCACTGCACACAGCCTTGCATACAGTCTTAAAACACCTATAAGGTCTTTCCGTATTACTTATCCTATTTTGACGTTAAATATCAATAAGTTTATATAGCAAGACATGTAAACAACAAATAAACTATCAGTAAGTACTAAATTTAAAGAAATAATGGCACCAGAGTAGCGCCTGGTTTTCAGAGACCTTTCGCATACGTTCTCTCATTTAATCTTCTTAAGAAATTTCAAGGCAGCTATTGTTACCCACATGAGGAGGTGGAGGCTTAGGAAGGCGAAGTAATTTGGTCCGGGCCTCACAGGTGGCAAAGGTCAGGATGGCAAGGCTCCTCTGACAGGACACCCCATGCTCTCCTCCAGCTGTTGCACCAGACTGCTGGACATTCTTGGCCCAGTTCTCTGTTTTAAGTGAGTGTTCTCTAGGGACCAGCTGTGGGTCACAGGCCAGCCCAGCACTCAGAGGACTCCTCCAAGTAAACCCAATATTCCCACTCGGCCCTCTGACCCTGGTCTCAGCAGGGCTGCTCACATCGTGACCTTGCTTCATGGGACACTCCTCCACGCCCCTCACAGCATCCCACTGTACTCTCTGGTCATTGGTCTACCAGCAGCAACATGCCCTGGCCTTCATACTTGTCTCTCTCTTTTTTTTTTTTTTTTTTAGATGTAGTCTTGCTCTATCGCCCAGGCTGGAGTGCAGTGGTGCAATCAATCTCGGCTCACTGCAACCTCCACCTTGCAAGTTCAAGTGATTCTCCTGCCTCAGCCTCCTGAGTAGCTGGGACTACGGATGCTCGTCACCATGCCCGGCTAATTTTTGTATTTTTAGTAGAGACAGAGTTTCACCATGTTGGCCAGGCTGGTCTCGAGCTCCTGACCTCAAGTGATCCACCCGCCTCGGCCTCCCAAAATGCTAGGATTACAGGCGTGAGCCACCGCGACCGGCCTATACTTGTCTCTTAATGTCCCTTTCTGTTTCATCTCTCGCTGGGATCTGGCTGGTCTTTGAGAACGCTGCCTCCCCTGTGGCCCTGGTAGTTAGAGACATTTCCCCACAGAAATGCTCCACAGAAATTTGGGGCTTAGCAGTGAGGTAGGTGTCTCTGCTGTCTATTGCCACTTCTAAAACATTCCTTCTCTGAAAAACCGCACCTCTTAAATTCTGACACATGCTACAAAGATGGTTGAAACTTCAGGTCATTATGCGGAATGAAATAACCCAGACACAACAGGACAGATACTATGTGATTTCACTTATATGAGGTACTTAGAGCAGTCAAAATTATAGAGACAGGCCTGGCACACACCTGTAGTCCCAGCTACTTGGGAGGCTGAGGCAGGAGGATTGCTCCAACCCAGGGGTTTGAGGCTGCAGTGGTATGATCATGCCTGCAAATAGCCACTGCACTCCAGTGTGGGCAACAGAGTGAGACCCTGTCCCTTAAAAAAAAAAAAAAAAGGAAAGCATTATAGAGATGGAATAGAATGCAGAATGGCAGTTGCCAACATCGTTGGTGAGATTAATCCACCTATTGAGGTAGTTGGAGATTGTTCATAATCTCATTGTTCATGAGATTATTCTCATCGCTGAATAATATCCCGTTATATAAACACATTCACTTATCCATTCTACTTGTTTTTTTTTCCTTTGAGTCAGGGTCTTGCTCTGTCACCCAGGCTGGAGTACAGTGATGTGACCTGGACTCACCACAACCTCCGCCTCCCGGACCCAAGGAATTCTCCCACCTCAGCCTCCTGAGTAGCTGGGACGATGCACATGTCACGACATTCAGCTAATTTTTGCTTATTTTTGTAGAGACGGGGTTTTGCCATGTTGCCCAGGCTGGTCTCAACTCCTGGGCTCAAGCTGTCTGCCCACTGTGTCCTCCCAAAGTGCTGGGATTACAGGCCTGAGCCACCGTGCCTAGCCCTATTCTACTGTTGGTGCACATTTGAATAGTTTTAGGCTATTATGTGTAGAACATCCTAATGCACACTTTTGGTACAGCGTTCTGGGGGAGTATATACCAAGGCCTGGAATGGCTGGGTCACATGTTGTACATGGGGTCAGCTGAAACACATGCTGTGAGTGTTCCTAACTGGTTACACCAATTTACACTCCCATCGGCGGCACGGGAGAGTTCTGGTTGCTCTGTACCCTTCCTCTCTATCCTTCTCAACACTTGGCATTTCCTTCGTTTATTTTAGCTGCTCTTTTGTGTGGGAATGTGCATGCCATTCCCTGTCTATGCATAGTTGTAATATTTGCACTGGCTCATTACACTGACCAATAGATTATGGATACTGCTGTGAAAATGAAGAAAAAAATAAGCTTTTGGCCAGGCGCGGTGGCTCACGCCTGTAATCCCAGCACTTTGGGAGGCTGAGGTGGGCAGATCACGAGGTCAGGAGATCGAGCCCATCCTGGCTACCACGGTGAAACCCCATTTCTACTAAAAATACAAAAAAATAGCTGGGCATGGTGGCTGACGCCTGTAGTGTCAGCTACTCAGAAGGTTGAGTCAGGAGAATGGCGTGAACCCAGGAGGCGGAGCTTGCAGTGAGCCGAGTTTGCACCACTGCACTCCAGCGTGGGCGACAGAGTGAGACTCCGTCTCAAAAAAAAAAAAAAAAAAAAAAAAAGCTTTTAAATGTAAAAACAAAATGATTGGGTTTTTTTTTATTTATTTATTTATTTATTTTTTTGAGACGGAGTCTCGCTCTGTCGCCCAGGCTGGAGTGCAGTGGCGCGATCTCGGCTCACAGCAACCTCTGCCTCCCGGGTTCAAGTAATTCTCCTGCCTCAGCTCTCTGAGTAGCTGGGATTACAGGCACTCGCCACCATGCTTGGCTAATTTCTGTATTTTTGGTAGAGAAAGGGTTTCGCCATGTTGGCCAGGCTGGGCTCGAACTTATGACCTCAAGTGATCTGCCCACCTCAGCCTCCCAAAGTGCTGGGATTACAGGTGTGAGCCACCCGCACCCAGCCCAAAATGATTGATTCTTATATTTTTGACAGAGAGATCAGATTGATCAGTTCATACTCTGGCAGTTAATTTTATTTCCTCTAAATAAAAATGGACAGGTTAACTTATTAAGCAGTTGTGTTATCAATATGGTACGTGTGTGTGCTTGTATAGATAGATGTATATGTACATACATAACTATATATTTTGTTGGACACATAATATTTTAGGTGCCTGCTGTACGCTAGACACTGTTCTACAATCATTAAAAAAGTACTGCCCTGTTTCACTATTGATTTTTTTAAAATTCTGAAAATGGTGAACAAACAATGAGGCTTACAACATTTGTTGCAGGATAAGAAATCTCAATTTAGAAAAATGTTGTTAACTTTGACTAACCTGGAATGCTTGTCACGCAGTCCCGGAATTAATTTTGATCCTAATCTGGCTATATCTGCACCCCAGCCAGCCACCTTCCACAGCAGTTAAGTCCCTGACAGGAGATGGCACCCAAGAAGGCACAAACAGCAAACTGGTTTCTGCCTAGGATCTCTGCCAGCTCTGCAGCCTTGGTGATGTCACTTACATAGCTCAGCACTCTCCATGCTTCTTCCCAGCCTGAGCCAAGCAGCATCTGTCCCTTGGGGAGTTGCCTACCCCACCTTCCACAGTGAAAGGTATTTCCCAAGAAAAGCACACTCACCCTAAAGCCAGGTCCCTCCCTACCAAGTCTCAGCACTAGATACTGCTTCAGAAGGAGGAGCAGAGCAGAAAGACCACAGAGGGAAGAAGGGCATTTGTGGCTCTCTCATAGCTCCTACCAGAATTTTACCTTTTATCCAAGGTGAGAATGGAGGCAGAGTGAGTGGCGGGGAGACTTCCATCATTGTCCAGACCTGAGATGTTAACTAGGGCCATAGCACGTGGAGAACAACAGGGCAGACGTGAGAGGCATGCTGGGAGGCAGATTGCCTTTGCCTTTGCCAGGAGTTAGAATTGGGAGAAGGTGAGGATGACAAGTTTTCTTGAACAACTGGAGAGATAGTAACACTGCTTAACAAGGGAGAAAAAACAAGAAGGGGTAGCTTCGTCTGGGGAGATAATAACTTCGCTTTTTTTTTCACCAAGTCTCACTCTGTCACCCAGGCTGGAGTGTAGTGGTCTGCTCACTGCAACCTCCGCCTCCCAGGTTCAAGCGATTCTCCTGCCTCACCCTCCCAAGTAGCTGGGATTACAGGTGCCCGCCACCATGCCTGGCAAATTTTTATATTTTTAGTAGAGATGGGATTTCGCCCTGTTGGCCAGGCTGGTCTCGAACTCCTGACCTAATGTGATCCTTCCGCCTCGGCCTCCCAAAGCGCTGGGATTACAGGCGTGAGCCACCGCGCTCGGCCACAAAGATTTCCTACATTAATTTTTCTATGATGTAAGTTGCCCGTTTTTTTCTGTAATTTGCAATAACTACGAAGAAATTCTCATTAGGGAGCCTGTTCCTTGCTGGGAAACAGTAAAAAGCTGGCCATTCTCATGCAAACCGTTAATGATGGCCTGACACATTCCTCAGCCACTTGAAGAGTCCCTAAAGCAGCCCCACAGACAAAAATTTTCCCAAGTGTTTAATGTTTTCAGAGGTGCCCTGGGCTAAGTTATCACTGGGAGTGCACCCCAGCTGCAATTTTCTTGAGAATGCCACTGTTTGCTGGGATAAGCAAAGCTCTTAATAAAGATTTCAATCAGTACTTACGAAATGCTCCTTCGTTGTTGGCTGATGTTAGGAAAGAACAAATAAAAACATACATAATTTATTAATTTCCTTCAGATCATACTCTCTTCTTTCTAATACTTCCCAAAAGGCCATTGTAAAACTTGAGTTATATAGGATGTTCATTTACTAATGGCAGAAGAGAAGAGAAAGACACTCTTATTATAGTCTTAAAGCCTTCACTGGCTTAAAACCTCCTGGGGCTTACACATTTGGCAATGGCTATATAAACAAAAGTGTAAAGATTTCCATGATAAGTTACTGAAAAACAGATGGTAAGATGCTTAAGTGGTTTTTTAAAAGATGAGGACATCTGTAAGCATCCATCTGGAAGTAATTATAATTCAAAAGTCTTTTGTTACTATTAAGCTTCCAGTTGACTTCCCCTACTAGAAAACAATGGACCAGCTTTTTCTTAAAATAGTCAGACAATAAAACCCAAATAGTCAGACAACAAAACCAAAAGACAGAAAATTTTGAAAACCCACAGATTTGCCTGGAGGCAAAGTGTAGAATTTCCACAAAAATCCACCAGCATCGAAACTGTTAGCTTTCTGTATCAAATGTAGTGGAAAATAGAGCTTTGATTTTATTTTTTGGTCTATTTGTGCTGAAGTCAGTGCAAGTAACTCTAGCTCTTCATTAATATTTCATGAGCCACAGTGAGATGGACTTTTGTCTGGTGATGACTACACTGCAGGATAATAGGCCAGCGTCCTCTCAAACTTAGAATCGCCTCATCTCAGCATCCTACTAAACAGAACATCACTGTTGACCAGCATTCAGCTTACATCTCGCTGCTAATAGTAACAGGGCCCGTTTGTGACTTCAGCAGCATCTGGTGATCCGGTGTTACATGATTCAGAGAAAACCACATTCCCCTGTTGCTATTTTCAGGTAGGCAGCTAAACCCAGGGAGAGTTTAGCATGGATTCGGCAGGTCTGGTTTTCTAACCTCATTGTGTAAATTCTTGAATGAGAATCTAGCGAGCAGCCAAAAAAAGACTTCCTGTGAACTCATCCTCCTCGAAGCCAAACATCTTCAGAAACTGTTTCCTTCAGGTTCTGGAAGCCTAGAACCCTTCATATGAGATTTGTCCCTCTCTCCAACACATTTTATGCCTCCTGTCCCCAGCCAAATGGCTTTTCCATGCTTTTCCTCCTCCCCTTCATTCGACTTCCAGTTCTGTCTGAACTCAGAGGCATGCATGGGGCTGAGAGGGACCTGGATCACAGGTTCCCCCTCCTCCACCCACAAGTGAGCATCCAACTTTAAGACCAACTATTTAAGACCAGAGGACCCTACAAAAAACTCACTGAGGCCAGGCGCGGTGGTTCATGCCTGTAATCCCAGCACTTTGGGAGGCCGAGGCGGGCGGATCACGAGGTCAGGAGTTCGAGACCATCCTGGCTAACATGGTGAAACCCAGTCTCTACTAAAAATGCAAAAAATTAGCCAAGCATGATGGCATGTGCCTCTGGTCCTAACTACTCGGGAGGCTAAAGCAGGAGAATCACTTGAACCCGGGAGGCAGAGGTTGCAGTGAGCCGAGATGGCACCGCTGCACTCCCACCTGGGTGACAGAGCAAGATTCCATCTCAAAAAAAGAAAAAACAACTCACTCAACGCTCTGCTACTTTGCTATCGAGTGGCCCCTAAGTGTGCTGGCAAATGTGGTATCTGTGGAAAATCATCCTGCATCCAAGGCAAGATAGTATTAGAGAAAGATTTCCCAGGCTGGGGAAACCTAGAAGGCAGGACGACCAAGAGGAGGGTAAAATTAGGAGTGAATTGAAACACATTGTGTTAAATACTCAGAAACGTTACAGCAGAGAACAAGGAAACGAGAGTGTCTCTTGAGGCTGCGGTACAGGAGGATATTCCTGGAATATCATCGTGCTTTTCATGCACCTTGGAACCACAGTCAGTGGGAGCTCAGAAAACAGTGCAATTGAAATGAATGAGGCTCATGAGGAAAGGCGCTTTGTTCTTAATGTGGAACAGCAACAAAGACCCGATCATTTGAACAGGCTCAAAAAAGTACTGGGAGAGATATGCATAGGGCACAACTGAGGGACTAAGATAAAATTATAGCATCCCAGTGCAATGCAAGGGGGAGGCTTACAGCTGAGAGTTAGGAGGGAGACTCCCTTGTTTTTGTCCATCTGCTATAGTTGGTATATTGGGGATTACCAAAGCTGTAAAATCCCCAGACATAGCTCTCTGGCTTCACGTTCCACCCCATTTTAATGTCATTAGTCATTTCTTCAATGAGAAAATAGAAAGAGGGCCAAATGTCCCATCAATTAACTCTGTAGCATATCGTAACAAAAATCTGGGAGGAGCGATGGAACTGAGTGGCCAGGTGGGTTGGTATCACAGCTGTCTTCACACTGGTCCCATTCTTCCTTGTCTCAGATAACAAAGCACGCAGATTCCTCCTGCTTGTGAACCATGTTTTTTCCTGAAGCATTTGATGTTTTCTATGTTTTGATAGCCTTCCTGTATCTATTAAGATTTAAAGAATCTTGGCTGGGCACGGTGGCTTACGTCTGTAATCTCAGCACTTTGAGAGGCCGAGGCAGGCGGATCACGAGGTCAGGAGTTCGAGACCAGCCTGGCCAACGTGGTGAAACCCGTTTCTACTAAAAATATAAAAATTAGCTTGGCATGGTGGTGCGAGCCTGTAATCCCAGCTACTTGGGAGGCTGAGGCAGAAGAATTGCTTGAACCCGGGAGGCTGAGGTTGCAGTGAGCCGAGATTGCCCCATTGCACTCCAGCTCTGGGTGACAGAGTAAGACTCTGTCTCAGAAAAAAAAAAAAAAAATTTAAAGAATCTTTCCAAAATATTTAAAGAGTAAGAGAGATGCTCTTGGGGATGGGGAGTGGCGGGGCACGTAACGATTCTCCTGGGAGGCCAGAGGCCAGGCTAACAGGCTCCCGCGTCTCATAGCTTCTTAGGATCCCAGAAAATGAATGGCAAGCTTACGCTTTGCATTTTAGAGGGGTAGGAAATGAGGGGCCAAAAGATTTTACCAGGATACAGGTTAAGTTTAAAGGTCATTACTGGCTACGAAGTCTAAGGGTAAGGTTTGGGATTCCTGCCTTTGGGTCATTGTGGAGCCATCAAAGGTAGGGGGTACTGTCACCCTGATCCTGAAATACTCACAACGCCAGCCCGGAAAAACATCCATCTAGAAGTACATTCTGTAGGGTAGAGTCTCGGGTTCAATGAAGTTATGAGGCGGGTGGTGAAAGGTCAAAGCTGCCTGACCCATTCATGATGCTTGACAGAGAGCAGTCCGTCTGAAGATGGTTGACACTGAAACTATTGAAAACGGCATATGCATATGGAAAGAAAAGATGGACAATGTTGGGAGATGGGATACTGGGTGATTTTATTTAACTCTTAGAAATTTTCTTTATAGAACCTTGAAAGCAACAAATAAAGGCAGGCACATGCAGACAAGGCAGCTATAGAAAGGAAATCATGAAAGTTAGAAGCAATAGTTGGAATAAAGCAATAGATAAAGGAGATACAGAAAAGTAAAACACTGGACTTGCCGAGCTACTAAAACTTATAAAGACTACTTCTGGGAGCGGTGATTCATGCCTGCAATCCCAGCACTTTGGGTGCCCAAGTTGAGTTGATCACTTGAGGCCCAGGAGGCGGAGGTAGCCGTGATCTATAATTGCATCACCACACTCCAGCCTGGGTGACAGAGTGAGACCCTGTCTCAAGATAAATAAATAAATAAATAAATAAATAAATAAATAAATAAACTATCATATCAACACAGAAAGTTATAAAGCAGCATTCAAAATCATATATATACTCTCTTGTAATCATGTAAATAATTTTTGTGAACAAAGGGAAGGAAATACAAAATAAAATTTAAAATATTGGCATAATGGATTTACGGCATGTTATTCTTTTTAAAAATATACTTGGTAACAGTTGTTGAGCATTTAATAATTCCAGGCACTATGTGAGGATTTTACATGAATTATCATATATATTCCTCCCAGCAACCCCATAAGCCCAGTACTATTATTTTCCTGATTTGACACGGAGAAGTTGGGGTGACCTGCCTGTGGTCATAGAGGTAGTGGTGGTACTGGGTCCATTTGATTCTGAGTACTCTATTATCCATTATACATACATATACACACACATATACTTTTTTTTTTTTTTTTGAGACAGGGTCTTGCTCTGTCACCCAGGCTGGAGTGCAGTGGTGTTATCTCAATTCACTGTAGCCTCTGCCTTCCAGGCTCCAGCAATCCTTCAGCCTCGGCCTCCCAAATAGCTGGGACTGCAGGTGTGCGCCACCATATCTGGCTAATTTGTTGTTGTTGTTCAGACAGGGTCTCCCTATATTGCCCAGGCTAGTCTCAAACTCCTAGGCTGAAGTGATCCACCCATGGCCTTGGTCTCCCAAAGTGCTGAGATTACAGCTGTGGGCCACCACACCCAGCCCATTATGCTATTTTTCAAAAGGCTGCTATTATAATAGTGTACAGGTAGATATTTAAATGCATGCTTATATTAAACATTTGGATATTAATGTTCCTATGGCAGAATGATATCATAGTCCTGGCGCTTGATATTGGAGGTTTCTTGCTTTTGGTAGAGAAGTAACATTACAGAAAGTAGCAATACAGAGGGAAGGAATTGTGGTGTGAATAATGATGAGCCATGTCTGAGAATGGATTAAATGCGTGTGATACACTTGTCTTTGACAACTTTTGACTGATGTGGAAGGACAGAGGTGACGGAAACTCAGCAGTTAGAGGAAGGAAAATGTCTGCTGGGTGTGTATTCTCTCTCTTTCCTTCTAGAGTCCTTTGTTTCTAGAGTGTCTGAGACTGGGGAAATGAAGGTGACCAGTAGACAGTTGAAGAGAGAAGGGATAAGTGCCTTCCTGGGCTGGGTTCATACATTTTATTAAATTCCCAGGTATGTTATCAGACAGAAAGGGTAAAGATACACTGAGTCATGAGGTGAAACACGGAGGGATACATTATTAGTTCTCTAATCATTCATCACATATGTGTTAAATACCTTTACATAAAACAGAATCAATCAAAGCATTATCAGGAACATGAAGAAAGCCATGTAGCCAGCAAAAGTCCAGATGCCCTGGTACCAGCAAGAGCACAAAGCTGGTATTTGAGGGGCTCTTGCTTCAGGCTATGAGCCAAAAAAGATTACCAAGACCCTCCACCAAAGAAGAGGTACACATAGCGGATAATATATGAAAAGATGCTCAACATTGTCATTCAAGAGGGAAATGCAAATTAAACTCACTATGAGCTGCCACTTACGCCTATTAAAATCGCCAGGAAAAAAAAAAAATCTGACAATTCATCTACTGACAAGGATGTGGAACAATTGAAACTCTCATTCATTGCTGGTGGGAATAGAAAAAAGATACAGCTCCTTTGAAAGACAAGTTGGCATGTTCTTAGAAAGCGAATAAACACGCACTTACTATGTGACCCAGTGAGTATTTACCCAAGAGAAATGAAAACATACACCCGCACAAAAATCTCTGCGCACATGTTTATAGAAGCTTTATTCATAAGCACCCAAAACAGGAAATAACACAAATGTCCATCAGTAGGTGCCTGGATAAACAGTTATAAGCATATAGTTGAGTAGTGCTCAGCAATAAACAAGAATGAACTACTGACACACACAACCAGGTGAATCTCAAAAGCACTACACTACGTGAAAGAAGCCCAGACTCCAAACAATGGCATGCCACCTGATTTAATTTGTAGGATATTTTGGAAAAGACAAAACTATCGAATCAATCTACAAAGTAATAATATATTTAAAAATGTTAAAATCATACAGGCCACATTTTCTGATCAAAATGTAAAGACACATACAAACTAGTCAGGCTAGTCAAGAAATTAAAAATAAACTTCTAAAAGGCTGTGGATAAAAAATCTGAGCAGCAATTAGATCTGAGGTATTTGGAAATAAAAATAGTGCTATATAGCAAAACTCAGTGGATATGATCAAAGCAGTCATTGGATAAAAATTTATACTTTTAAACCCACTTATTAAAAACCAGCACTGACTGAACGTAAATGAACTAAAACTTTAGTGTGAGAGACCAGGAGAAAACAAAGTCATTTTTTAAAAAGTAGATAAAGAATAATGAAAATAAAAGCAGAAATTAATAAAATTTACAGTTAACAGAAAGCAAAATTGATCCATAAAGCCTAAGGCCAATTCTTTGGAAAACAGAACTACAGACTAACCTTTGGCAAATCTGATTCAGATAAGAGGATAGAAAAGCCCAAACCATCAGAAATAAGTTGTGGTGCATAACCGGATCGAGACTTTTTTACACAAAAACCAAATAACCGGTACAAGTTTAATGCCAATGTATTTGAAAATCTTAGGTAAGATAGATACTTTTCTGAAAAAATTTAAATTTAAAATATTGGGTCATATGGTAGTAGAAGATCCTAAACTACATAGAAAAAATCAAAAAGGTGTTATGAGATTTGTCCCTAAGAAAGGCATCAGGCCCTGGCCAGGCACGGTGGCTCATTGCCTGTAATCCCAGCACTTTGGGAGGCTGAGGGGGGCGGATCACGTCAGGTCAGGAGTTCAAGACCAGCCTGGCCAACATAACATGGTGAAACTCCATCTCTACTAAAAATACAAAAAAATTAGCTAGGCATGGTGGTGCGTGCCTGTAATCCCAGCTACTCGGGAGACTGAGGCATGAGAATCGCTGGAACCCGGGAGGTGGAAGTTGCAATGAGCCGAGATTGGGCCACTGTACTCTAGCTTGGGTGATGGAGTGAGACTCTGTCTCAAAAAATACATAAAAATAAAAAGATGGAAATTTTCTAGCTTTGTTTTAAAGGGCAGAAAAATAAGAATATTTAAACTGGACAAGGATGGCCAAAAAAAGGAAAATTAATGAAGGGAGATCCTATTCATAATAGGAACATAAATCACAAAACTGCAAATTCCTATGCATAGGAATAACCACATAGCAAACACTTATTGAGTGCTATGTGTTGCAAGCACAATTGAAGTGCTTCACTGGTATCGCCTCATTTAATCTTCACCTCCAGGATACTCAGTATCCCAGTTCTATTGATGAAGGAACCAAGGCTCAAAGAGATGGAATAACTTCCCCAGGCTCATGCAGCTAATCAACAATGGAGTTGAGATTTAAGCTAATTTCCCCAGTCCTCACAGGGGATACAGTTAATCTTGACTTTTTTTTTTGCCAATTTTATAGGTAAAAATATCAAAAAAAGATACCTAGTTTTAATTTGCATCTCTTTGTTTTACATGATTTCCTGCCACATAAATTTTAATGTTTATTCTTGAATCACATTTAGCTTCAATTTTGCATCTTCAGTATTTATGAAATCTTTCATTAGTTACATTCTCTCAAATGAATTCATCCCACTGGCTTCTGGCTACTGTTTGTCTATTCTGATACTTCATTGAGAATACCAATATTTTTCTAAATTTACTTTTGATAAAACTGAACATTTTTTCATAGGTGATTTTATTTGTGTGTATGTGTGTGTGTGTGTATATATATATGTAGTGTGCGTGTGTGTGTTTGTATATGTGGTTTCTTCATCTATTATTTTTTCATTTATTAGTGAGTAAAATGTTTTTTAAGAAAAAACGTATCAACTATTAGATTACCCTGAAGTATGATTTGTATAGGAAAAGTAGGATAAAAACTTGATTCCTTCCCCTTATTTATCAATTTTCAAAATTGTTCCCTATCACTGTCTAAATGTAGTCAGTGAGTTTTTTTAGTACCATTATGAATTCATAGTTTTTCACAATTTTATGTGTTTGAATGCACTGCAATTGATATACTTTTTTTTTGAGGTGGAGTCTTGCTCTGTTGCCCAGACTGGAGTGCAGTGGTGCAAACTCAGTTCACTGCAACCTCCGCCTCCTGGGTTCAAGGGATTCTCTTGCTTCAGCCTCCCAAGTAGCTGGGACTACAGGCACACGCCACCACACCCAGCTAATTTTTGTATTTTTAGTAGAGACGGGGTTTCACCATGTTGGCCAGACTGGTCTCGAACTTCTGACCTCAGGTGATCCACTCGCCTCGGCCTCCCAACGTCTGCTGGGATTATAGGTGTGAGCCACCATGCCCAGCCTCAACAGACCTTTTCTTACCACCTACTCTGCTAAGCACAGAAGTTCTGCCCTTTGCCTATGCTTAGCTTTGGAGTGAGGGCTGATACTACCTGAGAAAGAATAAGAAAACTCCTTACCATGTTGTTAGATTCTCCATAGATTGTCCCCTTTTCTACATCTGTTTGCATTTATTGAATAAATGATCTTGATATACTCAAACACTGTACAAGCAAATTGTTACTATATAATCAAAGCATTTGGGTTGTGCCTTTGCCATTTCTCAGATACTGAACTTTTGGGACTGTTAGAAGTTGGAGAAAACCTAATTCATACCTGTGTCATCAGTAGATCCACATGTGCTAATGTGGAAAGAGCCTCAAGCTACCTTGTGAGGTAAAGAAAGAGAGGCACAGAACAGTGGTATACCCTGCTTCCTTTTTCTTAAAAATGCCTATGTATAGATATCTGGAAAGGCATACAGAAAAACAAATGATGGCGCTTTCCTCTAGGACACAACTGTCACTATAAACCCTTCAGTGTTGTATGGTTTTTCTTATCATGTGCAGGTGCTATTCTCATATTTTAACATGACTTTTAAAAGTGTATATATATATATATATGTATGTATACTTGTATACATATTTTTTGTTTGTTTTTTGGGGACGGAGTTTTGCTCTTGTCTCCCAGGCTGGAGTGCCATGGCGCGATCTCAGCTCACTGCCACTTCCGCCTTCAGGGTTCAAGCAGTTCTCCTACCTCAGCCTCCCAAGTAGCTGGGATTACAGGCACCTGCCACCACGCCTGGCTAATTTTTGTATTTTTAGTAGAGATGGGGTTTCTCCATGTTGGCCAGGCTGGTATCAAACCCCTGACCTCAGATGATCCACCCGCCTCGGGCTCCCAAAGTGCTGGGATTACAGACAGAAGCCACCATGCCCGGCCTAAAAATATTAATAAATTATCACAGCTGAGTTAGTCAACTCAGCTGCAGATTAAAGTGCCCAGTCACCCAATGCACTTGACAGTTCTGGACAGAAGCATTAAAGTGGCTTCACAGGAGCTCCTATTCCTCACTCCACATTAGACATTGCTATGGGTTGAATTGTGTCCCCCCAGAATATATGTTGAAGTTCTAACCGTGATGCCTGTGAATATCACCTTACTTGGAAACGGGGTCTTTGCATACACCACATCTGGCTAACCAAGTGAAGATGAGGCCAAACTGGATGAAAGTGGGCCTGAAATCCAACGACTGGTGACCTTATAAGGAGGGAGAGCTTCAAAGACCCAGGCAGACATAGAGGGAAGAAGGGCAAGTGGCAAAGAAGGCAGAGATTGGGTTTCTGTTGCCACAGAGGTTGCCAGAAGAGGCGAGGAAGAATTCTCCCTTAGAACCTTCAGAGGCGGGTGTCTGGCCCTGCTGACGGTTTGGTTTTGAACTTTTAGCCTCCAGAACTGTGCAAGAATGAATTTCCGTTATTTTAAACCATCCGGTTTGTGGTAATTTGTTACAGCAGCTCTAGGAAACTAATCCAGATGTTAAAGTTTATTCTTACATAGAAATTGAGGTTTCTAATAAAAGGTGTGTGGATGTGGCTACTTTGATCACTCACTGGGCTCTGGCATCGTGACTTCTGGCCTTAGCTATATTTTCCTTTTTCTTTCTCTTTTTTTCCTTTTCCTTCTTTTTCTTTTCTCTTTTTTCCTCTCTCTCTCTTTTTTTTTTTTTTTTTTTTTTTACAGGGTCCCGCTCTGTCATCCAGGCTGGAGTACAGTGGCTCCGTCATGGCTCACTGCAGCCTCAAACTCCTGGGCTCAAGTGATCCTCCTGCCTCAGCCTACTGAGTAACTAGTACTATAGGCATGCACCACCACATCTGGCTAATTTTTAAATATTTGTAGAGATGGAGTCTTGCTATGTTGCCTGGGCTGGTCGTGAATTCCTGGCCTCAAGTGATCCTCCCACCTTGGCCTCCCAAGGAGCTGGGATTACAGGCCCTTCTTAGTTCTTTCATGCCAATCCAATTTTAGGTTCTTAGCCTTAGTACTTTGGGTCCACTGTGGATTCCCCTATTCTCTCCTTCTTTCTCTTCCTGTTTTTGATCTTATCCTTTACAGATCTCCCTTCATGTCGCTGCCCCCAGACTGTAATTTGTGATATTTGCTGTCAACTCTTATCCATTCTTGTGCACGAGATAATCTTAGTTTCTTTATGTAGTTCACTAATTTAACAAGCCGGACTGAAGTGAGTGTAAACAGGCAGTGAATTTCTTCTCCTATCACCACATTCAAACAGTATCGGTTTTCCCCTCCTCTCCCTTCAACTCTTATCTCGTGCAGATTCTAGAGTTTTCCAGGTCAATGTCCGTATTAGAACAGTCTCATTTTCAGGCGTTAAAAAAATTCAGTGCTCACTTCGGTAGCACATATACTAAAACTGGAACAATACAGAGAAATTAGCATGACCCCTGCGCAAGGATGATGTGCAAATTCGTGAAGCATTCCATAAAAAGAAAAAAAAAAAGCAACAAATTGTTTTTTAATGTTTAGTCCCGGCCAGGCGCGGTGGCTCATGCCTGTAATTCCAGCACTTTGGGAGGGATCACCTGAGGTCAGGAGTTTGAAACTAGCCTGGCCAACATGGTGAAACTCTGTCTCTCCTAAAAATACAAATATTAGCTGGGTGTGGTGATGCACACCTGTAATCCCAGCTACTTGGGAGGCTGAGGCAGGAGAATCACTTGAACCTGGGAGGCGGAGGTTGTAGTGAGCTGAGATCGTGCCACTGCACGTCCAGCCTGGGCAATGGAGCGTGACTCTGTCTCAAAAACAAAACAAAAAAAAAGGTCAGTCCCCTTGAAATCAAACTTTAGTGCCCTCCATTTCAGTTTCCCCTCACCCAGCTTTGGCTTCTCCAGAGGTCGGGCAGACCAACCGTGGCAGGGGAGAGGAGGAGAGCCCTTCCGGTTCCTCTCTGCTTTCTGTCATTTCCTAGCTCCGCTGCCATGGATGCAGCACTGCTAAAGACAGAGGTGGTGTTTGTCAGTGGGAATTCAGACCAGTCTTCCCCCTACAGGGATCTCCCGACTCCTGCCTGACCTCTTCAGCTTTGGTACCAGTCATACAGCCCTAGGGTCCTCCTCCCCAGTGCAACAGTTTTGCACAGGATCCTTCAAGAAGATTCAAGCTTGGCCCCCTTCTGTGTCTCCCATGGAAAAACTCACCCATCCACGCCGCTGGTTGCTTCCCTTTTTCCTAGACCTGGCTGTTCCAACCGGCCCTTCCCATTCAGTCTCAGGCAGTCCAGAGGGAAGCTGCAGTCTCTGTACCTCTCAGACTCTGCCAGGTTCTCCCCAGGAGTCTTCTGTATCATCTGAGGACCAGGACAGGGCTGGTGCCTGAGTTTCTTTCTTTTTTAAAAATGTGTTTGGAATTGGAGTCTCGCTATGCTGTCCAGGCTGGTCTCGAACTCCTGGCCTCAATCAAGCCTCTCAAGTAGGTGTGGTTATAGGCATGAACCCCCCCCACCTGACATTTTTACTGATATATTTTACCGTATTTTATCGAATTCTGGATTCACTATTGTTTCTTGTGTTCTATACTTACCCTTGGGGTCTACTTTTCTCGGTAAAATATACTTGAATAATTTTCTTTCCAAGAGTCTGTGAGCAAATACTCATCTGAGGACTGTGGTTCAAGTCGTCTCTTCTGGCATGCTCCTGCAGGATCTCTTCTGTCTCCAATAGATGGTGGGAGAGAAAGGAGCAGACATGCTACTGGGCACTCTCTACTACAAATTTCCTTCTGTGAAATCTCTTTAAAGTATTCTCAAGGTTATCAGTATGTGATTTCCATTAATTCTCCTATTAAGTTTTACACAGAAGTGTCAGAAGCTCTCTTTAGAATATGTGGGCACACATCACTCACGGTCCTTGCCTTTGGAGACTCAGAGACTTTGGAAACCCTGATATGACAGGAAACATTCCATTTAGTGTCCTGTTATAGTAACCCTCCCTGGCTACATAATGTTCATCTAACTTTTCTAATCAAAAGATTCCTGCATTCAGTCAAGTACTTAAGTACACAAGTACTCAAGCTCCTTTTTTTTTTTCTGGGGTCTCACTCTGTTGCCCAGGCTAACTGTGGTGGTATGACCACAGCTCACTGCCGTCTCTACCTCCTGAGCTCAAGTGATCCTCCCATCTCAACCTCCTAAAGAGCTGGGAATACAGGCATGTACCACAAAGTCCAGCTAATTTTTTATTTTTCATAGAGACAAGGTTTCACCGTGTTGCCCAGGATGGTCTCAAACTCCTGACCTCAAGTGATCCGTCTGCCTCAGCCTCCCAAAGTGCTGGGATTACAGGCATGAGCCACTGTACCCAGCCTAAGACCCATTTTTGCAGACAGTACTTTATTAAATTTACTGACATATTTTATCGAATTCTAGATTTACTATTGTTTCTTGTATTCCATACTTCCCCTGGGGATCTACTTTTCTTGGTAAAATATGCATTAATTTTTTTGCAACGGTCTGTGAGGGATAAGCTGAGTCTTATCTCAGAGGAAGATATTATCTGTTTTCTTCTGGGATCTGTTGTTGCTGAAGAGAAGTGTAGTTGTTGGCCTAATTATCATTCTTTTGTAGGAAACTTTTTTCTCTGGTAGCTTCTTAAATTATCTGTCAATTCCTGATGTTTTAAAGTTTACCATGGTGTTTCTAGTAGTGGATTTTTGTTTATTTGTCCTGCTTTGTAAAGAGAGAGACTTTCTCAGAGTCTAGTCAATTAATGTTGCTATAACAGAATTCCACTGACTGAGTGGCTCAAATGACCAAATTTGTTTCTCACAGTTCTGGAGGCTGGGAAGTCCAAGATCAAGGCACTGGCAGATAGGTGTCTGGTGAGGGCTGCTTCCTGGTTGCCAGAAACCAGAAACTGTCTTCTCACCACACCCTCACAGGGTGGATAAAGAGGGAAAGAGCTCTGTGAAGCCTCTTTTATAAGGACATGAATCCCTTTCATAAAGGCCCCATTCTCATGACCTAATCACTCCCTAGGACCCCACTTCCAAATATCATCACCTTGGGGCTTCAATTAATGAATTTTGTGGTAGACATAAACATTCAGTCTATAGCAGTGAGGATTTGTGTTTTTTTCAATTCCAGAAATTCTCAGAACACCTACTTTCTTTTTGTTTGATTGTGGTTTTTTTTGTTTTTGTTTTTGTTTTTTGAGATGGAATTTCACTCTTATTGCCCAGGCTGGAGTGCAGTGGTGCGATCTCAGCTCATTGTAACCTCTGCCTCTCGGGTTCAAGTGATTCTCCTGCCTCAGCTTCCTGAATAGCTGGGATTACAGGCATACGCCACCACACCCAGGTAATTTTTTGTATTTTTAGTAGAGACAGGGTTTCGCCATGTTGGCCAGGCTGGTCTGGAACTCCTGACCTCAGGTGATCCGCCTGCCTCAGCCTCCCAAAGTGCAGGGATTACAAGCATGAGTCACCATGCCCAGTCTCCTACTTTCTTTTTAACTGTTATTTTCCCATCATTATCTCCATTTTCCTTATATTAAACTCCTGTTAAATGTACATTGAAACTGGTAACTCTACACTCCCTTACTCTTTTGCCTTTAAACAGCATTAAGATAAAATTTACATACCATAAAGTTTACTCATTTAAAGAGCACAGGCCAGGCACAGTGGTTCATACCCGTTGTCCCAGCACTTTGGGAGCCAAGGCAGGAGGATCACTTGAGCCCAGGAGTTGGAGACTGCAGTGAGCTATGATCACACCACTGCACTCCAGTCTGGGTGACAGAGGCTGACTCTGTCTCAGTCAGTCACAATCAGTAGTTTTTAGTATACTTACAGAGTTGTGCAGCCATCATCATAATCTAATTTTAGGACATCTTCATCAAAAGAAACCTTGTACCCTTTAGTAGTCATTAGCAACAATCACCGCTATCTAATTCCTGAATATTTTCTTTTTTTTTTTTTTGAGATGGAATCTCGCTCTATCGCCCAGGCTGGAGTGCAGTAGCGTAATTTTGGCTCACTGCAACCTCTGCCTTCTGGGTTCAAGCAGTTCTCCTGCCTCAGCCTCCTGAGTAGTTGGGATTACACGTGTGCACCACCACACCCAGTTAATTTTTGTATTTTT
This sequence comes from Mandrillus leucophaeus, assembly GCF_000951045.1. Lineage (NCBI taxonomy): Eukaryota > Metazoa > Chordata > Mammalia > Primates > Cercopithecidae > Mandrillus > Mandrillus leucophaeus. Next base: position 981,144 of record NW_012105986.1, on the reverse strand, counting down.
AGTAAAGACAGGGTTTCACCATGTTGGTCGGGCTGGTCTCAAACTCCTGACCTCGTGATCCACCCGCCTCGGCCTCCCAAAGTGCTGGGATTACAGGCATGAGCCACCGTGCCCAGCCTCCTGAATATTTTCATAATTCTGAAAAGAAATCCCATACCCACTAGCAGTCACTCCTCATTCTCCTTACCGCATCCCCTGGCAACCACTAATTTACTTCCAGTCTCTATGGATTTGTCTAGTCTGAAAATTTCTTATAAATGGAATCATACATTATATAGCCTTTTGTGTCTGCCTTCATTCACTTAACATATTTTTTCCTTTTTTTTTTTTTTTTTTTT
>NW_012105986.1:977999-979936 GCF_000951045.1 Mandrillus leucophaeus | reverse complement strand
GATTCTCCTGCCTCAGCCTCCTGAGTAGCTGGGATTTCAGGCACGCGCCACCACGCCTGGCTTATTTTTGTATTTTTTTTAGTAGAGCCAGGGTTTCACCATGTTGGTCATGCTAGTCTGGTGTCATTTGAAGCATAACTTTTTTTTTTGAGACAGAGTCTTGCCCTGTTGCCCAGGCTGCAATGCAGTGGTGCGCTCTTGGCTCACTGCAACCTTTGCCTCCTGGGTTCAAACAATTCTAGTGCCTCAGCCTCCCAAGTAGCTGGGATTACAGGTGCATACCATCAAGCCTGGCTAATTTTTGTATTTTTAGCAGAGACGAGGTTTTATCATGTTTAGTAGTCTTGAATTCCTGGCCTCAAGTGATCTACTCGCCTAGGCCTCCCAAAGTGCTGGAATTACAGGCATGAGCCACTGCACTCAGCCATAAAAAATTTTAATTTTTATTAAGTCCCACTTATCAATCTTCTCTGTTTTACTTGTGCTTTTGGTGTCATGTGTGAGAAATCATTGCTTAACTGCAGGTCATGAAGATTTACTGTTGTGTTTTCTTCTAAGCATTTTATAGTTTTAGCTCTTAGATTTGGATCCGCTTGAGTTAGTCTGTGTGTATGGTGTAAGGTAAGGGTCTTACTTTATCCTTTTGCATGTGGATATTCACTACTGTCAGCACCATTTGTTGAAAAGACCGTTCTTTCCCATTTCGAATTGGCTTGGCCTTTTTGTCCAAGTAGCTCTCCTGAGCTACTCAGGAGACTGAGGCAGGAGGATCACCTGAGCCCAGGTGTTATGTTGTCCAGCCTGGGCAACATAGCAAGACCCTATCTCTAAAAACAAAACAAAACAAAACAGGCACCTGGGATTTTGATAGGGATTGCATTGAATCTGTACATTAACTTGAGAAATGTTGCCATCCTGACAGCATTAAGTCTTTTATAAATATGGGATGTTTTTCCACTTATTTAGATTTTTTTTTTTTTTGAGACAGGGTCTTACTCCCATTGCCCAGGCTAGAGCACAGTGGTGTGATCTTGGCTCACTGCAGCCTCAACTTCTGGGCTATGTGATCCTCCCACTTCAGCTTCCTGAGTAGCTGGGACTACAGGCACACACCACCATGCCTGGCTTATTTTTTGTATTTTCAGTAGAGAAGGTGTTTCACCGTGTTGCCTGGGCTGATCTTTAACTCCTGGGCTCAAGTGATCTATCTACCTCAGCCTCCCAAAGTGCTGGGATTATAGACGTGAGCCATCATGCCCAGCCCTATTTAGATATTCTTTACTTTCAGCAATTGTTTTGTGGTTTGCAGTGTATAAATCTTATAATTCTTTTATTAAATCTATTCCTAATTATTTTATCTCTTGATACTATTATTGGAATTATTTCCTTAATGTCACTTCCAGAATGTTCACTGCTAGTGTACAGAAATACAATTGATTTTTGTTTGTTAATATTGTATCCTGCAACTTTGCTGAACTCATTTATTAGTTCTGATAATTTTTTGTTTGTTTTTAGTGGAATATTTAGGATGTTTTAATAAGCAAGATCATGTCATTTGCAAATAGAGGTATAGAGATAGTTTTACTTCCTTTTCAATTTGAATGCCTTTTATTTATTTTTCTTGCCTTATTGCCCAGGCTGCAGCTTCCAACATATTACAAATAGAAGTGGTAAAAGTAGATTTTTTTTCTTATTTCTGATCTTAGAGAGAAAGCCATCAGTCTTTCAGTGTTTAATATGATCTTAGATATAGGTGTGTTATAGGTGCCTTTGGTCAGGTTTAGGAAGCTTCCTTATATGCCTATTTTGTTGAATATTACTTATTGTGAAATGCATTAGATTTTGTCAAATAATTTTTTTTTTTTTGAGATGGGGCTGTCTCACTCTGTTGCTCAGACTGGAGTGCAGTGGTACAATCTCAGCTCACTGCAACCTCC
>NW_012105986.1:976661-977949 GCF_000951045.1 Mandrillus leucophaeus | reverse complement strand
TGGGATTACAGGCATGAGCCACCGTGCCCAGCCTCCTAAGTCCATCTGAAGTAACACTGACTTTTTTTTTTTTTCCTTGAGATGAAGTCTTGCTGTTGTTGTCCAGGCTGAAGTACAATGGCACAATCTCAGCTTGCTACAACCTCCACCTCCCGGGTTCAAGCAATTCTCTTGCCTCGACCTCCTGAGTAGCTGGGCCTACAGGTGCCCACCACCACACCCAGCTAATTTTTTGTATTTTTAGTGGAGATGGGGTTTCACTGTGCTGGTCAGGCTGGTCTCAAACTCCTGACCTTAAATGATCCACCTGCCTCAGCTTCCCAAAGTGCTGGGATTACAGGCATGAGCCACCGTGCCCAGCCTTCACTTAACATATTTTCAAGGCTCATCCATGTTGTAGCAGGATCCAGTACTTCATTCCTTTTTATAGCTGAATAAATATTGCCTTGTACGGACATACCATGTTTTGTTCGTTCATCAGTTGATAGATATTTGTGTTTTTCCACTTTTTGACCATTATGTATAATGTTTACAACAATAAACAAACAGCATTTGTTTACAAGTTTTTGTGTGGACATGTGTTTTCAGTTTTCTGGGCATATATAGGAGTAGAATTGCTGGGTCATTTGGAAGCTTCATGTTTAACATTTTGAGGACCTGTCAAACTGTTTTCCAAAGTGGCTAGCCCATTTTACATTCTCACATGTAGCATATGAGGATTCTAATTTCTTCACATCCCAACACTAATTGTCTACTTTTATTCTACCTATCCTAGTAGGAATAAAATAGTATTTCATTGTGGTAGAGACTTTATTTTCCTAATGACTGATGATGTTAATCGTCTTTTCATGTGTATATTGGCCATTTGAAATATCTAGTCAAATCCTTTCTCCATTTTTAAATTGGGCTTTCTCTCCTTTTTATTAAGTTGTAAGAGTTCTTTATATATCCTGGATACAAGTCTCTTACCTGATATGTGACTTCCAAATATTTTTTCCCAGTCTGTATCTGTGGATTGTCTTTTCTTTTCTTTTTTTTTTTTTTTTTGAGACAGAATCTCACTCTGTCACCCAGGCTGGAGCGCAATGGCGCAATCTCGGCTCACTGCAACCTCCGCCTCCTAGGTTCAAGAGATTCTCCTGCCTCAGCCTCCTGAGTAGCTGGGATTTCAGGTGCATACCATCAAGCCTGGCTAATTTTTGTATTTTTAGTAAAGACAGGGTTTCACCATGTTGGTCGGGCTGGTCTCAAACTCCTGACCTCGTGATCCACCCGCCTCGGCCTCCCA
>NW_012105986.1:959668-974896 GCF_000951045.1 Mandrillus leucophaeus | reverse complement strand
GATCCACCCACCTCGGCCTCCCAAAGTGCTGGGGTAACAGGTGTGAGCCACTGTGCCTGACCAAATAATTTTTCTCAGTCGATTGTGATTTTTGTCCCTTACTTTATTGATACGGCTATTACATTTATTTTTTATGTTAAACTAACCTTGCATTCTTACATTAAATTCTACTTAGTCATGGCATATAATCCTTTTTTTACATGTTGCTAGATTCAGTTTGCTAGTATTTTAAGATTTTTGCAACTGTATTCATAAAAGATGATTACAGTGTCTTTATTTGGTTTTGGTATCAGAATAATACTGGTCTCAGAGAATAAGTTGGGAAGTATTCACTCCCCTTCCAGTTTTTGGAACAGTTTTTGAAGAACTGGTAGTCCTTCTTTGCTAAATGTTTGGTAGGATTCATCAGTGAAGCCAACTTGATCTGGGCTTTTCTTTTCTTTTCTTTTTTTTTTTTTTTAATACACCAGCCTGAACAGATCTGGGCTTTCCTTTGTGGGATTTTAAAAAATCATTAACTCAGTCTGTTTACTTGTTAAAGTTCCTTCTTTAGTTAATTTTGTTAATTTATGACTTTCCAGGATTTTTTCCATTTCATCTAAGTTTTCTAATTAGTTGCCATACAGTTGTTCCATTATCATTCTTTTTATTTCTGTAAGATCAGTAGTAATTTCCCATCTTTCATTCCTTATTTTGGTAATTTAAGTCTTCATTTTTCTTGGTCAACTAGCTAAGGTTTGTCAATTTTGTTGATCTTTTCAAATAACTAACTTTTGGTTTCATGAATTTTCTCTGTTGTATTTTTCTATTTCTGTTTTCTATTCCATTGTGTTTGGAAAACATACTTTGTATTATAATAATGATTTTAGATCTATTGAGGCTGTTTTATGACCTATTATATGGTCTATTCTGGAGAATTTTCATGTGCATTTGAGAAGAATACGTATTTCACTGATGCAGGTGGAGTGCTCTATAGATGTCTGTTAGGTGTAGTTAGTTTATAGTGTCCTGATGTCCTCTATTCATATCCTTGTTGATCTTCTGTCTAATTGTTCTGTCCATTATTGAAAGCAAGGTATTGAACTTTATTACTGTTATCATTGAATTGTTGTTTTTTCCCTTCAATTCTGTCAGTTTTTGCTATATGTATTTTTGTGGTTCTGTTATTGGGTGTACATATATTTATAATTGTTATATCTTCCTGAGACATTAGCTCTTTTATCATTATAAAATGTCCCTATTAATCTCTAGTAACATTTTGTGTAATAGTATTTTATTTGCTATTATTAGAGCCACTCCAGCTCTCTTATGGTTGCTGTTGCCAGATATATATTTTTCCATCCTTTTACTTTCTATCTATTTGCATTTTTGAATCTAAAGTGTGTCTCTTGTAGACTGCATATAGTTGGATTATGTTTGTATTCATGGTATTCTGGCAATCTCTGTCTTTTGACTGGATTGTTTAATCTGCTCACTTTTTACCTTGTCATTATCATTGATCCATTTAGATTCACCTTTGTGTTTTTCTTTTTGCTTTCTATATATTTCATGACTACTCTGTTCCTCTTTTCCTCCCTTATTAACTTCCTTTGTTTTATGTTGATATTTTCTAGTGTACCATTTTACTTCTTTAGTAATTTTTTCACTATATGTATATATTTTTTAATTTTAATTTTTATTCTTTCTTTGAGACAGAGTGTCACTTTGTCACACAGGCTGGAGTGCAGCGGTACAATCATAGCTCACTGCAGCCTCAAACTCCTAGGCTCAACAGTCCTCCTGCCTCAGCCTCCCAAGTAGCTAGGACTACATGTGTGTACCCTCATGCCAGATAATTTTTTAAATTTTTTGTAGAGATAGGGTTTCACTATGTTGTCCAGGCTGTTCTGAACTGCTGGTCTCAAGTGATCCTCCTTCCTTGACCTCCCAAAGTGCTGGGATTTCAGGCATGAGAAAATGTGTCTGGCCCTGAGGTAATTTCTTAACGTCCTCTATAATGCTTATAATACTTTTCTTAATGTATCAAAATCAACTTTAGATGTATACTACCTTAATTCTAGTAAGATATAGAAACTTTGCTCTTATATATAGCTCCTTTCTCTCCCTACTGTTTTGTGGTTACTACTGCTATACATATTAAGGTGTATATATATTACAAATCCAATAATATATTGTTATAATTACTGCTTTATATAATCCTCCCAAAGTGCTGGGATTACAGACGTGAGCCACCACACCTGGCCAATCCTATGTCTTTTAAAGAAGCTAAGAAAAGAAATAAGAGCAGAAATACATGTATAGAGTTTCTTCTTTAAAAAAGTACTAGGCCTGGCCCGGTGGCTCACATTTGTTATCCTAGCACTTTGGGCGGCCAAGGAAGGCAGATTGCTTGAACTCAGGGGTTTGAGACCAGCCTGGGCAACACACTGAGACCCCGTCTTTACAAAAAATGTAAAAATTAGCCTGGCATGGTAGTGTGTGCCTACAGTCCCAGCTACTTGGGGAGCTGAGGTAGGAGGATCACTTGAGCCTGGGAGGCAGAGGTTGCAGTGAGCCAAAATCACACCACTGGCAGCCTGGGCAACAGAGCAAGGCTCTGTCTTTAAAAAAAAAAAAATTCCAGAGACTTTAAATTATTGTTTTTAAGTAACTCACTAGTTACATGATTATATTTTGCTGGAGAGAGGGTCTACATCCCTCATGTAGCCATTCTGGAACCACCCTGCAGATGATGCGCCTCGTCTTTTTATCTCTTAGTCTTTCTGAATAAGATTCTGAATTAATCCTTCAGTACTAATTTCTAATATCCTTGAAACTTTCTACTTGATTCTTTTTCCTGACTACCTGTTCTTATTTTATTTCTATTTGTTTTAGTTTCCTATTTTTTGACATTTTAAATGTAAATGATTTCTTCATTATTATTTGAGCATCTCAACTTTATTTTTCATTTTCTTCTATAACATTCAATTTATATTCCAGTGGGTGATTTTAATGACTGTCTTTCTTCATATGTTTTGGGATTTTAGTTTGCAAGTCCTTTTTCTTTTTCTTTTTTTTTTTTTTTTTTTTTTTTTTTGAGAGTGTCTTGCTTTGTTGCCCAGGCTGGAGTGCAGTGGAATGATTATAGTTCACTGCAGCCTTGACCTCCTGGGCTCAAGCATTCCTCCAACCTCTGCCTCCTGAATAGCTAGGACTACAGACGTCTGCCATCAGACCAGCTAATTTTTTTGTTTGTTTTATTTTTTTTGAGACAGAATCTTGCTCTGTCGCCCAGGCTAAAGTGCAGTGGTGCATGTTGGTTCACAGCAACCTCCGCCTACCAGGTTCAAGAGTTTCTCCTCCCTCAGCCTCCCAGATAGCTGGAATTACAGATGCACCACCACGCCTGGCTAATTTTTGTATTTTTAGTACAGACAGGGTTTCACCATGTTGACCAGGCTGGTCTCGAACTCCTGACCTCAAGTGATCTACCCACCTCGGCCTCCCAAAGTGCTGGGATTACAGGCGTGTGCCACTGTGCCTGGCCTAGTTTTTAAATTTTTTTGTAGAGATGGGGCTCACTGTGTTGCTCAGGCTGGTCTTGAACCCCTGGCCTCAAGCAATCCTCCTACCTCTGCCTCCCAAAGCACTGGGATAATAGGCATGAGCCACCATGCCCAGCTGCAAGTTCATTTTAAAGTAATTGTTTCATTCTTTTTTGTTGTTGATCTTTTTTCTGTCCTTCTTAGTTTTTACTTATCTCCACCTAGAAACATTAAGATTTCCTTCACTGAACATCTGGGCATCCTACTAAGAGCCAGATGTTATGATGACAATTCAGAATTTCTGCCCAAGTGGTATTGTGAATATGGCAGATTTCAGAACCAGCAGTTCCAGCTCATTCCAGACCACAGAGATGTCTATATGCTGCCATATTCCATATGTAGGCTCAACAGAGGTCACCTACAGTTGGTGTTTCTTATACGCTTCGTTCATAAGGAAGAGGAGATTCTTTTCAACTTTTAAAGCAGTGACTGCAGCTCCAGCCCCACATTTAACCTGGAGCAATTTTAGACCTTTTTAGCTTCTGGACTGATGTTGCCTCTGCCTATTACTTGGACCTAGAGCCAAGCAGGCCCGCTGCTTCCACTCTGCCCATTGATTTACACTGCCATTGCATTTCTGGTTGGAGGTATATTTATCTTGGTTTTGAACTCATCTGCATGCTTTTAGGCTTTTCTTATCTGTCATTGCTTTTGCTTGGAACAGAATCAGTGATTAAAGTGAGATCATTGCCCCAGCTTGCCCAGAGTCCCAATCCCATCCTGAATTTGCAGTCAGATATTTCAGGCTGTAGTCTTTAGTTTCTCTGTAATATTCACCATAGCTTTCTGGATGGAAGCGATGGGTGGAATGGATCAGCAAGACACAGAAACCAGGAGTACAAAGAAATATGAACCAGAGTTTGGGTAGGGTAATGGTGAGGCCTGCGGCAGGGTTCCCAGCAGGGCAAGATTCTGTGCAGGACAACAAAGTTAGAAGTGAAACCCAGGTGGCTGGAGGTGGTGGCTCATGCCTGTAATCCCAGCATTTTGGGAGGCCAAGGTGGGCAGATCACCTGAGGTCAGGAGTAAAAATACAAAATTAGCCGGGCATGGTGGCACATGCCTGTAATCCCAGCTACTCAGGAGGCTGAGGGAGGAGAATTGCTTGAACCCGGGAGGCAGAAGTTGCGGTGAGCTGAGATCGCGCCATTGCACTCCAGCCTGGGCAACAAGAGCGAAACTCGGTCTGAAAAAAAAAGAAGTTAAAACGAAGTAAGATGTTCAAGGTCAGTGTCTAAAGCAGGAAACAGCTAGATTACTAAGGAGTAATCTAGTAGCACTGTGTTCTGACAAAGATGTTACTAACGGAGGCCCTGTGGGAGCCATGATCTACCCAGCCATACTGCCCAAAGGAAAAATATTTCAAGAGCCAAGGTTTATTAAAGCAAAAGTAGGCCGGGCTCAGTGGCTCACACTTGTAACCTCACTTCGGGAGGCTTAGGCAGGAGCCTCGCTTGAGCCCAGGAGTTCGGGACATAATGAGATCCCACCTCTACGAAAAGAATTTTTCCGTTCCTGCTACTTGGGAAACTTGGACAGGAGGATTGCTTGAGCTCAGGAGGTTGAAGCTGCAGTGAGCCGTGTTCACACCACTGTACTGCAGCCTGGGCAACAGAGTGAGATCCTGTCTCAAAAAACAAAGAAGAAAATGGATTTGGGATTTGGGTCTCCTCCAGGAGAATTTGTCCTCTCAAATTTTCTTATATTATGGTCTAACTCTTTCAAGGCCCTAAACTATCCTTTGATGGTAGGATCCTGCTTCTTAGGGCCTTTGAAGAAGGCTTTTAATTTATGTATTTTTGGATTCTTGGTTCTCCTTCATCAGGAGCTCATCTATGATTCCATATCTTTCTGGAACAAGGAACTTGAGTCTTAGGCCTTAAGAGATAAGAGATTTTTTTTTTTTTAAACACAATACTTGGTGTTTCATTGTATTCCCAATGCGTAATTTAATAATGGCTATTTTCAGGATTTGGGCACTATAGGGAAAATAAATAACTATTAATGGAATCTGGCTACCAAATGTGTTCACCAGAAAATAAGAAATAACTACTCTGGGTTGGACACGGTGGCTCACACCTCTAATCCCAGCACTTTGGGAAGCTGAGACAGGTGGATCACTTGAGGTCAGGAATTCGACACAAGCCTGGCCAACATGGTGAAACCCCATCTCTACTAAAAATACAAAAACTAGCCAAGCGTGGTGGTGGGCGCCTGTAATCCCAGCTGCTCTGGGAGGCTGAGGCAGGAGAATTGCTTGAACCCAAGAGGTGGAGGTTACAGTGAGCTGAGATCGCATCACTGCACTCCAGCCTGGGTGACTCCATCTCAAAAAAAAAAAAAAAAGTAAGAAAGAACCTCTCTGAGATAATTAGTTAGGTTAAAACTTTTTTAAAAACTACTTACTGGTTTCAATCCCAAAATACTAAAAGATTGTGATCAAAACTAAGAGTTTGCCTTGGCTTTTAGTTGCATTTTGAAAATCCTCTTAAATGTCGAGTTCCTAGGAATTTGGAAAAGCCTTGTTTGAGGATTGTCTCTTGGTTGAGATCTGAAATGTTTAATAAGCTATCAACCTGTATTATTCCCATTTCCTCAGGATGCTTTTTTTGTTTTTGGGGGCGTTTTTTTGAGACAAGGTCTCACTCGGTCACCCAGGCTAGAGTGCAGTGGTGGAATCACAGCTCACTGCAGCCTCAACCTCCTGGGCTCAAACAATCCTCTCACCTCAGCCCACCGACCGAATAACTGGGACTACAGGCGCGTGCCACCACACCCAGCTAATTTTTATATTTTTGTGTAGAGATGGGGTTTCTCCATGTTGCCCAGGCTGGTCTCAAATTCCTGAGCTCAAGCCATCCGCCCACCTCATCCTCCTAAAGTGCTGGGATTACAGGCATGAGGCACCGTGTCCAGCCTTCAGGCTGCTTTTGAAATCCCATACATGTTAGCATATGAGGTTGCTAACAATGATTTCACGTTCTTCTAAGTTCTGAGCCCTAGGACCGTCAGGTGAAGGCAGCCAGTACCTGGGGGATGATGTGTGTGACTTACATGGTCATCCCAAAGGACAGTAAAATGATGCCCAGCATTCTCTGCCACAGACAGACTAAAAAAGGAGAGAAGAACACTGTCAAAAGGCATTGATTCCACATTAGTTAGAAAGGACAAATGGAAATGACATGTGCACAGAGTTCTCCCACAGATATGATGAAGGCAAAGGAGAAGATGTATGAAGCTGGTTTGGCTAATTAGATCCTATATACTGATGTCTGAAAAGACTAGTGGAATTAACATATACATTGATGGCATATTTTTACAATCTTGTAAATAGGTAGCATTTATTTCAGTGGTATAATAAAAGAATAATTATCTTTTAGACCTGAGAAGAGTTTGCTTAGTAAGGTAAGGGTGACTCAGCATCAATAAATGCATTAATTCACTTCATTAACTATTCAAAGGAGGAAATTGATATGCTCATCTAAATACATTTTTTAAATCTAAAAGAATTCAACATATTAAAAACTTTATTAAGGAAATTTTCAACTACACATATGTAGAGAGGATGGTATAACAAACCCTGTGTCAGTCAACTTCAACAATTACCAAATCAACATTTGCTTCTTTTTAATATTCGTGTTTTACTAACACTTTTAGTTCCCCTCAGGCTCTTGCATTTCTCCACAGACAGCAGGGTATGGTATAAATGATCACTCTCACCACCAAACACTCCAGCATTTAGGAAGGTAAAGCCATTCCCTTTAGAATTTTTTGTACAGAGAGGTGAGAGATTGTTAGTAAACTTTTCCAGGAATAGCATGTATTTCTGTACACTTATCGAATCTTTAAATGATTTAAAATGTCAAAATTATAGTACAGTAAACATGAATACAGTCTTAATAATAGTCTCTTCTAATTTAATCTGATGAAAGACTTTCATGTTTGTCTGGGCACGGTGACTCACACCTGTAATCCCAACACTTTGGGAGGCTGAGGCAGGAAGATCACCTGAGGTCGGGAGTTCGAGACCAGCCTGACCAACATGGAGAAACCCCATCTCCACTAAAAATACAAAATTAGCCGGGTGTGGTGGCACATGCCTGTAATCCCAGCTACTTGGGAGGCCAAGGCAGGAGAATTGCTTGAACCCGGGAGGTGGAGGTTGCGGTGAGCTGAGATCGTACCATTGCACTCCAGCCTGGGCGACAAGAAAACTCCATCTCAAAAAAAAAAAAAAAAAAAGATTTTCATGTTCAAAACAAGACGATGTCTTATATGTCTAATCTTTTCAGCAACCATCAAAAAGGTCTAAGTCCATCAATAGGTGAATGGAGAAACAAATAGTGGTACATCCATACACTGGAATCCTGCTCAGGAATAAAAAGGAATGATCTATTGATATATGCAACAATCTCAAAACAGTTGTGCTACATGAAGGAAACCAGACCGAAAAAAAGATGTTCCCTTTATATAAAAATCAAGAAAATGCAAATTAATGGATATAGAGAGAAAGCAGATCTATGAGTACCAAAGGCAGAGGCATAAGAGGGAAGGAACAAAAGAGAAATTCTCAAGAGGCAGGGTTTTAAGAAAACTTTTGAGGGTGAGGATGTGTTCACCATCTTGATTGTGATGATGGCTTCCCAGGTATACATGTCAAAACTTATCAAATTATATACCTTAAACATATGCAGTTTATTGGATGTCTGTTAGACCTCAATAAAGTTGTTTTTAAAAATGTATACAAGTCCAGAGCTCTCCAGTCTCAAAAGTTTTTCTTAAATGTATAAGAACAGGCCGGGCGCAGTGGCTCATGCCTGTAATCCCAGCACTTTGGGAGACTGAGGTGGGCAGTTCACCTAAAGTTAGGAGCTCAAGATCAGCCTGGCTCCCATCTCTACTAAAAATAAAAAATTAGCTGGGCGTGGTGGCGGGTGCCTGTAATTCCAGCTACTCGGGAGGCTGAGGCAGGAAAATTGCTTGAACCCAAAAGGTGGAGGTTGCAGTGAGCCAAGATCGCACCATTGCACTGCAGCCTGGGTGGCAAGAGCAAAACTACGTATCAAAAAAAAAAAAAAAAAAAAAAAAAAGCATAATAACAGACTTTGATAGAATTTACCTTTGACTTAACGGCTATATTTGGTCCTCAGAAACTTTATGATGTTCTCTAAGAGTTAGCTCACTCAGTCATTAAAATTCTTCCAGATATTTACAAACAGATAGGTGTGTATAAACAAATAAAATATGTTAGCTTATGACATAGGGCTCGAGAGTTAAAATTTAAAAAAGTTTTTGATGTTAATAAGTTAGCACAACTTATTTTATACCACATAAATAGTGAAAGAAAGCCTGCTTAACTTGTTATCTTCCAGAAACCTCCAACACATAGCACACTTGTCAGCAAAACACTAACAGTCTGCTCATTAAAGAACGTCTTGAAGAAGACAAAGGTGCCTAGTACTATTGCTACTTTTCAGTATTACTCAACTTCCTGGCCAATGAAATAAGACCAGGGTAAGAACAGATACCTTAAAAAGGTACAGGAAGCAAAGAGACTAGTGTGATTATGTAGAGACAGTATGATCATCTAATTAAAGAATCAACAGAAAAATTACTGGAACTATAAGAGAATTCAATATAGTATTCTTAGCCTTCCTATATGCCAGAATATCCATTTAGAAAACACAGTTGGGTATCAGGGGAAGATATCATTTATGACAGCAGCAAAAATTGGCCTACAAAATATTCAGGAGCAAACCTATCAAAAATGTGCAAGACCTGTTTGAAGAGACCCTTGCCGCACACGGAAGAGGGAATTTAAGTGAACAGATACTTCATGGACTGATTGGGAAGACCCAGTGTGGCCAAGATGTTGGAACAGGACTCTCCTGAGACCTTGGGACAGCACCATGTCACCGTCCTTCTTACTTCTGGAAATTAATTAGGATATGGTTTTTTGTTTGTTTTTTGTTTTTTTTTTGAGACAGAGTCTCACTATCACTGAGGCTGGAGTGCAGTGGCACGATCTCGACTCACTGCAACCTCTGCCTCCTGGGTTCAAGTGATGCTCCTGCCTCAGCCTCCGAAATAGCTGAGATTACAGGTGTGTGCCACCACACCCAGCTAATTTTTTTTTGTATTTTTGGTAGAGACAGGGTTTCACCATGTTGGCCAGGCTGGTCTCGAACTCCTGACCTCAAGTGATCTGCCTGCCTTGGCCTCCCAAGGAATATGTTTTTTTAATGAGGCAAGTTGCATCAATATCTCATAGAAAATAATAGTTACCTGGAGCATCTTTTGTTCAAAACATCTTGGTTTGGAGATTGTGCTGGCTTGTCCTGCGGCCTTAGTGCCCTGAATTGAGTGAATGAAGTGAAACCATGGTTAGGCTGTCTCCTCCACAGGTGAGGTGAAGAGGTTATCCCTGGAGTCACTTCAGCCCAGAGTTTCTGCCTTCGAAGCTGTCTCCCTGTGGTACCCATAAAGCATGACTGTGACTGACCACGTGTCTCTGCCTCCACCTTTAGGCTAAGTGAGCCACACCAGTTCAGTAACCCCAGCGGGGCACTGTGGGTGGTCTCTGAGTATGTTGGGAGCATCGTTTTCACAGTGGATGAAAGAAGAAAGAACAGTAAAGCCCTTTGATGGGTCTTTCTTGTGGTCCTGAAACTTACATGTGAGACTAATTAAGGCTCATGCTGGTAATTCCAGCACTTTGAGAGGCCAGTGTGGGCAGTTCACGAGGTCAGGAGTTCGAGACCAGCCTGGCTAATATGGTGAAACCCCCTCTCTACTAAAAATACAAAAATTAGCTGGGCATGGTGGTGGGCACCTGTAATCCCTGCTACTCGGGAGGCTGAGGCAGGAAAATCGTTTGAACCTGAGAGGCAGAGTTTGCAGTGAGCCAAGATCATGCCATTGCACGCCAGCCTGGGCAACAAAAGTGAAACTCCGTCTCAAAAACAAAAGAAATACCTGTGGCTGGCAAACTGGCTGAATAGGAATAGCTCCGGTCTGTAGCTCCCAGTGAGATCAACACAGAAGGTGGGTGATTTCTGCATTTCCAACTGAGGTATCTGGCTCATCTCATTGGGACTGGTTAGACACTGGGTGCAGCCCACGGAGGGCAAGCAGAAGCAGCGTGGGGCGTTGCCTCCCCTGGGAAGTGCAAAGGGTCGGGGAACTCTATCAAATTATAAGAGAATTCAATATAGTATTCTTAGCCTTCCTATACGCCAGAATATCTATTTAGAAAACACAGTTGGGTACCCAGGGAAGCCGTAAGAAACTGTGCCTTGAGGGACAGAGCACTCCAACCCAGATAGTACACTTTTCCCACAGTCTTTGCAACCCACAGACCAGAAGATTTCCTCTAGTGCCTACACCACCAGGGTCCTGAGTTTCCAGCACAAAACTGGGTGGCCGTTTAGGCAGACACCGAACTAACTGCAGGAGTTGTTTTTCATACCCCAGTGGTGCCTGGAACACCAGTGAGACACAACCATTCACACCCCTGAAAAGGGGACTGAAGCCAGGGAGCCAAGAGGTCTAGCTCAGTGGATCCCACCCCCACGGAGCCCAGCAAGCTAAGATCCAATGGCTCAAAATTCTTGCTGCCAGCACAGAAGTCTGAAGTCAACCTGGGACGTTTGAGCTTGGTGGGGGGAGGGGTGTCCACCATTACTGAGGCTTCAGTAGGTGGTTTTCCCCTCACAGTGTAAACAAAGCCGCCAGGAAGTCTAAACTAGGCGGAGCACGCTGCAGCTCAGCAAAGCCATTGTAGCCAGATTGCCTCTCTAGATTCCCCTTCTCTGGGCAGGGAATCTCTGAAAGAAAGGTAGCAGCATCAGTCAGGGGCTCCCATCTCCCTGGGACAAAGCACCTTGGGGAAGGGGCAACTGTGGGAGCAGCTTCAGCAGACTTACTGCCTGGCGGCTCTGAAGAGAGCAACAGATCTCCCACACAGTGCTTGAGCTCTGCTAAGGGACAGACCACCTCCTCAAATGGGTCCCTGACCCCCGTGCTTCCTGACTGGGAGACACCTCCCAGCAGGGGTCGATGGACACCTCATACAGGAGAGCTCCAACTGGCATCTGGCGGGTGCCCCTCTGGGACGAACCTTCCAGAGGAAGGAATAGGCAGCAATCTTGGCTCTTCTGCAGCCTTTGCTGGGGATACCCTGGCAAACAGCGTCTGGTGTGGACTCCCAGCAAACTCCAGCAGACCTGCAGCAGAGGGGCCTGACTGTTAGAAAGAAAACTAACAAACAGAAAGGAATAGCATCAACATCAACAAAAAGGACGTCCACACAGAACCCCCATCCAAAGATCACCAATATCAAAGATCAAAGATAGATAAATCCATGAAGATGAGGAAAAAACAGCGCAAAAAGGCTGAAAATTCCAAAAACCAGAATGCCTCTTCTATTCCAAAGGATCACAACTCCTCGCCAGCAAGGGAAGAAAACAGGACAGAGAATGAATTTAACGAATTGACAGAAGTAGGCTTTAGAAGGTGGGTAATAACAAACTCCTTGGAGCTAAAGGAGCATGTTCTAACCCAATGAAAGGAAGCTAAGAACCTTGAAAAAAGGTTAGAGGAATTGCTAACTAGAATAACCATTGTAGAGAAGAACATAAATGACCTGAAGGAGCTAAAAAACACAGCACAAGAACTTTGTGAAGCATACACAAGTATCAATAGCCAAATTGATCAAGCAAAGGAAAGGATATCAGAGATTGGAGATCAACTTAATGAAATAAAGTGTGAAGACAAGATTAGAGAAAAAAGAATGAAAAGGAATGAACAAAGCCTCCAAGAAATATGGGACTCTGTGAAAAGACCAAACCTATATTTTTTTGGTGTACCTGAAAGTGATGGGGAGAATGGAACTGAGTTGGAAAACACTCTGCAGGATATTATCCAGGAGAACTTCCCCAACCCAGCAAGACAGGCCAACATTCAAATTCAGGAAGTACAGAGAACACCACAAAGATACTCCTCAAGAAGAGGAAGCCAAGACACATAATCATCAGATTCACCAAGGTTGAAATGAAGGAAAAAATGTTAAGGGCAGCCAAAGAGAAAGGTCAGGTTACCCACAAAGGGAAGCCCATCAGACTAACAGCGGATCTCTCTGCAGAAACCCTACAAGCCAGAAGAGAGTGGAGTCCAATATTCAACTTTTTTTTTTTTTTTTTTTTTTTTTTTGAGATGGAGTTTTACTCTGTTGCCCAGGCTGGAGTGCAGTGGCATGATCTCGGCTCACTGCAAGCTCCACCTTCCGGGTTCATGCCATTCTCCTGCCTCAGCCTCCCGAGTAGCTGGGACTACAGGCGCCCGCCACCATGCCCAGCTAATTTTTTGTATTTTTCAGTATAGACAGGGATTCACTGTGTTAGCCAGGATGGTCTTGATCTCCTGACCTCATGATCCACCTGCCTCAGCCTCCCAAAGTGCTGGGATTACAGGCATGAGCCACCATTTCTGGCCAACATTCTTAAAGAAAAGAATTTTCAACCCAGAATTTTATATCCAGCCAAACTATGCTTCATAAGTGAAGGAGAAATAAAATCCTTTACAGACAAGCAAATGCTGAGAGATTTTGTCACTACCCTGCCCTACAAGAGCTCCTGAAGGAAGCACTGAACATGGAAAGGAAAAACCAGCACCAGCCACTGCAAAAACATACCAAATTGTAAAGACCATCAACACTATGAAGAAATTGCATCAACTAATGGACAAAATAACCAGCTAGCATCATAATGACAGGATCAAATTCACACAAAACAATATTAAACCTAAATGTAAACAAGCTAAATGCCCCAATTAAAAGATACAGACTGGCAAATTGGATAAAGGTCAAGACCCATCGGTGTGCTATATTCAGGAGACCCATCTCAAGTGCAGAGACACACGTAGGCTCAAAATAAAGGCATGGAGGAATATTTACCAAGCAAATGGAAAGCAAAAAGAAGCAAAGGTTGCAATCCTAGTCTCTGATAAAACAGACTTTAAACCAACAATGATCAAAAAAGACAAAGAAGGCCATTACATAATGGTAAAGGGATCAATGCAACAAGAAGAGGTAACTATCCTAAACATATATGCACCCAATACAGAAGCACCCAGATTCATAAATCAAGTTCTTAGAGACCTACAAAGAGACTTAGACTCCTACACAATAATAGTGGGAGATTTTAACACCCCACTGTCAATATTAGACAGATCAATGAGACAGAAAATTAACAAGGATATTCAGGACTTGAACTCAGCTCTGGTCCAAGTGGACTTAATACACATCTACAGAACTCTCCATCCCAAATCAACACAATATACATTCTTCTCAGCACCACATGGCACTTATTCTAAAATTGACCACATAATTGAAAGTAAAACACTCCTCAGCAAATGCAAGAGAATGGAAATCATAATAAACAGTCTCTCAGACCACAGTGCAATCAAATTAGAACTCAGGAATAAGAAACTCACTCAAAACTGTACAACTGCATGGAAACTGAACAACCTGCTCCTGAATGACTACTGGGTAAATAACAAAATTAAAGCAGAAATAAATAAGTTCTTTGAAACCAATGAGAACAAAGACACAACATACCAGAATCTCTGGGACACAGTTAAAGCACTGTTTAGAGAGAAATTTATAGCACTAAATGCCCAAAGGAGAAAGCAGGAAAGATCTAGAATGCACACCCTAACATCACAATTAAAAGAACTAGAGAAGTGAGAGCAAACAAATTCAAAAGCTAGCAGAAGACAACAGATAACTAAGATCAGAGCAGAACTGAAGGAGTTACAGACACCAAAAAATCCTTCAAAGAAATCAATGAATCAAGGAGCTGGTTTCTGAAAAGATCAACGAAATAGACCACTATCCAGATGAATAAAGAAGAAAAGAGAGAAGAATCAAATAGACACAATAAAAAAATTATAAAGCCAACAACACCACTGATCCCACAGAAATATAAACTACCCTCAGAGAATATTATAAACACCTCTACACAAATAAACTAGAAAATCTAGAATAAATGGGTAAATTCCTGGACACGTACACCCTCCCAAGACTAAACCAGGAAGAAGTCGAATCCCTGAATAGGCCAATAACAAGTTCTGAAATTGAGGCAGTAATTAGTAGCCTACCAATCAAAAAAAAAGCCCAGGACCATATGGATTCACAGCCGAATTCTACCAGAGGTACAAAGAGGAGCTGGTACCATTCCAAACAATAGAAACAATAGAAAAAGAGGAACTTGATACCAGTATCATCCTGATACCAAAACCTGGCAGAGACACAACAAAAAAAGAATATTTCAGGCCAATATTCCTGATGAACATTAATGCGAACATCCTCAATAAAATACTGGCAAACCAAATCCAGCAGCACATCAAAAAGCTTATCCACCACCATCAAGTCAGCTTCATCCCTAGGATGCAAGGCTGGTTCAATATATGCAAATCAATAAACACAATCCATCACATAAACAGAACCAATGACAAAAACCACATAATTATCTCAATAGATGCAGAAAAGGCCTTTGATAAAATTCAACACCCCTTCATGCTAAAAACTCTCAATAAACTAGGTATTGATGGAATGTATCTCAAAATAATAAGAGCTATTTATGAC
>NW_012105986.1:893411-954523 GCF_000951045.1 Mandrillus leucophaeus | reverse complement strand
TGGGGCCTATCTGGGGGTGGGGGGCTAGGGGAGAGATAGCATTAGGAGAAATACCTAATGTAGATGACGGGTTGATGGATGCAGCAAACCACCATGGCACGTGTATACCTATGTAACAAACCTGCACATTCTGCACATGTGTACCTATGTAACAAACCTGCACATTCTGCACATGTGTACCTATGTAACAAACCTGCACATTCTGCACATGTATCCCAGAACTTCAAGTATAATTTAAAAAATAAAAATAAATAAAATAATTAAAACAAAGTCCAGTAGTATAGAGGATTAGGTAATAATCAATAGGAACAGACAAATCTAATGTTGAAATAGAATAATAGATCCAGAAATTAATTCCAAAGTCCTGTTTATGGTTCTTTAATGTGTGTGTCTATGATATTAGCTTGCAATTAGCTCCATCAAGTGATAGTATCCAACGTAAAATGGGCTTAGCAATTTCTTGCTTCTCTTGCTGCTTCTATCTCTCTCTTCTTTCACAGTCTTGGAGTCCCCAACAACAGGGCAGAGGCTGAAGGGCACAGATATTTTGTGTCGTATGGCTTGGCCTCCACTGAAGTAGGTGAGGGTGACCGTCCCTGGTATGGCAAGACAGGTCTGGGCAGGCCACGGTCTGGCTCTCCTGCCTGGCTTCCTGGGAATAATTGAGCAATTACTCTATACCAGGCGGGGTTCTGAATGCTTCTACATCCCAATTTCGATCACTTCTGCAAGGTGACGCAGCTAGGAAAGACGTGACTCTGGCCACTCTGGCCTCCAGGACTCCCCTCCTCTTCTGACCTCTCCTCAGTCTGCTGTATTAGCCGGGCCGCCCTTCCCATGTTGACCTCCTCCCATATTTGCGTGTTGGCCTCATGGGCAGCGTCATGAAGCTGCCACCATCCCTGCCCCCCTTTGGTTCAGGCCACAGGGATGCCTGGAGCTGGGAGCGGCCCTGCATAGCACTGCCTGCGGAGTCTTCAGTGCGTGTGCGTTTCTGTCTCCTTTACTGAACTGTGAGCGCCTAAGGCGGGGCCTTCCATCTGCCAGTTTATCCCTGGAATGTATCTCAGTGCTTGGCAGAGGATAAGCATTAAATGTTGGATACATTAATTGATCCTAAGATTCTAAGCACTAAATGTTACGAGAAGTAGCAAAAATGACCTGAATATAGTCGCACTGTATCTGTTCAATGATCCAGACAGCTGACTCCCTGGGCTTACGCCTTCATAACGCTGGAACCCCCTCCCGCTTTGTTCCTCTCCCTCTTGCAGCCGATGGGATCAGAGCGGATGGAGATGCGGAAGCGGCAGATGCCCCTCGCCCAGGACGCACCAGGCGCGGCCCCAGGCCAGCCCGGAGCGGGGAGTCGCGGGTCCAACGCATGCTGCTTCTGCTGGTGCTGCTGTTGTAGCTGCTCATGGTAAGGTTTCAGACTTTTTAATTAATGTGCCCCTGACTGGGAAGTGTAATGTGCTCCTGACTGGAAAGTGGCACCTGTGAATAGTGGTGGTAGCTTACGGTTAATTCAGTAAGTGTTTTTTAAGCAACTACTATATGCCTGACACAGAGGGACACCCCAGAAATAACAACAGGCTACATCTGACTACCTCTTAAGGGGCTTATGCTCAGATCACTCAAATCAGGCCACCGTGTGTTAAACAACTAAAGAACAACCTCAGGCGGTTCACGATCGACTATCAACATTTGGGCAGAAATGGTTAGAAAGAATTGAACTAGGGGCACTCCTGGGGTAATGAAGGCTTAGGATCTAAGATGGGTCTTAAAGGTTAGGACGATGAAGTAAAGGGAGCCTGGATTTTACCTTCTGCTGCTTCCATTTCATAAATTTTGTTTTGTAATAAAGAGAAATGTCAAAATATGTGTTTCAAATAGAGACAAATATTAAAATATATGCTAACTTACTGGGTAGAGAAAGACACACAGACAGTCATTGCTTTAAAAAGGATGTAAAACATCCGTGACCCTTTGAGTAGCTGTTAAAGGTCTGGAGAAAAGGAGATAATTTACACCTAAAAATCATGGGAACTTTACGTTACATCTTTGGAATCTTGGATATGAAAAGTGCTTAGTGCCAGCCAAATCTGTGAACCATTTTCAGCAATCAAATCATCCTAAATTTATGTAGGCTTGGCAATAAGTTAGACCAAGACCTCACTGTCCTGTGGAAAAGAAGAAAAACTGATATTGGACTGATCACCAACCGCGAAATGGAACTAACAGAACTGATCCCTGGGAAGGAGATTGGTGGCTGAAAATGAAATGCCCGGGGAAGTTTGGTGGCTCCTGCCCAACTCAGGCTACTATTCATTTCCAAGAAGTTCCAGTCTGGTGGAAGGGACACAGCAGTAGAACATCCACCAGGGGGATCCCGATACTGATGGTCTCTTCATTCCCACAGCAAGAGGAAACATGTGGCCGGGGCTGACAAGAGCTAGGCAGTGTCAAGGTGAGACTTCAGCCCTGGTAGGACTCTGGACAGCTCTGCAGGAAGCCAGAGGAGAGGCGCTGGTGGTGGGCAGAGGAAATGCGTGCGTGTCCAGGGCCTGCCCTAGAGGAGGAAGACACTAGTGGTGGCCAGACTGCGTTTAGGGGCCTATATTCTCACTCTGCCAGTAGGTCTCAGTGCAGAAATGAGACGATCCTCCTAGAGATGTGCAGGATGTCCGAGTGCAGGTGAGACTCCAGCTGATGTTCAAACCTTCCCCTTCTTCCTTTCTCTGCTGCCTCGTGCGCAGGGTGTGGGAGGCGGCTGACATGCTGACCTGAACAGCATATTGTCCTGGGATAGTGTAAGGCTAGAGGGCGGGGCATGTCCCAAAGCAGGCTCCTCCTACAGGTAACAAGTAGGACAAATAAAAGAATCTGTACCTAGACACTATCATCACCACCATAGCCAACACTTCTGTAGCACTTAGGTGTGTGTAGAAGAGACAATAGAGCAATGTCTTCAAAGTGCTGGAGAAAAGTAACTGAAAACTAAGTCAAACCATAATTCAAGAGTGTGGGTAAAATAAGACATTCTCAGATATACGAAGGCCAACCAAGTTATTGCCTGCAAACCTAAAAGAACTGAAGAAAGGGCCTAGTTCAGAGGGATAAAAGGGAACCCAGAGGAAAGACCCAGGAAACAACAATTGTAGCTACAACGGGGTCAAATATTGATATAAAATGTGGCACTGAATTTTGTGTTAAAAAAGTGTGAAACCAAAGCTGTAAACAGTCTCATGTCAATGACAGAGAAATCAAATAATTCAGACTTTCTTAGAAAAATTATTATAAGAAAATTTTCTTTCAAAAGTAATGTTATTCATAATTAGTCCAAAAATACACCCTATCGTTTTAACATCAGTGAAAGACAATAAATCTAGAAAACCTTACCAACACGTGACAAAAGTGGCATCAGCAAAGGAGAAAATGAACTATTCAGTAAATAGCAGGATACTTGGTGTTTGGGTACCAACTCATCCCCACTGATAGGATTTTCTCAGTTTTAGCACTGAAAAGTCCCACAGCCCAGAAAACCTGAAAACCCTAGGCAAACCAGGAAAATTGGTCATCCTGCTTGGTATCCAAATATATAAAAACATATTTATATTCCTACATAGCACCATGAACAAAAATCAATTCCCACCTTTAAAAAAAGATCAGCTGGGTGCAGTGGCTCACGCCGGTAATCCCAGCACTTTGGGAGGCCGATGCAGGAGGATCACAAGGCAGGCCGATCAAGAGATCGAGACCATCCTGGACAACATGGTGAAGCCCTGTTTCTACTAAAATTACAACAATTAGTCAGGCACGGTGGCAGGCACCTGTAATCCCAGCTACTCAGGAAGCTGAGGCAGGAGAATTACTTGAACCCAGGGGGTGGAGGTTGCAGTGAGCCAAGATTACGCTGTTGCAGTGAGCCAAGATTACGCCACTGCACTCCAGCCTGGGCAGCAGTGAGACTCCATCTCAAAAAAAAAAGAAAAAAAAAAAAGGGAGTGAGTGACCCAGCACTTTGGGAAGCCGAGGTGGGCGGATCACCTGAGGTCAGGAGTTCAGGACCAGCCTGGTTAACATGGTGAAACCCCGTCTGTACTAAAAAAAAATACAAAAAATTAGCCAGGCGTGGTGGTGCATGCTTGTGATCCCAGCTACTTGGGAAGCTGAGGTGGGAGAATCACTTGAACCCAGGAGATGGAGGCCGCAATGAACTGAGATCGCACCATTGCATTCCAGCCTAGGCAACAAGAGCAAAACTCTGTATCGAAAAAAAAAAAAAGAATGAAGTCTTGACACCGCCAAAATATAGCATGAACTATGAAAACATTATGCTAAGTGAAAGAAACTAGATATGAAAGACCACATATTTTA
Source organism: Mandrillus leucophaeus (assembly GCF_000951045.1). Taxonomy (NCBI): domain Eukaryota; kingdom Metazoa; phylum Chordata; class Mammalia; order Primates; family Cercopithecidae; genus Mandrillus; species Mandrillus leucophaeus. The sequence goes on along the minus strand of NW_012105986.1, from coordinate 950,146 downwards.
TTATTCCACTTACATGAAAAGTTCAGAATAGGTAAATTCAAAGAGACAGAAAGTAGATTAGCAGTTGCCTAGGAATAAGGAAGATGGAGTTACTGCTAATGTGTAGAGTTCCTTCTGGGGATGATGAAATGTTCCAACATCATGGCAATAGTTACACCACTCTGTAAATATACTAAAAGCCATAGAATTATACGGTTCAATTTGGCAACTTGTATAGTATGCAAATCATATGTTTTGTTTTGTTTTGTTTTGTTTGCAGTGGAATCTTGCTCTGTCGCCCAGGCTGGAGCACAGTGGTGCAATCTCGGCTCACTGCAACTTAAGCCTCCCGGGTTCCAGTGATTCTCCTGCCTCAGCCTCACAAGTAGCTGGGATTACAGGCACGCACCACCACGCCCAGCTAATTTTTGTATTTTTAGTAGAGATGGGGTTTCTCCATGTTGGCCAGACAGGTCTCGAACTCCTGACCCCAGGTGATCTGCCCGCTTCAGCCTTCCAAAGTGCTGGGATTATAGGTGTGAGCCATCAGGCCAGCCAAATTATATCTTAATAAAGCTATTCTTAAAATATGTTTAACAAAAGATACTAAAAATAAAACGAAAAGATAAAACATACTCAGATAAGATAGTTACAGTGCAATTAACAAGTAATTCATATCCAGGATAAAGAACATTAAAATATATTAATAAATAAGAACCAAAAGAGTCAGCAAATGAAATGGAACAGAAAATAATCTGCTTGTATTTCCTACCAACAAGGATCAGAAAAATGAAAGTTAAATATACACCCTTTTAAAACCTGTACCCTGGCAGATCACCAGAGCCTAGGAGCTCAAGAACAGCCTGGGCAACATGGTGAAACACCATCTTTACAAAAAGCACAAAAATTGGCTGGGCGTGGTGGCTCACACCTGTAATCTCAGTACTTTGGGAGGCCAAGGCAGGTGGATCACCTGAGGTCGGGAATTGGAAACCAGCCTTACCAACATGGAGAACCTCATCTCTACTAAAAAATACAAAATTAACCAGGCATGGTGGCACATGCCCATAATCCCAGCTACTCAGGAGGCTGAGGCAGGAGAATCGCTTGAATCTGGGAGGCAGAGGTTTCAGTGAGCCGAGATTGCACCATTGCGCTTCAGCCTAGGCAAACAAGAGCAAAACTCCATCTCAAAAAAATAAATAAGTAAAACACAAAAATTAGCCAGGCATGGTGGCACACACCTGTAGTCCCAGCTACTCAGGAGGCTGAGGTGGGAGGATCGCTGGAGCCCAGGGAGGTTGAGGCTGCAGTGAATTATATTGTGCCATTGCACTCCATTGTGTGTAACAGAGTGAGACTCTGTCTGAAAAACAAAAAAAGAAAAAAAGAAAAGGAAAACCTATACCCTGGAAAAACTTCTCACACCCCTGCAATAAAAGGAGACATGTATGAGAGGATTCACTACAGCATTCATCTGAGTGAGAAAAATTGAAAATGGTTCTAAAGGGCATAGACAGGAGAATGGATGAATATACTGTGGTATAGTTTTACAATCCACTACCATACAGTATTTAAATTCATATACTAGAAAAACAAAACTAAACAAATAAATAGGTTAGGTGCGGTGGCTCACGCCTCTAATCCCAGCACTTTGGGAGGCCAAGGCAGAAAGATTGCTTGAGCCCAGGAGTTCGAGACTAGCTGAGGCAACATAGCAAGACCATGTCTCCACTGAAAAAAAAAAAAAAAAAAAGTTTAGCCAGGCATGGTGGCATGTGCCTGTAGTCCCAGTTACTCTAGAAGCTGAGGCGGAAGGATCACTTGAACCCCGTTCAAGGCTGCAGTGAGCTATGATCATGCTACTGCACTCTAGCCTGGGCAACAGAGTGAGACCTTGTCTCAGAAATAAATAAATTCATATGCTAGAGGGACAAAAAACAAATTACAAAGCAATATATGTTACATAATTACATTTATACTATGTTTAAAAATACATTTATGAATATAATATAGTAGCATAACTATGAATTGGAATGGTAAACAGTAAGTTAAAAATGGTGGCTCTCTCTAGGGTAAAGAGAGGAAGAAATGAGATGGGAAAAGTACAGAGCAAACTTCAACTGTTTAAATAGTGAATTTCCTTTTTTTTTTTTTTTTACCACACTTTTGAGATTTATCCATATTAATATACATAGTCAAGTCAATTTTCGAGAAAGGTAAATGGCAATTTGTTTTCTAAGTACTTGTGAATCTTTCTCAACATTTTGCTGTAAGGCCTTCCGGTATTTAGTGTTATAAGGGAAGGCATGCTGATTCTTGTTTTCTTGAATATAAAGTTTTTTTTCCTTTCTAGTAAGTTTTCTCTTTATCACTCAAAATTTTACCCAAATGTATCTGGCCGTGGGTCCTCTTTTACTGAAAATTCCTAAAACACAGCGAGCTACTATAGACATCTTCTAGTTCTGCTGTAATAATAGCAGTGGACCAAGGTAAAGAAAACTTCACAAAAAAAATTCTTCTCGTTTGCAAAAACACATTGTCTCTTTAAAACATTCTTACTTGAAATGAGGCAAAAAGTATATCAAAGCTTAAATAAGTTTGCATTATTGAGTTTGCAGTAGAGCTTCTGGTTCTCTGAGGAATCTCCTGTCAAACTCATCTCTTTTTTTCTCTGGTTTTTCATACCCACTGAGCAGTAATGTGTTCTGCCTACAAAAGAAGCCTTGGAAGTCATGCAGAGAGCATACCACTCAGATGCCTCTCAAGTTTTTTTTGGTTGGATTTTTTTTTAAAGAAGCCATTATTTACTGAAACTTTTTAGCCCTGACATCATGAAAGAAGGAAGTCAAAAGGGTTCCTGCATTTCTAATGATTTTGCCTTTAAAGAAAAACAGAGCTACACACACACACGCACACACACACACACACTGAAAATTTATAAAACAGATGTGCTAAAAACAGACTGAAAAACTTTTATAAAATAAAATGTTAAGAAAAGATATAATAAAGAATATAGAAAATACAGCAGCAACAAGATAAAGAAAATCCCAGTTGTCAGTGATAACATCCATTTTTAAGTTGATAGGATGCTAAAAGCATTCCTGCTAAAATCATAAATAAGGCAAAATGTCCACAATCTCTACTACTATTTAACAATGTATTTGGCCGGGCTCCATGGCTCATGCCTGTAATCCCAACACTTTGGGAGGCCGAGGTGGGCAGATCACAAGGTCAGGAATTCGAGACCAGCCTGACCAACATGGTGAAACCCCATCTCTACTAAAAATACAAAAATTAGCCGGGCGTGGTGGCGTGCACCTGTAATCCCAGCTACTCAGGAGGCTGAGGGAAAAGAATTGCTTGAACCCAGGAGGCGGAGGTTGTAGTGAGCTGAAATCACGCCACTGCACTCCAGCCTGGGCAACAGAGCAAGACCCTGTCTCAAAAAAAAAAATGTATTTTAGGCGTTAGCTAATTAGACAAGAAAAACAATTAGAGGCCTGAGAATTGGAACTAAAAAGGTTAAATTCTTCCTGTTTGCAGATGAAATCCCAAGAGAATTATAGCTGTAACTGATACAAATACAGAAGAATTCAGAAATAGGAAGGATATAAAATTATCATTAAAGTAATATTCTTTAGGCCTCAGATCTTAAAATAAAGAACACTTTCATTTCAATAATAAAATGCAAATAAATCAATTTAGAAATAGTCAAAAGATCTGAATATACATCTCTCCAAAGAAGAGGTACACAGAGCTAGTAAATGCATGAAAAGATGTTCCACATCAGTAGTCATTAGCAAAACGCAAATCAAAACCACAATGAAATACCACTTCACACCCACTTACAAAGCTAGAATAAAAAAGACAACAGTAACTGTTGGCAAGGACATGGAGAAATTAGATCCCTCAAATATTACCATGTGAAATGCTGCAATTGCTTTGTAAAATAGTTTGGGAGTTCCTCAAAATATTAAATCTCAAGTTACCGTATGACTCAGCAGTTCTACTCCGAGGTTTCTACTTAAGGAATAAGAAACACAAATATATGTTTGCACGTACTTGCACAGGAATGTGCATAGCAGCGTGATTCATGCAGCCAAAATGTGGAAACAACTTGAATGTCTATCTGCTGATGAATGGATAAACGAAATGTGATGTGTCTATCCAAACAATGAGATGTTATTCAACTGGAAAAAGAAACGAAGTGCCGATACATGCTACGGCATGGGTTAAGTGCAAAAACATTATGCCAAGTGAAAGGAGACAGCCAGCAAAGATCACATACCGTAGGTTCCAGAACGGGCAGATCTATAGAGACAGGAAGCGGATTCGTGCTTGCCTAGGGCTGGTAGAGTGGGGAGATACCGGTGATAAGCGGTGACTGCTTACTGGTGGGGTTTCTTTTGGGGGTGATGACAATGTTCTGGAATTAGATGGCAGGGATGGTTGCACAACTTTGTGAGTATACTAAAAACCACTGAATTGTACACTCTAAACAGATAAACTTGGCGGCATATGAATGATAGCTCAATCAAGTGATTAAGAAAGTGGCCGGGCACGGTGGCTCATGCCTGTAATCCTAGAACTTTGGGAGGTCCAGGTGGGTGGATCACTTGAGGTTAGGAGTTCAAAACCAGCCTGGCCAACATGGTGAAACCAAATACAAAAATTAGCCGGGCGTGTTGGTGCATGCCTGTAGTCCCAGCTACTCAGGAGACTGAGGCACAAGAATCACTTGAACCCAGGAGGCAGTTTGCAGTGAGCTGAGATAGTGCCACAGCACTGCAGCCTGGGCAGCAGAGCAAGACTTCGTCTCAAAAAAAAAAAAAAAAAAAAATAGCATTCATATTGCAAACAATAACCAGTTAAAAGATGAGATAAAAGTATAAATTCCATTTACAGTAACAACAAAAATACTTGGAATAAGTTTACAGACAAATGTACAGAATGTGTATAAGAAAACAAACTCTTTAGAGAAATACATAGATTTTGATTATGCACTTTCCTAGTTTTCTCTACTACTTTTGTATATGTGCCTATAAATATATGAAGCCTCCATTTTGACTGGAAACAAAGCTTAAAGGATGTATACTTTTTTAAGATACAAAAAATGAAATGAAACCCCGTAACATTCCTGACAGTCTTACTTTTTACTATTTTCATTTTTTTAAATTTTTGTATTAAATAGAGACAGGGTCTTGCTATGATGCCCAGGTTGGTCTTAAACTCCTGGCCTCAAGTGATCCTCCTGCCTTGGCCTCCCAAAGTGCTGGGATTACAGGCATGAGCCACCATGCCCAAACCTTTTTTACTATTTTCTAATGAATCTGTTTTTATTTAAAAAATCATTATTCTAAGTATAATTGAACACAGTAATTTCTAACTCTTTCTCAACAGTAGAAACCACAATGTTACAATTTACATTTCTAGTATCTTACTGTCTGTCATGCTTTTGGTTTGCTTGGGAAAACTAACTGGGGTCATTTTCTTTTCCAAGCAGAGGAAGAAATTCTATTAATACTTCGGGATCTGAAGTTATCTTTAAAATATTTGTAAAAAATCTTTTCTTGGCAGAGACTGAGCTGTCAACATGTGAATGTCTTTTTTTTGCAGTCTCACTGTTAGAAACCAGGAAGATCAGAGGCCCACAATAGCTTCCCACGAACTCAGAGCAGACCTTCCAACCTGGGAAGAAAGGTGAAATCGCACGTTTTTTACCTCACTAAACTAACAGAAGTACTAACCTTTCTTTTCTTTGCCTTGTATGTTTCAACAGAAACGCACACTTTCTCTACTTGCAATTTAGTAACATCCAATCATTATGTGGCCTCACATTCCTCCCCTGCAGAATTCCATTTAATTCACCGTGTGACAGGGAGAGAAATCAGTTCTATTATTAGTCTAATCCCTTTGCTAATTGCAAATACAAATAGATGCTTTCTAACAAAACATATTATTTTATTTTTATATAATATACTTTTAAAAATAAAAGTATGTTATATAATAAACGGTGGCCGGGCACGGTGGCTCACACCTGTAATCCCAGCACTTTGGAAGGTCGAAGTGTGTGGATCACCGAGGTCAGGAGTTTGAGACCAGCCTGGCCAACATGGTGAAACCCCTTTTCATTAAAATACAAAAATTAGCGGGGCATGGTGGCACAGGCCTGTAATCCCAACTGTTCAGAAGGCTGAGGCAGGAAGAATTGCTTGAACCCCGGAGACGGAGGTTGCAGTAAGCCAAGACTGCACCACTGCACCCCAGCCTAGGAGACAGAGCAAGACTTCATCTCAATAAATAAATAAATAAATAAGTAATAAAATGAAAGGGAGACGGAGAAAAAAAAAGCTATAGATGCTTGCCAAAAATTAAATGGTATATAAGTAAAGAAAGTGATCTAACCTCTAAGAGAGTAAACACTGTTAACACATTTCTTGTTTTTTTTTTTTTGGAGATGGAGTCTAGCTCTGTCGCCCAGGCTGGAGTGCAGTGGTGCGATCTTGACTCACTGCAACCTCTGCCTCCCGGGTTCAAGTGATTCTCATGCCTCAGCCTCCCAAGTAGCTTGGATTACCAGTACCCACCACCACACCTGGATAATTTTTGTATTTTTAGTAGAGATGGGGTTTCACCATGTTGGCCAGGCTGGTCTCGAACTCCTGACCTCAGGCGATCCGCCCGCCTCGGCCTCCCAAAGGGCTAGGATTACAAGCGTGAGCCACTGTGCCCAGCCTGTTAACACATTTCTTTAAAAAAATGACCTGGAAGATTTGAAAACAAACAAAATAGACGTTTTAAAAATGAAATATTATTGTTCAAATTGTTTTAAAATTGATGATTGAAATAGAAGATTAGATACAGCTAAATAAATAATTAGTGAACCTGAAGGTATCCAAAAAGACCCATGTAACAAGGAGATTGAAATACAGTTTGAGTATCCCTTATCTAAAATGCTTGGAACTAGAAATGTTTCAGATTTCAGATTTTTTCAGATTTCAGAATATTTGCATTATACTTACCAGTGGCTCACACCTGTAATCCCAGCACTTTGGGAGGCCAAGGTGGGTGGATCACCCGAGGTCAGGAGTTCCAGATCAGCCTGGCCAACATGGTGAAATTCCATCTCTACTAAAAATACGAAAAAGTAGTTGGGTGTGGTAGTGAGCACCTGTAATCCCAGCTCCTCGGGAGGCTGAGGCAGGAGAATCGCTTGAACCTGGGAGGCGGAGGTTGCAGTGAGCCGAGATCATGCCATTGCACTCCAGCCTGGGTGACAGAGAGACTCTGTCTTAAAAAAATTAAATAAATAAATAAATAAAAACTAAAGACTACATTTTTCAGGGTTACATACATACATTTAAAACTATGGAAACAAAATAAAAGAGATATTAAGGATCATTATTAAGCTATGTTTTCTGATCTCGATATAATTATGACAGAAGAAAGAATTAACTCAAAGGGGTAACCCCAAAATCAAGTATAGCAGTTCCCTAGGGGACGAAGCCGGGAGACACTAGCAAGTAGAAGTAGCACCAAAATAAATGCAACATTGTCAGTGCTGTTCTGGTTCTTAAGGAAAATGGCCCATTCATAAGTGTTCATTTACACTGGAGACTGGGAAAGGTGGATGGGAGGGTGGGAGGTAGGTAAGGGATGAGAAATTACCTGATGATTACAATGCACACTATCCCATTGATGGCTATGCTAAAAACACAGGCTTCACCACTGTGCAATGTATCCATGTAACAAAAGTGCACTTGTACCCCCTAATTATATTTTTTAAATGTTTGTAATTTTTTTTAAAAAGTGAGTCGGACGCAGTGGCTCACACCTGTAATCCCAGCACTCTGGGAGGCCAAGGTGGGTGGATCGCTTGAGCCTAAGAGTTTGAGACCAGCCTAGGCAACATAGTAAGACCTGACTCTACAAAGAATACAAAAAATTAGCTGGGCATGGTGGCACCTGCCTGTAGTCCCTGCTACTTGGGAGGCCAAGGAGAGAGAATCATATGAGCATAGTAAGCCGAGGCTGCAGTAAGCTGTGATCACCCCACTGCACTCGAGCCTTGGCAACAAAGCGAGACTCTCAAAAAAAAAAAAAAAGTGTTCATTTTGTTGTCACCTTTGGACAGTACAGCGGTGGCATTTATAACTTGCATTTATATTACATATATTCTCTTTCTCAAATATTACATAATTTTAAAATACATTAAGCAGACACTTGCTCTGTTGTTCTAGAGGTTTAATGTTGTCAAACCTGACTTAGTTCTGTTGTAGTACAGAACTCATCACAGGTGATTAGGAAGTTTTGGGTCAGATGGTTGTAGGATTTTTCTTTACATTTATAGTTTTTAAAATATTGCAAGATGTGCCCAGTTGTAAACAAGCATGTTCTTAGCAGTTATAGCAACTTGGTTTGCAAGCCTTTTGGTATACTATCCAGCAAACAATGTGAAAGTATCATATTCATGTGTTTTTCCCAAAGGCTTGAAGAAAGGAGAACAGCTCTTCCCCTTCCTAAAAGGGCCTAAATGCATATATTTCTCATTCTTGGAGGAGGAAAAAATACATTTCTAATGATGAAATTCCAATTAACTACCACTAACAGTTCCCCTATGCCCCCTCTCTTTTGGTCTCCACGAAGCCCTGCTCCTACTCTGGAAGAAGTCAATGCCTGGGCTCAGTCATTCGACAAATTAATGGTCACTCCAGCAGGAAGGAATGCATTCCGTGAATTCCTCCGAACAGAATTCAGTGAAGAAAATATGCTCTTCTGGATGGCCTGTGAGGAACTGAAAAAGGAAGCTAATAAAAACATTATTGAAGAGAAAGCAAGGATAATCTATGAAGACTACATTTCTATACTTTCTCCTAAGGAGGTATGTGACCACGAAATGCCTTCTCCCAAGGCTGATGGTAAAAGTATTAACTTGGTGCAAAAGCAACTGCCACAGGCCGGGCACGTTGGGTCACGCCTGTAATCCCAGCACTTTGGGAGGCTGAGGCGGGCAGATCACCTGAGGTCAGGAGTTGGAGACCAGCCTGACCAACATGGTGAAACCCCGTCTCTACCAAAAATACAAAAATTAGCCTGGGTGGTCACGGGCGCCTGTAATCCCAGCTGCTTGGGAGGCTGAGGCAGGAGAATCACTTGAACCTAGGAGGCAGAGGTTGCAATGAGCTGAGATTGCGCCACTGCACTCCAGCCTGGGTGACAAGAGCGAAACTCCATCTCAAAAAACTAAACAAAAGTAATCATCTTTTTTTTCTTTTTTTCTTTTTTGAGACAGAGTCTCACTCTGTCGCCCAGGCTGGAGTGCAATGGTACGACCTTGGCTCAGTGCAACCTCTGCCTCCCGGGTTCAAGCGATTCTTCTGCCTCAACCTCCAGAGTAGTTGGATTATAGGTACGCACCACCACGCCTGGCTAATTTTTGTATTTTTAGTAGAGACAGGGTTTCACCATGTTGGCCAGGATGGTCTTGATCTCTTGACCTCATGATCCACCCACCTTGGCCTCCCAAAGTGCTGGGATTACAGGCATAAGCCACTGTGCCTGGCCTCGCCATTACTTTTAACTTTTTCCAGAAAAATGCACAAAAGTTTTCACAGATTTCAGAGGACACTTGGAGCCCTTCTGCAGGTCCACAGTCAAAGGGATCTGAATACCGTGAATGCGGGTGCAGCTGTTTTCTACATTTTGCAGTTGCTGTTCTGGGTCAAGCTGAACATGACCAAACAGCTGCACCCTCATTCACAGTATTCAGATCCCTTTGACTGGACCTGCAGAGGGGCTGCAAGTGTCCTCTGAAATCTGTGAAAACTTTTGTGCATTTTTCTGGAAAAAGTATCCCCTGGAGTCTGCATTTGATGGTGAACACTGTTTACAAACATTACACCCTAAGAAGTTCCTTTAAATAAAATTATCTTGTTATTCTGAGAAAAATATTGTCTTTAGGTATCTTGATGTTACAGGGCAGCAGCATCACAGATGTGATACTGATGCGGAAAAGGTTTTCCCCAGGCTGGCCTTTTCACATTCAAGAAATTATCAGTTGAATGAGACTGGGCAAGTTTCCACCTGTCAAGAGTTTCAGTTACTTCAGATCTAAAATGTAGGAGGTCAGGCCTGGCACAGTGGCTCACTTCTGTAATCCCAGCACTTTGGGAGGCCGAAGCAGATGGATCACCTGAGGTCAGGAGTTCGAGACCAGCCTGGCCAAACATGGTGAAACCCCTTCTCTACTAAAAATACAAAAACTTAGCCGGGTGTGGTGGCATTCACCTGTAATCCCAGCTACTCAGGAGGCTGAGGCAGGAGAATCGCTTCAACCTGGGAGGCGGAGGTTGCAGTGAGTAGAGATTGCGTCATTGCACTCCAGCCTGGGCAACAAGAGCAAAACTCCACCTCAAAAAAATAATAATAATAAAATTTAGGAGGTCAGATTGTTCTCACAATTGGGTGCCCTGCAGCTCTAATTATAAAACTATTGGTTATTTCCTACTATGTGCTGACAGGAATGTCAGGTTGAAGAAGCAGGGCCTCTCCTGTCATGGAGCTCCTGGAGATGTGGGCAGACAGACCAGGACCCCTGGCCACACGCTCAGCACTCACTGGGGCTCGGGGGTGAGCCATCCACAAACGGGTGGGTGAGAATGAGAAAAATACTCAAGGAGGCTACAGATGGACCAAGGATAGTGAAAAGGAAATTTCCACAAACACAGCAGGATGGCGACATTCCAGGAGACAGGCCCAGGCGAGCCCAGGAGAAGAGCATGAAGTTGTGCGATCACTGCAAGCGTACATAGATTGTTGTGCCGGAAGGGGAGGGTGCTTACCAAACTATTACTGCTGGGGGCAGGCAGCGGGAGGAGACTTAAGAGATAAGGGGTCAGAGAGCATGGAGAGGTTTTGGCATCATGCCAAAGTGTCCGGATTTTTATCTTGGGAAGCCCTTGGATTTTAGCCCATTTGTATCATCGAATTTTGATTTTTGAAAGACCAATAGGGCTGCAGAATGGATTTGGAGAAGATGAGGGGCAGAAGACTTTAGAAAACTAATTCAGGAGCCCAAAGGGACATGGCAAGGGGCTAGCTAGGCCAGCCAAAGACGCTAGAGAGGAAGGGTTGGATTTGAGGCAAACCCACCGTCTCAAATGACTCCCATATGCCTGGTGTAGGCAGACCAGGTGGTGGGGTCGTTGGCTTACTTAATTTTGCGTCGTTACATTTTGCTTTCTTAAGTTCATGTTGTTAAATTGGTAATATTCAGTTGACATGTTTGAATACTGAGTCCAGAAAGTTATTTTCATTTTGGGCTAATAAAGAGCAAGATAATTTTTGTTCTTTAATTTATGGCTTCCACATATTTTTATTTTGTCATGATTTTTTTTTCAGGCAAAGTTTTTCATCAGTCTTTTAAAGTATTATACAACCAAAACACAGGCCGGGCACGGTGGCTCACGCCTGTAATCCCAGCACTATGGGAGGCCGAGGCAGGTAGATCACCTTGTCTAGGAAGAGCCAAACATCAGAGCAATCAACATCTACGGGCTTAGTGAAATCCAAGCACTTCGTCATTAAATCACCAAAAACATAAGACACTACCATCATCATCATACCCACTTCAGGGGAGGAGCTCACTAGAACACAGTTTACCTTGCCTGAGGCCCCACAACAATGCAGTGACAGGGTTGGTTTTTTCTGTCTGTTTGTTTTGAGATGGAGTCTTGCTCTGTTGCCCAGACTGGAGTGCAGTGGCACGGTCTCAGCTCACTGCAACCTCCGCCTCCCAGGTTCAAGCGATTCTCCTGCCTCAGCCTCCTGAGTAGCTGGGATTACAGGCGCCTGCCACCATGCCCAGCTAATATTTTTTATTTTTCGTAGAGAGAAGGGGTTTTGCCATGTTGGCAAGGCTGGTTTCGAACTCCACAGTGCTGGGATTACAGGTGTGAGCCACCATACCCGGCCAGGGCTGGAATTTAAACATAGGCATCGTCTGCCCTCAGGCCCTGTGATTGGAACCTTTCAGGGTTTTGAGTCAACTTCCTACTTCACCCCTGTGCCCAACCCTCTGGGCAGGCCAGCACTCACCCACAGAGCCCTGCCACTGTGGGCCAGCAGGGGAAGCCTGGGCCTCCACGCATCAGCCCCCATGTTACAAGGAAATGAGCAAGGGGCAGTCTGTGCTGCCTGTTTTCTTCAAAGCAGCAGTGTAAGCCCCGCCAGCATCACTTAGAACTTGCGGGAAGTGACAAGCGATCAGGGGCCCCTGCACCTACTGAGTCTGGGGTGGGGCCCGGCAACCGCTCTCACAAGCCCTCTGGAGCCTGCTGATGCCACCGACATTTGAGAACCGCGTTGATTATGCTTTTGGTTTCTCTTTTGGCAGTTTGGATTTTTTGGATTATCTTGTTTGGTTTGGGATATTTAAAACACAACAAGGCTGGGCGCAGTGGCTCATACCTGTAATCCCAGCACTTAGGGAGGCCGAGGCGGGCAGATCACCTGAGGTCAAGAGTTCGAGACCAGCCAACACGGAGAAACCCCATCTCTACCAAAAATACAAAAGTTAGCCGGGTGAGGTGGTGGGTGCCTGTAATCAGAGCTACTCGGGAGGCTGAGGTAGGAGAATTGCTTGAACCTGGGAGGCGGAGGCTGCAGTGAGCTGAGATTGCGCCACTGCGCTCCAGCCTGGGCGACAGAGTAAGACTGTCTCAAAACAAAACAAACCGCACACACACACAAAACACAACAAAAACAACAACAACAAAAAACCCCACAAGCTGTAGGAGTTTGGGATAGAGATACAACTAAAGTCTCTAATACAGCTCCTGCTCGTTTCTGTCGACAGGTGAGCTTAGACTCCCGGGTGAGAGAAGTCATCAACAGAAACATGGTGGAGCCATCCCAACACATATTCGATGATGCTCAACTTCAGATTTACACCCTGATGCACAGAGACTCATATCCTCGATTCATGAACTCTGCTGTCTATAAGGACTTGCTTCAGTCCTTATCGGAGAAATCCATTGAAGCATAGGATTTTTCAAATATATTTATTATTAATAAAATAATAAAAGAACTCATGGGCTTCATCTAGCACAGGGAATTTAGAGGTTGTAGCATCTTCTGCTGGGGTAATACTCAGGCTCTTCTAATAACAGATGATTCCTTCAAGAGACTGCTATATATTCACAATGTAAATTGCAGCCACCTTTAGTGATACTTTTGGGGAAAAAAAAGGGATATGGCTGTTGTAGAAAGATAGCGTATTTGCATTTACAGTAACAGTAGCATGTTGTCAGTGGCGAAGGCTACACAGAAGGCTCCTTGCTGCCCGGAGCAGGTACATCCGCCAGAGCAAAGGGAACCACTTTTGTTTTGCATGAATTTGGTAATTGATTACTCTCTCCCCAAAGAAAAGACATTCAGGTGTTTCTCAACGACCTCTTCCATCCATCAAGCTCGGTTTGAATACTTCACTTACCAGTGCCATTACAGGACCCAAATTCACAGTTCATAAAGATGTGACCACTACATGTAAAAACAGCATTCCACTTGATCTTACAGTATGGATGTATGTATGGAGATACATATGTGTGTGTGGATCTCTACATGGTTAATGTAAAGCACTGTGCTCTGAAGTGGATCAGTCTCAAGTGTCTGGTAACAGAAGCAGTGCTTAGAAAATTCTTTTGTTGAAAACAGTTACTGTTATTTTATTATCAGAATTTGCCAACCTAAAGAATGAATTTTAAAATTCATAACTTGGTCATGTTCACAACAAAACTGTCAAATAAGCATATTTCCATTTTTATTACTGAAAGAAACATGGGCATTTTCATTCTTTAAAGAAATAAAGCACAAGAATTTTACCTCAATCTTTATTTTTCCATATGTACATATTTGGGAAACAGAAGATTAAGAAAGTAGGGATATGTGCAGCGTATCTTTCAGCTCCCAGACTACGATTCTGTCCTTAGAGCCCACTATTTTCATCATAGGTAAAAAGAATAACTTCTCACAGGTAAAAAGAACTTCATAACTTACAGGTAAAAATATCGGTTGGTAGACCTAGACCGTTCTGAAGAAACCCATCTCTACATGGAACAGGAAACACACTCAAAATCCAGGACGCTCTGGGGAGTGGTTAAGATGCTACTTTGCAGGAGGCGGCACCGTGCTCCCGCCCTCGAGGGGGATGGCTTTCCTCTGGGTCCTTCTCCCTCCCTGGCCTCTCCATAGCCTGCCTGTATCTTCATGACTCCACTCAATCCCCAAATCCAAGCCCCTCTCCTTCATTCTCAGGAAACCATTTTACCTCCTACTCTACTATGCAAATTGTGTCCCTAAGCCCCTCAACTTCCCATGCAACCTATAAACACATACAGATCAGTGTCTATTCTCATCTCCCTCAGTCCAGTCCCAGAGAACCATGTGCTCTCTCCTTTTCGAGGTGTCAATCCCTTACATGTGCTTCTAAGTTTTCCAATCTCATTTCTTACTAAAGAAAAAGGATGTAATTGTGAATAAGACATAAGCCCTGCCCTCTAGTAGTTTACATTCAGTAAAAGCAAACAGACATGTCAGCAGCAACTCTGATACAGTAAGAACCACAGCTAGCGCTGCAGGAGTCATGAAGGGTTACGGAAAGATTCTGGTGGAGATGGCACCAAAGTCAAAATCCAGAGAACAAGAAGAATATGGATGTGTTGGAGGCAGGGAGGGAACTGGATGCGACGGTATTCACAACTGAGCGACCCCAAAGGAATCGACGTGCTGAGAACGAGGGAAGACACACATAAAAGGACATGTTGGCATCAGTTGGATGGAGGAATCTGGGTGGGTGAGTCTAGGCTGGCGTATTGATTTTGGGGTTTTTCAGCACATAGGCGAGTAAGATTGCCTGGAGAATTATGCATGAAAAGATAGCTGAGGGTAAATCATTGCAAGGATAGACAGAACTGAGAGCCCCAAAGGAGATTCAGGATTCGTCTCGTCAATACAGGTAAGAAGCAAGTCAGGGAATATGGAAACATGGCAGCAAATGCATGAGAGTGTCTTGAGGGGCAGTGGTGAACAGTGGTAAATGAAGACTCTTACATAGAGCTTTGTTCCAGCAATTTCTCCCCACCCTCCTGTATCACTGAGTTCACCTTGGCTTTTTCCCACACCGTAAGCACGCTTGATTTCCCGTTAAAAACAAACCTGTGTTCCACTGTAACGGCTGCCTCTTGTCGCCCCCTTTCTCATCAGACCTTTCACAATAGCCCACACTTGCTGTCTCCATTTCCTCATCTCCCCATTCTCACCTTGAGCTGCTCCAGAGCCCTCAACTGCCCAAGGAGGCCTCTCCCCGCCAAGTCTACAGCGCAGTTTTCCCAGCCTGTTCAGTGGGCTGCTCAGCTCCTGAGATCATGGATGACTCCTTCCTTGAAACAGCACTTCCCTCAGCTTCTGAGGTGCTCTCCCAGTTCTCCATATTCTCTCTCTTCTTCGTTTCCTTCCCAGGCAGAAGAGCACAGCAGCTAAGGGCTTGGGTTCTGGAATCAGATTCTCAGACTCCCCTACTGACCATGTGGCAGTGGGAACTCAGGCTTTCTGGGTCTGTTTCCTCATCAGTGAAATTGAGGATAATAATGGTGCTAATTTCTGGTGTTGCTGAGGATTAAAGCCACTCCATGTACAATACAATGAGCACTTGCTACACATTAGTCACTGCTGTTATTACCGGGCCATTAAATGTGGTGGCCCCTAAGGCATGGACTTGGGTTTCCTTTTCTTGCCAATCTGTATGTTCTCCCTTGGTCCTCATATTCCCTTGTTTAAAATACCTACCAACCTACTGATGGCTACCAAACTGGGATCCAGTCAAGACTTTCTCCTGGACTTGAGAATCAGCCCCCAGCTGGCCATCTCCACTGGTGTATCCCACAGAGGGTGAAACACACCAGCGCTTGGTTGTGACTCATGACCCCACTGCCTCCACACCCCAAAGCCTGGCCCTGCCTGCAGCCCAGTGACCCAGCCAGTCACCTAAGTTCTTATGCAGTGGTAACTGTGACTCCTCCCTCCTTTTCTCTTCCCACACATAATCACCCAGCCTTGCCAATTTTACCTCCTATTTCTAACCTGTCTCTTTCTTTCTTCTGACCCCCATCATCTCTTATCTGCATCATTGCCAAAAGAGCTTCCCGGTCTCCTGCTTCTAGTCTCAGTCCATTCAAATCCATCTTTCAAATGCCTACATGTGGTCATTCTCACATAAATTTCTGTTTGTCACCATGCTTCCACTCCTTAACATCTTTCAGTAGTTCCTGATTGCTTGGAGTCAAATACCAAGTTCTTGGCCCAGCATAATAAGCAAGGCTCTCTGCAGTCAGGCTGCTGCCTCCCTAGCTAGCCTCATTTCTGTTTTAGACTCTACAACATAGAAGTGTAGAAAAGGTGCATATGCCACTCAGACCTTCATGACTGTTCCTGAAAACTTGCTTTCTGCTGTCCCTTACCTGCTCCCTCTAAAGTTCCACTCTACCCAGCGAACTCCTATCATTTCTGTAAGATTTACCTCCTCCAAGTAACCTGACCTCCTAAGTCATACCTACATCCTGTGTTTGGGGGCCGTTTTTCAATGTTGCAGGAATATTCTGCACAGTATTTATCATCTAAGTCATTATAAGTTGAGATTCTCATCTCAAAAAAAAAAGCGATATGTGTGTGTGTGTGTGCGTGTGTGTGTGTGTGTGTATACAATGAAATATTAGCCATAAAAATAAGGAAATCCTGCCATATGTGACAGAATGGATGAATCAGGATAATGGACAAATCTTGAGGACAATGTGCTAAGTGAAAGAAAGACAAATACTGCATAAAATAGTTAAACTCATAGAAGCAGAGAGCAGAATGGTGGTTGCCAGGGGCTGGCGAGAGGGGAAGTAGGGAGCTGCTGTTCGATGGGTATAAAGTTTCAGTTATGTAAGGTAAGTGCTAGAGATCTGCTGTACAACATCGTGCTTATAAATATAAAAATTTGTTAAGTGGGTAGATCTCATGTTACCTGTTCTTAATAAAAAAATTGAAAAACATGGACAGATCAGCAAAATATTAAGATAAGTCAGCCTGATATTAACCCATAACCTTAACACTCCCCCAGATCTCTTCTGCTTCTGCAGGTTAACTGGAAATCTTAGCAGTATTCTCATAGCTTTTCATGTTTTGTATCAGCTCTTTTATTTAACTCAAATATTCACCCAAAATAATTTAAGATTTTTTTTCACTTGCTTGTGACAGCAACCTGTTTCAAACTAGCTTAAACACAAAGGAAAATGTTTTCCCTTCATAAAGAGGAAGTCTACAGTAGTTCTAGCTTCCACATGGCTGGATCCAGACCTCTGATATTATCAGGACTCTCTCCATCTCTCAGCTCCCCTCAGCTTCATCATACACAAAGGATCTCTGCGTGTAGTAGGCAAAAAGCTGCAGGGAGCCCCAAACGCAGCTCAAGCTGACTTAGCTGTCACTGTTCATACGGGAATCTCAAGGACGGTCATGGGGTAGGGGGGACACTGTGAATGAGACCCGCCGGAGTCATGTAGAGAGGAGAAGGGGCGAAATTGCCCCTAAATAAATTAGGAAAGTATTTGGGAACTAATGCTGAGTTCATTAATGAGTTCAGTAATGCCGAGACAGAAGCTATAGCTATCACAGTCCAAACTCCAGTGCTCTCAGTTTGTGCTTTTTTAATATCGGCTATACTTTCACATTGGCATTATCACACAAATAACGTTTATTTCAAAGTAGTTCAGTCATCCAAGTATAAAAACACTTGGACCAATTTAACCAGACTGTATGGGATAGCACATACGAAATGTCTCTCTTTGAAATCATGGCCATTAAGGGGAAAAATAAAAATAAGCTATCTTTATATAGCATCCAGGGAGAGGAATCAGAACAAGGTAAGTCACCTGAGATAGCTCCTTGTGCTTTCAATTTCCATCCTCCAGCTAGATAAACAAGTACAAGAGTACAGGACAAACAAGTACAAGAGTACACTGAAACTGTTGCATCACTTTGCAGAAATAAAGCACCAAAAGGGATCTCCCAATACTCTTAACTCCTTACATTCCTTATTTTAAAGTTGGAGTCTAGGCCGGGCGTGGTGGCTCAGGCCTGTAATCCCAGCACTTTGGTAGGCTGAGGCGGGTGGATCACCTGAGGTTGGGAGTTCGAGACCAGCCTGTCCAACATGGAGAAACCCCGTCTCTACTAAAAATACAAAATTAGCTGGGCGTGGAGGCACATGCCTGTAATCCCAACTACTCGGGAGGCTGAGGCAGGAGAACTACTTGAACCTGGGAGGTGGAGGTTGTAGTGAGCCGAGATCACGCCACTGCACTCCAGCCTGGGCAACAAGAGCAAAACTCCATCTCAAAAAAATAAATAAAAATAAAGTTGGAATCTAAAACATGACCAACCAGTAGTTATCCACTCTACCTCTGTAGGTCCCCAACCCATGGAACATTCTTTTTTTTCTTTATATCTTAGCTCTTGAACAGTCAAGAACATCATGTAACACACTGACAAAGACATATCCAAGAAAAACTATTTCATGAGCACCTACTATATGATAGGCATTCTTCTGGATGCTAGAGACACAGCAGTGAACATATTTCCCACAAGAATTTAACTCTACCTCTACTAAGTAATAGCTATTGATTATCGAATATAGCCATGATTATAAACTGTTTTTTCCACTTTCCATATTGTGCAGACTATTCCTGCAACATTGAAAAATGGCCCCCAAACACAGGATGTAGGTATGACTTAGGAGGTCAGGTTACTCGGAGGAGGTAAATCTTACAGAAATGATAGGAGTTCGCTGGGTAGAGTGGAACTTTAGAGGGAGCAGGTAAGGGACAGCAGAAAGCAAGTTTTCAGGAACAGTCATGAAGGTCTGAGTGGCATATGCACCTTTTCTACATATCTATGTTGTAGAGTCTAAAACAGAGTGAAATAGTAATACTTCACTATTACTTTTTATTGACTTCAACTTAAACATTGTTCAACATAATTCTTCCATTATTTCCGAGGAATTTGTAACTCTGTCAAACCCTGTAACTCTGTAACTCCGTCCTATTTCTCGTGAAGTAGTATCCTTAAGGTTGGTCCTTTTTCATATGCGACTTTTTTTGAGACAGAGTTTTGCTCTTGTTGCCCACGCTGGAGTGCACTGGTACTATCTTGGCTCATTGCAACCTCCGCCTCCCAGATTCAAGCAATTCTCCTGCCTCGGCCTCCCAAGTAGCTGGGATTACAGGCATGCGCCACCATGCCCAGCTAATTTTGTATTTTTAGTAGAGACGGGGTTTCACCATGTTGGTCAGGCTGGTCTTAAACTCCTGACCTAAGGTGATCCACCTACCTCGGCCTCCTAAAGTGTTGGGATTACAGGCGTGAGTCACTGTGCCCGGCCTCATATGTGGCTTTCACTAGTAATTCAGTGATTATCCCCATCATGTTTCCCAGTGGGATATACAATTCCTTTCGAATGGTTAATTTTCTACAACTAAATACAACTAAATGGGCACTAAATGGGAGGATCACTTGAGCCCAGGAGGTGGAGGTTGCAGTGAGCAGATTGTGCCACTGCACTTGTCAGGGTGAATAAGTGAGACCCTGTCTCCAAAAAATAACAGAGAAAAAAGAAATAAAGTCAATTCAAATCCACAAATTACAATTTGACCCACAAGGACCACTATGTAGCTATAAAAATTCAAAGTACAGCCTGTTATTTCTTTTGCTGTCTTATTAATACTTAAAATATCTGCCATTTGTAAGATTATATATAGGTTTAGATGACTGGGTGAATATAAATATTTCTGAATTTTTGCCACGGCTTAGCAAAATTTATAAACCAATGCTCGTCATCACCCAGGTAAGCTAGAAAACCAAGATTGTTATTTTCTGCTTTCCCCAGGATGGTTCTTCATTATTTGCCACTATATTTGTCTAATTCCTTTGCATGTTCATTTAACACTGTTACTTTGCCCTGTAAGTAAATATCACAAAATAATTACCCTTAATATTTACTTCCAATTACTTTACAAATGTCTAGTATTAGGCTGGGCATGGTGGCTCATGCCTGTAATCCCAGCACTTTGGGAGGCCGAGGGGGGTGGATCACCTGAGGTCAGGAGTTCGAGACCAGCCTGACCAACATGGTGAAACCCCGTTTCTACTAAAAAATGCAAAAATTAGCTGGGCATGGTGGTGGGCGCCTGTAATCCTAGCTACTTGGGAGGCTGAGGCAGGAGAATAGCTTGAACCTGGGAGGCATAGGTTGCAGTGAGCTGAGATTGCACCACTGCACTCCAGCCTGGGCGACAGAGCAAGACTCCGTCTCAAAAAAATAAGTAAATAAAATAAACTCCAGTATTTTCCAATAGCAAAACTCACTATTTGGTCTCTCACATTAAATTAAATATACACATGGGACGCGCTCACATATTTACTCAGAACCTGCCATTCCATCCATCACCAGAGGTCCAGGAAAAGATAAGAAAGACAATATGCTCTGTAGTGCTGCTGAATACTAGTTTTTACTGAAGACCAGGCTTCACTTAATTAAAACTGTACTTTAGAAATACCTTAGTAGTTGAAGGGAGAGCAGGTATGTGGTTAAACAAAAGGTAAAGCAAGCTTCAATGTCTAAATAAAATGACAAAATGTGATACATGTTTAACAACAAAAAAACTTTATTGAATTACAAATTTTAAAATGGATCACTTAATTTAAAAGTGAGATTATTTTATTCTGAAACTCATTATTTCAAAAATGTACTTTATTTTTGAAATAAAACAAAATCTTCAACTATGAACTGACAAAATAGAGGTTGAGTTGGTACCGGTGGGCCAATTCTTAACTAGGACATTTAAAAATGCTGCTTTCTGTATTACAACAAAATGATATGCAATAAGAAATTGGAAAAAGGGAGCAAAGGAGAGTGCAAAGCATGTACTGAGGTCTTTCTATGCGTGCCTGACAGAATGCAGATTCAGCATAAAATGTAGACTTTGCAACAGTGGCCTTTAAAGTATGCTAGAGCAAGTATACCCTAGGGAACCTATGTGAAAACAATTTTTGTCTTACTCCAAACGAAAAAATGGTACACACTTTAACAAAAAGTAAAACTTAATTGTAAGATCTGTACTGTAAAGCTACTTGCTATAGCCCATATATTCAGTTTGTTCAACAATCTCACTCATTGACAGAAAAAGTCAGCAAATAAGACATGGGACAAAAATATTTTCTATCAATCTCCACATGAAAAGACCACAGCTTTAATGATTTATACAATCCTTAAGATTAATCCTTGGTCAGTATAGATTTCCGAATCAAAATCTAGTCATGAACTGTTTACAATAGCTATACTACACTAAGATGCTAAACATTTTCTTTTCAGTATGTCTTCCTAAGAGGGGAAAAAAATAGTGGGAAGTTTTCATCTTTGTCTATGAGGGGATTTATGAAAAGCCTTCTAAACTATAACAGTGTTCTTCTGCAAAACTAAAACACATTATAAAGTCAAACAGGTAAATTAATAGGAAAACCAAACTGATCTCAATAAAGTCTTGTTTCCAAAATCTATTAAGAACAAGTAATATACATGTACAAGAAATTACAAGAAATGATGATCACGGTTAGTTACAGATGCAAAATAATATCTAATATTCCAAGCTTGTGAACATAATAATTAAAATCAAATTCATAAGCTACCTCAAAATTATGTACACTTTAGATAAGCTGGTCAAGTATTATTTGAATACACACCATATTTGGTAAACCTAAAATTATATTACCTTTTCTCCTCCTTTAATATTTGCAGCTACATGCCAATATGAAAAAAAAAGTATTTTCATTTATGTATTAATAACAGAGAATAACAGAATTTCTACTGTGTATGTTTCACAGTGTAAAAGAAAAAAGTTAACATATATTTTCCTTTAAGAAAGAAAAAATATTGCCAAAAATTTAAGTGATATCAACTTACTTATAAAAATGGAAAAAATATGTTTTGAAACAGATACCATATAATTATTATATGGTCTCCCTACTGATCTGAAACTACAGAAGGCATTTAAAGGACGGGATGTTAGGTCAAAAACAAAGTCTAACCCAAGTTGCTTTAAAAATCTGATTTGCAGGAAAACTAGTTGCTTGGCCTAGTTTAAAGCTAATTACAAAATCCGTTTTCTTAATGGTCCAGATATTTTGCCAATTCTTCCAACTCAACAGAACTGTCAAAAAAGAAAAAATATTTTGTGAGACCTTTAAATACCAATAAGGTTCATTCCCCATTTAATACAGCATACACTTGACCCTGCTTTTAAAAAGGATGCATTTTTTAAAAAGATGCTGTATTTTTCACACATAATAATCACCTATCTTAAGTGCCTGACTTTCCCAGCTTAGAACTACTAGGAACATATAACTAAAGAACTTGTATAAAACAATTTCAGCATTTTTATTAAATGCCTCTTTATGTTTTTAAGGTTAAAAAAATTCCAAACTTGAACTTCTAAAATATGCCACCCTAGGCATCAGCTTTCTATCCTAAATTGAACTTTCTTAAATTCAATTAAGTACTATGTCAAAACTTGTGTCACAAACTGCATGTATTCAAAACAAACTGCATTGCACACCTCATCACCATAATAAAAATGATTCATCAGCCAGGCACAGTGGCTCACACCTGTAATCCCAGCACTTTGGGAGGCCGAGGTGGGCAGATCATGAGGTCAGGAGATCAAGACCATCCTGGCCAACATGGTGAAACCCTGTCTCTACTAAAACACAAAAAATTAGCCGGGCATGGTGGTGTGCACCTGTAGTCCCAGCTATTCGGGAGGCTGAGGCAGGGGAATCTCTTGAACCCGGGAGGTGGAGGTTGCAGTGAGCTGAGATCACGCCACTGCACTCTAGCCTGGAAAAAAAAAAAAAAAAAAAAAAAAGATCCATCATGCAAAACAAATCCAAGAGAACAGGCCAAATTTGCTCAACAGGATTGAAAAAGGTGAATGTCCCTCTCCTAGACCAATGACAACTTCTGCAACCTGAGATGGGTAGGAAATACTGTTTCAAACCATGAAGACACTTTCAATAGCAGTAATCTTTCCAGCTCAGAACTAAATCTTTGTACGTAATAAGGGTACTGGCCGGGCATGGTGGCTCACGCCTGTAATCCCAGCACTTTAGGAGGCCAAGGCAGGCAGATCACCTGAGGTCAGGAGTTCAAGAGCAGCCTGGCCAACGTGGCGAAACTCTGTCTCTACCAAAAATACAAAAATTAGCTCAGCGTGGTGGCACGTTCCTGTGATCCCAGCTACTTGGGAGGCTGAGGCAGGAGAATCGTTTGAACCTGGGAGGTGAAGGAATGAGTGAGCTGAGATAGCGCCACTGCACTCCAGCCTGGGCAACAGAGTGAGGCTCTATCTCAAAAAAATTAATGAATAAATAAAATAGGTACTGGCCCCAACTCCTTAAAGTGGAGGTGAAGAAGCCAAATGGATATCCTCAATATGGTTTGGGACTCTGGCCCAAAGGGCTTCTAGTTCACTTCTGATTTTCAGAAAATGCTTTAAGCTAAGTGAATAAATCAAAATGAGCATTAAACTGAAAAGTCTATGTAAGTATAAATGAAAAAAAAAAATCTTGTACAAACTTCAGAAAAACTAATAAAAATAGCCAGCATTTTTAGAACACCAACAATTATCAGGCACACTAAACATATTATTTCTACTCTTCATCACAATCCAAAATGTGGGTAGTATTTACATTTAATACATAAGAACAATATAGTTCAGTAATGGGAAGTGGCAAGGGAGTTCAAAATCAGTTTGCATGATTCCAAAGACTAAAAGACACATAAGCCTCCCAAACTCACACCCTTAACATCCCCATCTATAATAATAATTAAAATGTTTTTAGTACTGATGTGTATTTCTGCTCCCAAATTTAAATTTTATGCTTTTGTTTCACAAAATCACTCAAGAATGAATCATTTAAATAATATAAACTTGCCTGTGTGGGACTAATTTCAAGAGCACACAGGCAATATGAAGGCTTAGTGAAAAGTGTACAAAACGACAGCAGTGCTCATCTGTAATTTCTAAAATAAACACTGAAATCATTGGGTCTGATTTCAACAAGGGGAAAAAATTTTTCCAAAATCAAACTCTATTAAAATAAGTAATAAATACATAGAGATTTTCTGAAATACAAGAGTTAAAACTACTTAATGAATATAGTATAAATAGGTCGGTGATATAATAATTGAGCAGTTAAGATTCACTCCCCATTTCCTGTACCAAAACAAATAAAGGTGGTAAGGTCAAGTTAATACTCTTATTTCTAGTAGGGTAACAAGATAGTATATTCCATTACAAGTAGTCAGGGACTACAAGAGTACTGGATAGTGTGAGCATATCTGTATATATTTAGATATCTAGGCAGACCTATGAAAAGACCAGAAGAAATCATTCTATTATAAGTGAGTATAATATGAATCCAAGAGGGTCCATACCTTCCATCGATTTCCACATTCATTACAGACAACAAATGTTGTCATTGGTTCATCAGCACTACGGGTTTGTACCTGCAGCAAAATTAAATTAAATGTACTTTTTGCAGTACTATAAAAAAAACCCAACCCCAATAATGTTATACATAAATATATATAATATTTGATAAATATAATGGTACCACAATAAAATGAATAGAAGTCTGAAACAAGTTTAAATAAGCTAAATAATGTCAACAAAGCACACATTTCCAAACTTCATTTTCCTAAGTCCTTCTTTGTCTTTCCTGTTTAATATATGCTAGGTAAGTGGGAAAATCCTGTAAAGTCACACCTTATTTTTTAAATAAATAGCTAATAAATATTTTAAAAATTCACCAGTAAGTTATTTGGAATAAGGATCTCAAAAACAATTTCATCAGTGAGAAGCACAGAAATGAATAAATTTAAACATATGTCAATATTCTCTTACAAATTAACAAGATGTAAAAATTAAGAATATCTCAGTCTGACAAATACAACTGCAATAACCTTTCTAAAAGTTAGGCAGCATTCTCTGTAACCTAGAAACTTGATATCTAATCTATTTCTAAGATGGCAATTAAAAACACAAAAATACAAAGGATGTTTAAAGAATATAATTTTACAACAGCACAACACTAAAAACAAATATTCAACAGGGAAGTAATGACATAAAGTAAGAGTATATCCATCTGATTAAATATTACACAGCCAGTAAGACGCTTACAAAGGTTTTTGGTGTTTTTTTTTAAACAAGAGGGAGAGAACTCCAGATGTGTTTGGTTTCTTCAAGCATTTGTTCAGCAAGATTGAAAGTTAAAAATGGCACCAAACAAGAAATAATCAGTGACCAGCAATTTAAGCATATAGCAAAGGACCTGAGATTTTGGGAAATGACAGAAAAGAATCAAAAAATCAAAATTGGCCAGGCATGGTGGCTCACGTCTGTAATTCTAGCACTTTGGGAGGCTGAGGCAGGTGGATCACTTGAGGTCAGGAGTTCGAGACCAGCCTGGCCAACACAGTGAAACCCTGTCTCTACCAAAAATACAAAAATTAGCCGGGTGTGGTGGTGGGCACCTGATTACCCAGCTACTCGGGAGGCTGAGGCAGGAGAATAACTTGAACCAATGAGGCAGAGGCTGCAGTGAGCCGAGGTCACACCACTGCACTCCAGCCTAACGACAGAGCGAGATTCTATTTCAAAAAAAAAAAGTTCAAGTTGAACTATGCTGTGGATAAGAGGGCACCACATTAACCATAGCACTACAGACGACTTGAAACATTTTTATGACCTTTCAGATTCTGATTCCAATCTTTATGATGAAGATAGCAAGCAATGAATCAAAAGAAAATATAGAAGAAAAAACTGCAGACTAAAAAAGCAATAGATTCAAAAAAATCTAGTTGAGAAAAAGAAACCAAGAAAGCTAATCAAAAGGATTCTGAAAATAAAACTGATATAGACAATTCTGAAATAATTAAAAAAATGAAAACCATGTAAATCTAAGATAGCTCCCAACATAAGTCCAAAGAAGGACAGCAAAAAATTTACACAAAAAAGTACAAAAGAGAAAAAAAACATTATTCAACATACTCTCAACTCTTCTTTCAAAGAAAAATGAAGGACATTAGACTCAGGCACCTCTGCTGTGAACTCTCCCAAGATCACGTGTTCTAAGACAAGAAGATAAATGCAACCAGTGGTTCATCAGTGCCACAACAAGAGGCAGTGATGGTTATGAAAACTCAACAGACAGTAAAATGCTTGACAAAGATGCTCTGAAGAAAGACTTAGAAAGTGTTAGTAAAACACGAAGTGATGAGGAATCTAAAAATGAAATTACAAGTGTTGGGAGAGCTTCAGGTGATGATGACAATGGAAGTGGTGATGATGAAGATGAAGAGGAGGATGACGAGAATGGTGAGGATGATGATGAAAGTGACAGCAGCCCTAATCTTGCAAGGGGTAAAGGAAATATAGAAACTAGTTCTGCAAATGAAGATGATGTGGCAGATTTGTTTCCAGAAGAAGCTAGTTTTGGGCATGCTTGGAGAGAATCAGATAAACCTGCTCCTCATGCTGATGACATTACACGTCAATTAGCAGTTTGCAACATGGACTTGGATAGATTAAAGGCAAAAGATTTGCTGGCTCTGTTCAATTGATTTAAACCCAAAGGAAGTATTATATTTCCTGTAAAAATACATTCTTCAGAGTTTGGAAAGGAGAGGGTGAAGGAAGAGCAAGTCTGAGGACCAGTAGAGCTATTAAGTGTTTCTGAAGATGCCCCAGAAAAGGACTGGACCTCTACAGAAAAACTGAGAGATTATTAATTCAAATGACTGAAGTACTATTATGCAGTGGTAGACTGTGATTCTCCTGAAACAGCCAGTAAAATTTACGAGGATTGTGGTGCCCTGGAATTCGAAAGCAGTTGTTCTTTCACAGATCTAAGGTTTATACCAGTTGATACTACTTTTGATGATGAGCCCAAGGACGCGGACTCAGAGGTATATTTAACAGCATATAAACCAAAATATATCACATCTGCTGCAATGGGAACATCAATGGTGGAAATCACTTGGGATGAGACTGATCATGAAAGAATTACAACACTCAACAGGAAGTTTAAAAAGGAAGAGCTTTTGGACATGGATTTTCAAGACTACTTAGCTTCCTCTAGCAAAAAGGAAGAGGAGATAGAAGAGGAGCTACAAGGTGATGACCAAGTCAATGCAGAAGAAGATAGGAAAATAAAGAAAAGTCAGAAGGACGATGAAAAACAAATCACTAAATATAGGCAACTCTTGCAGGTTATTCAAGAAAAAGAAAAGAAAGACAAAGAAAATGATATGGAAATGGAAATGAAGTGGGTTCCAGGTCTTAAAGAAAGTGCAAAAAGATGGTCAAGAACAAATTGGAAGGAAAGGATAAACTGACACCTTAGGAACAATTTTTAGAGAAGAAGAAAGAGAAAAAAAGACAGAAAGAAAAAGAAGACTCTTGTTGAAGAGGCCAGTGAAAATTAACTTCCCTCTGATGTTGATACGAATGAGTGGTACTTTGCTAAAGAAGTTTAAAAAAATTGGTATAAAGAAACAAGTGGATAAAATCTGCAAAAGACGGCACATCTCCAGAAGAAGAAACTAAAATAGACAAAAGGCTGAAATGGCTTTCTTCATTGGATGAGGAGGAGGAAAGTTAGAAACACTTGAATTACAAGATTGTGGAGCATCAGAACCTGAACAAAAAGAAGAAAAAGCAGCTCATGAAAAAAAAGAAATTATTAGAGGATGACTTTGAGGTAAATGTTAGCAATGCACGGTTTCAGGCAATGTACACTTCCCACATGTTCAATTTGCATCCCTCAGATCCCAGTTTCAAGAAAACAAAAGCTATGGAAAAAGTCCTCGAGGAGAAAGCCCAGCAAAGAGAACGGAAAAAACAAGAACTCAGGCAATAAGGAAAAAAGAGGGCCGCGCACGGTGGCTCACGCCTATAATCCCAGCACTTCGGGAGGCCAAGGTGGGTAGATCACCTGAGGTGAGGAGTTTGAGACCAGCCTGGTCAACATGGTGAAACCCCGTCTCTACTGAAAATACAAGAAAATTAGTCAGGCATGGTGGCGGGCACCTGTAATCTCAGCTACTCGGGAGGCTGAGGCAGGAGAATCATTTGAATCAGGGAGGCAGAGGTTGCAGTGAAGTCCACTGATCCTGCCTTGTCAATGTTTATTAAATCTATAAAAACCAAAACAGAGCAGTTTCAAGCAAGAAAAAAAAAAAAAGTCAAATAACTAGATGTTATTTTTTTTTGAATTGAAAACATCTAAAATATACAGAAAGAGTAGCAGAAGCATTTACTGGGAACAAAGCTACCTTCAATAATATGAATAAAATCTTATTTTGAACACAGTAAAATTTTTCTTCATAAATAGTTGTTCTTAATTGTGGATGACAAATTTGTATTGTATATTCCTACAGATCAGTCATAATTAGATCAAATTACCTGAATTGTAGGGTTTATAAAATGTTTACATTTTATGAAGTTCAATTCTAACTAGTGGAAGGTTACTCTAGCTTTTGGTTTTTTTGGGGGGGAACGGGGGCCGGGAGGATGGAGTTTCATTCTTGTCACCCAGGCTGGACAGCAATGGCGTGATCTTGGCTCACTACAACCTCCACTTCCTGGGTTCAAGCAATTCTCCTGCCTCAGCCTCCTAAGTAGCTGGGATTACAGGCATGTGCCAACACGCCTGCCTAATTTTTTGTATTTTTAGTAGACATGGGGGTTTCACCATGTTGGCGAGGCTGGTCTCAAAATCCTGACCTCAGGTGATCCGCCTGTCTCAGCCTCCCAAAGCGTTGGGATTCCAGACTTGAGCCACCGCGCCTAGCCTACTCCAGCGTTTTAAAAGGCTGTTTACAATTCTATGTGAAAATAGAGCAGTATCTACTCTTAAGTTTGTTTAAAGGTTAGGGATAATTTGAAATATATATATATATAAAATACGTTAACTTCTCTCGGAGCGGGAGGCAGATTTAAATAGCTATTAAAATAATTTATTTTTCGCTGGCCGGGAGCGGTGGCTCACGCCTGTAATCCCAGCACTTTGGGAGACCGAGGCAGGTGGATCACAAGCTCAGGAGATCAAGACCATCCTGGTTAACACGGTGAAATCCTGTCTCTACAAAAAATGTAAAAAATTAGCTGGGTGCGGTGGCGGGCACCTGTAGTCCCAGCTACTTGGGAGGCTGAGGCAGGAGAATGGTGTGAACCTGAGAGACGGAGCTTGCAGTGAGCCGAGATCACGCCATGGCACTCCAACCTGGGTGACAGAGCAAGACTCCGTCTCAA
The DNA here is from genome assembly GCF_000951045.1 of Mandrillus leucophaeus. Taxonomy (NCBI): domain Eukaryota; kingdom Metazoa; phylum Chordata; class Mammalia; order Primates; family Cercopithecidae; genus Mandrillus; species Mandrillus leucophaeus. Next base: position 920,699 of record NW_012105986.1, on the reverse strand, counting down.
AAAATAAAATAAAATAAAATAATAATAAATTATTTTTTTAGCCATAAAGGATGGAAGTCAAGAACTTTTTATCATGTTAAGTATAGTTTATGAAATTAATTTGTAAATAAAAAAGCAAAATATTTTTAATTTTTGTATAGCATTGATTTATTTCATTTTATACATCTCAAATAAACTATTATCTGGAAAATTTTTTAAAAAGAGGAAAATGCGGCCAGGCGCAGTGGCTCATGCCTGTAATCCCAGCACTTTGGGAGGCCGAGGCAGGTGGATCACGAGCTCAGGAGATCGAGACCATCCTGGCTAACATGGTGAAACCCTGTCCCTACAAAAAATGTAAAAAATTAACCAGGTGTGATGGCAGGCGCCTGTAGTCCCAGCTATTTGGGAGGCTGAAGCAGGGGAATGGTGTGAACCCGGGAGGCGGAGCTTGCAGTGAGCCGAGATCGTGCCACCACACTCCAACCTGGGTGACAGAGCAAGACTCCGTCTGAAAAAATAAAATAAAATAATAATAATAATTTATTTTTTTAGCCATAAAGGATGGAAGTCAAGAACTTTTTATCATGTTAAGTATAGTTTGTTTATGAAATTAATTTGTAAACAAAAGAGCAAAATATTTTTATTAATTTTTGTATAGCATTGATTTATTTCATTTTATACATCTCAAATAAACTATTATCTGGAAAACTTTTTTAAAAGAGGAAAATGCGGCCGGGCGCAGTGGCTCAGGCCTGTAATCCCAGCAATTTGGGAGACCGAGGCGGGTGGATCACAAGGTCAGGAGATCAAGACCACGGTGAAACCCCATCTCTACTAAAAATACAAAAAATTAGCCGGGCGTGGAGGCGGGCGCCTGTAGTCCCAGCTACTCAGGAGGCTGAGGCAGGAGAATGGCGTGACCCCAGGAGGCGGAGCTTGCAGTGAGCCGAGATCGCGCCACTGCACTCCAGCCTGGGGGACAGAGCCAGACTCCATCTCAAAAAAAAAAAAAAAAAAAAGAGGAAAATGCTTACATTATTATTATGGTAGCTAAATTAAAAGAAGAGCATAAAATAGTTTTTACAGTATTTAATTCCAACTATACATAGAAAAAAATTGAAAATGTGGTATGAACATACAGTGGAATATTATTCAGCCGTAAAAAGTAGGGAAAGTCTGACATATACCACAACACAGATAAATCTTGCAGATATTATGCTAAGTGAAATAGGCCAGTCACAATAAGACAAACATTCTATGATTCTACTTATATGAAGTACTTGGTATAGTCAAATTGTGAGAGACAGAGAGCAGAATGGTGGTTGTTGGGCTGGGGGAGAGGGGAATAGGGAGTTACTGTTTAATGGGTAAAGAGTTTCACTTTTGCAAGAGGAAAAGCATTCTGGGGACTGGATGTACAGCACTGTGAATGCTCTACTACTGAACAGTACACTTAACTGGTTAAGATGGGAAATTTTAGGTTTTTTATATATATAAATTATATAAATATATATAAATATTATATAATTTTATAATATATATTATATAAATATATATAAAATATATATATATTCTACCACAACTACTTTTGTTTAAACTTAAAAAGAGAACTCAGCAAGAAAAAAGCTAATATGATTTTTAAAAACTTAATCTATACAAGATTATAAATTTCTGAAGTTCTAAACTGAAGAGAATTACCAGAACCAAAGGTCTCAAAAACAGAAAGGTTATTTCTCTGAATGAAAATGACAAAGCATTATTAAAGTTAAATGCTATTCTTAAGCTTAAGTTGTGGCAAGAACCTAAATACTAACAATGCTGCATTTAGAATAAGGTTTATTGAAATTCCATATGAGATGATAAAATCCCAGTTTATCACCACTTCAAAGATCAAAGGTTCATGACACCAGTAAACTATTAACATGCCTTCCAACTCAAAGGCCCAAAGGAAGACAAAGCAGCACTATCCTCAGAACAGCAGCGTTCTGCTCACTTAAGGCCTTCAGATGAAATGGTTTGAAAACTCTGCTATACTTTCCATATACTTAATTCTGATATCCAGGGCCCCAAAAGTGGACATGAGGAATCTTTTGCTCTCTGGGAAAAATTTTAATCTCCTCTTGGGTCCACAGTAATCAAGAGTTACACTTATTTCTTTTACATCTGTTATTTCCATGAGAACTTTGAGAGTTCTCTCTATCTGAAGAGAACACTTTGTGATTCTAAGAAAATCATACTGGCTTCAACTTTAGGCTGGGTTCTTTCTGCTAAAAGAAACAAACTTGGTATTTACATTTTTTGTCTTAGCTATTTATAACTCGATTACGTAAGTATATTACTTCTACTGTTTACATTTTAAAGAAGCTTTAACTTTTAAATAACTTTCTATTTATACTTAATACTTTCTAATACATGGCATTTTTAGGGTACAATTTGTATTGTTAAGATATTTCTACCTGACTAAAAGAAAATAGAGCAATTCAAACTCAGAATTTTCTGAGACCACTTTTATCAGTGCTGATGCATTTTAGTAGCAATCAGTAGTAAAACTGCTACAAAATGAAACATGGAAATACACAACTGTGACTTAATGAGACTCAAACAGGTAAAGGACTTCGGACTGGTTAAATGAAGTATATCTGAAAATGGAGACTACATGTCTGTAAATAGTAGAAAAGAGGCAGAAGCTCATATAACATTCTACCATATGTGTTTAGAAAAAGGAAAACAAAGGCCGGGCGTGGTCACTCACACCTGTAATCCCAGCACTTTGGGAGGCCGAGGCGGGCGGATCACAAGGTCAGGAGATCGAGACCATCCTGGCTAACATGGTGAAACCCCGTCTCTACTAAAAATACAAAAAAATTAGCCTGGCCGGGCCTTGTGGTGGGCGCCTGTGGTCCCAGCTACTCGGGAGGCTGAGACAGGAGAATGGTGCGAACCCAGGAGGCAGAGTTTGCAGTGAGCAGAGATGGTGCCACTGCACTCCAGGCTGGGCAATAGAGCGAGACTCCGTCTCAAAAAAAAAAAAAGAAAAAGGAAAACAAAAATATTTTCATGTATACACATAAAATACCTAGAACGTTTCACAACGAACTAGTAACCTTGCTTTACTTCCAGGGAGGGAGAACAAGGCGGCCACAGGCAAAAGGGAAGGGAATTTTCTACTCATAACCTTCTGTACCTTTTGAATTTTTAACCACAAAAATAACTACCAACAAAATTTGTTTTACGGCCCCTTTAGAGTTTAGTGATGTTATTTTTAAAGTGCTTAATGTTCTATCAGTGAAAAAAATCAATTCCCCAAATCTACTGTCTGAAACAGATTTTCTAAATATTATCTCCCTTAAGGAGACAATCTTGAGCTTACAGCAGATGATATAGCACAAAAACCTATTTGGCAAATGAAATTAAGACAGTGATAAAAACAATTTTCTCATATGCACATGCAACCAAAATAACTATAGCATAGTTTTCAGTTGTTGAAGAATAAAAAGGCTAGTCATATCAGACATAAATGCAAGTTATCAATATTACAAAAAAGGAACAAATTATCCAGAAGCCAGTTAAGTCTAAAGTACCCATAAGCCATGTGGAGGAGAGTGAAGAACTTTCCTTATACAGTCCTGCAAAATAAAAAGGATTATGGCCAATTTACCTAGTAACTAATACAACTGCTTATGAACTTTTAAAAAAGAACAAGGTCATTTTATTAATTCCTATATTTTATAAATTTTATTTGACACAGTTTTCACAGTAGCTATTTCCATGACAGTATAGATATATCAAGTTGGTTTTAGTTAACTAGGATCAGTATTAAGAAAGCATTCTGGCCAGGCACAGAGGCTCAAGCCTGTATTCCCAGTACTTTGGGAGGCCGAGGTGAGAGGATCACTTGAGTCTGGAAATTTGGGATCAGCCTGGCCAACACAGCAAGACCCCATCTCCACACACAAAAAAATAATAATGTTTTTAAAAAAAATCACTCTCATACTTAAGAAAGAAATCTTATCTCCTCTTGAACTAGTCCCCAGTTACCCTTTCCATGGTTTTGCTTTCCATGGTTTCAGTTATCTGTGGTCTGAAAATATTAAATGAAAAATTCCAGAAATAAATAACTCATCAGTTTTAAACTGCACGTTGTTCTGAGTAGCATGAAGAGAGCCTGTACCATCCTACTCTGTCTCACTTGGACTATGGATCATCCCTTTGTCCAGTGTATGTCACTATAATGCTACCTACCCATTACCCATCCACATCATCAGGGCTCGATGAGGCAGGACCACCTGAAGCAGATGAGCCTCCTTCTGATGGATCATCAGAAGGTGAATAGCAGCCTAACACTTAAGTCACAATGCCTACATCATTCACTTTGCCTCATCTCATCAAATGAACAGGGGTGAGTACAGTGCAAGACACTGTGAGAGACAGAAAGACTACACTCATATTTCTTTCATAACAGTATCTTGTTATAATTATTCAATTTGATTAACAGTTATTATTGTTCATCTCTTCCTAGGCCTAATTTATAAATAAAACTTACCAGTACGTATGTATAGGAAAAAACACGGTACACATAGGGTTAGGTACTATCTGTGGTTTCAGGCATCCACCTGGGGTCTTAGAACATGTCCCTCCATGGTAAGTGAGGGACTACCATACTGGTAACTATCTTTGCTATTTATTTTAAAACAGGAGCTGCAAGCATTTTTATATAAAAATAAGAATCTAAAAACAATCACAAACCTGTGTGTAAGTGCAATTCTTCTTTTTACATTTGCCACATGTGAACAAGTCAGTCTGGGTCCCACCAGTCTTGGCCATCTGATGCTCTCTGATGGCTTCTTTGGTCAAGTTTTTCCGCATCTCTTTCAGCTCATCACTAGCCATTTCCTATTAGGTAGGGGGCAATACCACTCAGTTATAGACACCTTCTAATACATATCCTGAATGATATTTTGATCAATTAGCCTAATCATAATAATAAACCACATATCAACCTTTGAAGTTTTAAAAGCATTAAATTAATATTTTTCCTCCCAAGGCTTGTAAAAGTTTAATTCCTTTTAAAAATTTCTTCAAATACTTAAAAGTTTACATGTGAAAATTGGACTTAAGTACTGTTTAAAGGCTACTGAAACCACCTTTGCAAAGATTATGATAGTGAGAGAAATCGAACATGGCTGACTCCATCTTGCTTCTAGTGTCACAGGCTGGCTGTCTTCCCTCTTTCCTGGGCACAGGCCAAGCTAACCATGGGAGGAATTTATAGTTTAACTTTGATGCAAAGATGGTAACGGTCCTTCCCTAAAACCAATGCCTCTTCGTTCAGAGCCTGAGATCACCTTTGCAAGACTAATGAAAGGCCAGAGGATTAGGATTATGGGAGCGGCCTGAACTCTACTAAAATGTAGACATAGTTTCTATAATCCCTCACTGCTTAGGAGTCATGTGGCCAGAGGGCACAAAGTGTGTGACTTCCCCGATTGCTCCTACAGGTAACATTGTTATTGTAGAACCTGAGATTGGTTTTTTGAGATGTTTTTCAGACTGAGCCCTCCAGAACTCAGGCTCCTAACCCAGAGATACAGAAGGACCAGTTCCCACATCCCAGTGATTACATCCCCAACCAATCAGCAGCACTCATTCCCTAGTCATAGGAATAGTCTCCACCAACCTATCCTTGTAAAACCCTAACCTCCCAGTCTTCAGGGAGACTAATTTGAGTAATAACTTCGTCTTCTGCATGGCCAGTCTCGTGTTAATAAAACTCTTTCTTAACCGCAATAGTGCAGTCTCAGTGAACTGGTTTTGTGTGTGTAGTGGGCAGGAAGAAGCTGTTGTGATTACACTATGAACAATGTAAACCTACAACGAGTACCTCTAGTATCCAGATTATAGTCTTTAATACCATTGCCTACACCCCATCCCCAAAAGAAGTCAGGGATCTCTGGAGCAATGTCTGATTCCAGTTTTGAGGCAAGAAATGTACAGAATATGCCAGGGTCATCTTCTTGTGCCAGTTTTTACTAGCTAGTTTTACTAGCCAGTTTTTACTAGCTAGTCATACTTTGCTTTATCTTGCTCTGCGCTATTGTCCTTCATTTTACTGCACTTTGCAGTTACTGCATTTTTTACAAATTGAAGGTCTGCAGCAATGCTGTGTTGAGCAAGTCTATTGGTGCTATTTTTCCAAAAGCATGTGCTCGCTCCATGTCTCTGTGTCACATTTTGGTAATCCTCACAATATTCCAAGCATTTTCACTATTATTATATCTGTTAGGTGATCTGCGATGAGTAATTTCTCATGTTACTATCATTGTTTTGGGGGCACCACTAACTTTGACCACATAGACAGTAAACTCGACAAATGTTGTGCGTGTTCTGACTGCTCCACTCTTTCCCCGTCTCCCTTCCTCTCCCTGGGCCTCCCTACTCCCTGAGACACACCAATATTGAAATTAGGCCAATTAATAACCCTACAATGGCCTCTAAGTATTCAAGGACAAGGAAGAGTCAACATGTCTCTCGCTTTAAATCAAAACCTAGAAATAAGGCTACATTTAGTGAGGAAGGCATGTGGAAAGCTGGGATAAGCCAAAAGCTAGGACTCTTACATCAGTTAGCCAAGTTGTGAATGCAAAGAAAAATTTCTTGGAGGAAATTAAAAGTGCTACTCCAGTGAACACATGGATAATGATCAAAATAGCCTTACTGCTGATATGAAAACATTTTAGCGGCCTAGACAGAAGACCAAACCAGCCACAACATTCCCTTAAGCCAAAGCCTAATCCAGAATAAGGCCTTAACTCTTTAATGCTGAGAGAGAGAAGGAAGCTGCAGAAGAAAAGTCAAGAGGCTACCAGAAGCTGGTTCATGAGGTTTAAGGCAAGAAGCCGTCTCCATAACACAGTACAAAATGCAAAGTGAAGCAGCAAGTGCTGATGGAGAAGCTGTGGCAAGTTACCCAAAATACCTAGCTAAGATCATTGATGAAGGTAGCTATTCTAAACAACAGATCATCAATGTTGATGAATATTGGAAGAGAGTGACATCTAGGACTTTCACAGCTAAAGAGAAGAAGTCAATGCCTGGCTTCAATGCCTCAAAGGACTTTGAATGACTCTCTTATTAGCAGCTAAGGCATCTGGTGACTTCAAGCTGAAGCCAATGCTCATTTACCATTTAAAAAATCTTAGGGCCCTTAAGAATTATGCTACATCTATTCTGTGTTCTATAAATGAAACTACAAAGCCTGAATTACAGCACATCTATTTACAGCATGATTTACTGAATATTCTAACCCCACTATCGAGACCTACTGCTCAGAAAAAAGATTTCTTTCAAAATATTCCTACTCATTGACAATGCACGTAGTCATCAATATACCTAGTCATCCAATAGATCTGATGGAGACATCCAAGGAGATTAATGTTATTTTCATGCCTGCTAACAACAACATTCATTCTGCAGTTCATGGATCAGGAGTAATTCTGACTTACTTTTTTTTTTTGAGATAGGGTTTCACTCTGTCGCCCACACTGGAATGCAGTGGCGCAAACTCAGCTTACTGAAACCTCCACCTCTCAGCCTCAAGTGATCCTCCCAACTCAGCCTCCTGAAGTAGCTGGGATTACAGGAATGCACCACACCATGCCCAGCTAATTTTTCTTTTTTTTTTTTTTTTTTTGTAGAGATGGGAATTTGCTCTGTTGCCTAGGCTGGTCTCCACCTCCTGGGCTCAAGTGATCTGCCCATCTCGGCTTCCCAAACTGCTCAGATTACAGGTGTGAGCCACCATGCCCAACTGACTTTCAAGTTTTATTTATTTCAGAAATACTTTCTGTAAGGCTGCAGTTCCTACAAAAAGTAATTCCTCAGATAGATCTGAATAAAGTAAACTGAAAACCTTTTAGAAAGGATTAACCATCCTAGATGCCATTAGGAACATTAGTGATTCACTGAGAAGAGGTCAATATATCAACATTTAGAGGAGTTTGAAAAAAGTTGACTCCAATCATCATGGATGACTTTGAGGGCTTTGACTTCACTGAAGAAAGTAATCACAGAGGGGCCAGGTGCAGTGGCTCATGCTTGTAATCCCAGAACTTTAGAAGGCCGAGGCGGGTGGATGACCTGAGGTCAGGAGTTTGAGACCAGCCTGGCCAACATGGTGAAACCCTATCTCTACTAAAAATACAAAAATTAGCTCGGCATGGTGGCGGGAGCCTGTAATCCCAGTTAGGAGACTAAGGCAGGAGTATCGCTTGAACCCAGGAGGCAGAGGTTGCAGTGAGCAGAGATCACACCACTGCACTCCAGGCTGGGCGACAACAGTGAAACTCCGTCTCCCACCACCAAAAAAAAAAAAGTAACCACAGATGTAGTGGAGAAAGCATGGGAAGGAAAATTAGAAGTGGAGCTTCAAGATGTGACTGAGTTGCTTCAATCTCATAATAAAAGCTGAACAGATGAGATGCTTCTTGTGGATGAGCAAAAAGTGGTTTCTTGAGATGGAACCTATTCCTGGTGAAGATGCCGTGAACATTGTTGAAATGACAGCGAAGGATTTAGAATAGTACATCAACTTAGTTAATAAGGCGGCAGCAGCATGTGACAGCACTGACTCCAATTTTGAAAGAACATCTACTATGCATAAATGTTATTAAACAGCATCGCAAGCTACCAAGAAATATTTCATGAATATTTGCTCCATCAATGCAGCAAACCTCATTGTTGTCTTATTTTACAAAATTACCACAGTCACCTCAACCTTCAATAACCACTACCCTAATCAGTCAGCAGCCGTCAACATCCAGACAATTCCCTTTTCCACCAAAAATAGTACAACTTGCTGAAGACTCAGATGATCATGAGCAATTTTTAGCCAGGTGTACACTGTTTTCTTAGGTGTAATGCTATTGCACATTTAACAGATTATAGTATAAGCATAACTTTTATATGTACTGGAAAGTCAAACAATTAGTGTGACTCTTGTGTGTCACTTTATTGCAATATTCATTTTATTGCAGCAGTCCAATCCAAACTTGCAACATATCTGAGGTATGTTTGTGTACAGAAGAAAAATTCACTCTCTTGAATGTTTACTAAAACAGTGAAATTGTAGATACAATATAGCTAATATCTATGAACAACCATGTCTATAAATAGCAAGCTACAAATTTCATTTTTTCTATAATTCCCTATTAAAATTTAAGAAATAATCAATAGGATGGGCACAGTGGCTGAAGCCTGCAATCCTAGCACTCTGGGAGGCTGAAGCAGGAGAACTGCTTGAACCCGGGAGGCGGAGGTTGCAGTAGCCATTGTATCCCAGCCCGGGCAACAAGGCAAAATTCCATCTCAAATAAAAAAAAAAGGAAATAATCAATATGATGTAACCAATTTTATAGTGTTTAACCATGAAAAAAGGTTAGCACTTACAAAGTTTACTTGCAATTAGAGATTCAACTCTCTGGCTCTACATGAATTCATAAAAAGTAAAACAATTGGCAGCCAGCCGTGGTGGCTCACGCCTGTAATCTAGCACTTTGGGAGGCTGAGGCGGGCAGATCACCTGGAGGTCGGGAGTTCGAGACCAGCCTGACCAACATGAAGAAACCCCGTCTCTATGAAAAATAAAAAAATTAGCTGGGCGTGGTGGTGCACGCCTGTAATCCCATCCACTCGGGAGGCTGAGGCAGGAGAATCGCTTGAACCCAGGAGGCAGAGGTTGCGGTGAGCCAAGATCGTGCCATTGCACTCCAGCCTGGGCAACAAGAGCGAAACTCAGTCTCAAAGAAACAAAAAGTAAAACACGTTTGTTTTTAGACAATAATTTAACGTAATCACATTAAAAGCATGGAAACAGCTGGAGAAGGAGCAAAGTACTGACAAAAGATATAATCACCTTAAGTATTTGTCTAGTATATATCAGAATAACTAACAGAAATTTATTACATATGCAATATTTATATAGTAGTCTATGATGATAATAGGCTTTACACTTCACAACAGAGAATCACATTATAGAAACCTCAGATTCATACATACTCACCTCTGCTGTCATTCTAGCAAATAAGTCAGGAGGAATATTCCCACAGAGGACATTTTTCCTTAAATTTGGATTTTTTGCATCTTTAAGATTTGATATCCTACTTCGTACTCTATTTTTGTATTTCATGTCTGTATTCCTTATTTCTTGATATATAGGTACCAGGCCGTTAAGGAAAAAAGGTAAAATTATAAAAACAAGATCACTTTTTTTTCCTATTCTGCCAAAATAAGAATTCCTGAGGCTGGGCACAGTGGCTCATGCCTCTAATCCCAGAACTTTGGGAGGCCAAGGCTGGTGGATCACGAGGTCAGGAGATTGGTACCATCCTGGCTAACATGATGAAACCCCGTCTCTACTAAAAATACAAAAAAATTAGCTGGGCGTAGTGGCAGGTGCCTGCAGTCCCAGCTACTCAGGAGGTTGAGGCAGGACAATCACGTGACCGGGGAGGCAGAGGTTGCAGTGAGCTGAGATCAAGTCACTACATGCCAGCCTGGGCGACAGAGCGACACTCCGTCTTAAAAAAAAAAAAAAAAAAAACAAAAAAAACTCCTAAGCCTAGTCCAAAGTGCACAACAACTGTTTCCAGTTTCCAGTTTAGAGTATGTTAAAAACAAGGTAGTATATCTAATTCCTTGAACGGTAATTGGCAAATAATAGTGATACTACTTTTACACTGTAAACTAGTTGTTTGCTTGTTTGTTGTGAAGGCGGGCAGAAAGTCTCACTCTGTCACCCAGGCTGGACCTCAGCTCACTGCAACCTCCATCTCCCGGGTTCAAGCAATTCTCCTAGTAGCTGTGATTACAGGCGCCTGCCACCACACCCGGCTAATTTTTGTATTTTTAGTAGAGACAGGGTTTCACTATGTTGGCCAGGCTGGTCTCAAACTCCTGACCTCAGGTGATCCACCCATCTCGGCCTCTCAAAGTGCTGGGATTATAGGCGTGAGCCACCGCGCCCGGCCTAGTCATGTTTTATTTCCTAAATGTTTAGTGCCAGCAGTATGCAAGTCAACAGGGTTTCAAAAAGTAACTCAAGTACTCAACATGAGAAAGCATATGTTTGAAAAGGTGCTTGAACTTATTCAAGCTCTACTTGCCCAAATCTGAATTCTACTAAGGATCCTAAAAGTCTCTTTGGTTACACAGTTCCCGTAGGGTCTCTGAAAAGAGACCATTCAACATGGCCATGAGGGTTCATCTCCTCCCCCTGCTCAGCAGGAGCTACCTCTCAGCAGGCTCTTTTCCCCAGAAGAGGTCACTGCCAAAGCTGAACCCTGCAACAGCTCCCTTCCTAATAAGGCCATTTCCTCAACTAGGACAATCCCATGTTACACAGCCGCCTAGATGCTCCCTGCCCCTACCCACACACAGCATCCCTTTCCTGAAGCCCTTTCCCGGTGCTCAGCATGAACAGGCTTCCTCTGGGATAATGAGCTCAGGTGACTGTGTGTGCTCTGAGGTCCCCCTAACTGAGAAGTCTTAACATTTACATGTGTATGCTTTCCATGCCCTTTTGCACAACTTAAGTTCAGACACTATATTCTCAATTTACAAGGCAGAAAATTTTAAAACCCATCAATACTGTACTTTGCTTTTGAATAACAGGAAAAACAAGACAAATAAAATGATATAGATGTCCCTCTCCTTTCCAAGAAAACAATACAATTAAGACAAAAAGTGAAGAATAAGACTTTGAATTCTATACCAGCAGGAAAAATTAAGCTAGCAGATTTCTTAAAATAATTATGACCCCCCCCTGAAGTTGTGTGACACCGAGTGACTTGTCTGGCTGGTAGCAGAAGTAACAGATGTCACTCCTTGGCAGTAGTTTTGAAAGCCCGTATGCAATTTATCCCTTTTACCTTCTGCCACATCACCAGCTCACAATGGCCACTCCACCGGCCTCATCCTAGAGGACAATGACCCAAAGCCCAGGGTCCTCAGCTAGCCTGTGCTGAACATATAGGACAAATAAATTCCTATTTGTCCAGTTTAATCTGTGAAAGAAACCTTTGTGGTGTTAAGCCACTGAAATTTCAAGGTTGTTACCACAATATAACACAGCCTATCCTGCCAAGTACATGAAGTCAATCTTGGACACTAGTGTTTTGCTAGGAAAGAGAAATTCTTTAGGTTTTTGAATTGCCAATGAGTTACACCCAAGTTCTCATGTATTTTGTAATCTCTTCTAATTATGTTATCGGTTTGCCTTTCTCATTCTCAATCACATTTTTACTCTCCTGCTATCTGAATCAATTTTACCAGGGATTTATATACTTCAGTTTCCAAAGAGCCAGGTCCTTTCAAACTTCGCTGTTCTAGTTCATTCAGCTTCATCATGAAGGAAAAAGTCTAGCGTGGTGGTCAAGATCATGGGCTTGGAGACAAATTCCCTACACTGGAATCCCAGCCTTGTCAGTATCAGGCTGTGTGATCTAGAACAATGACCGATCCTCTTCTGCTTCTGTCTTCTCTCTGTAAAATAGGTTGAGAGCACCTAATTCACTGAAAGGACTACCGCAGGTAAAACCGTGCCTGGCACTTGTATATGTTCAATAAATATTACTTATTTAAAAAAATTATGAATATACACACAAAGGATATCTTCTTCAATTTGAGATCCTAATTCTTCCTCATCAGCTCCAATTGCAATGTAGTCATCTAAAAACAGGCATAAAGAATTGTCAAGTTATTGTTACAGATTAAAAGAAAATTCTAATACCAGGTAATTAAACTGCATACCTATTTCTTAAACCCCATTTGCCTGACATAAAGAAGCCGTTCAGTTTAGTTGGTTAGAATCTAGTCACTTCACTGCCAACTAGACTCCTTTTCTGGGCTTCACCTGATACCCACAGTGCTCCTGCACTGACGACTCCTGATCCCTCAGGCACAGGAAGTAACTGATCTAGCAGGCAATTCATCTTTCATAACTCCATAAATTCTGGCTGCTCCAGCAGAGAGTAAAGAAAGTTACAGAAAGAACTGTCTTCTCTCCTGTGACTCAGGCTTCAATGCAAAGAAACCATTCATTTAACCTGCCAATCACATATACAGACACACTCAGAAGGCTCCTATACGAATATTCAAAAGAAGGAAATAAACTAGGGAGAGAAAAAATATATATATACACATATATATATAAATAAAAATAAAGAGACAGTAAGGAAATCAAAGTAGAAAGGGCAGAGCAAGGAGAAATGCAGGTCAAAGTAGCCATGATGCGGAATGAGAGAAAAGAAAAAGGATGAATTCGTATAAAATGATAAATATTCCTGTATATAAAACTTTAAAGCCAAAATGTTACATGTTAATACTGGATACTTTCAAATTAAATTAAGCTCCCATACATAAATCAAGACTCATCCCTCTCTTAAGCAGAAAATGGAAAACGCTCATACTGTATGTCATACTATTTAACAATTCAGTATTGTTAACTCTCAACCTAAGATCAGCATACACAGTTTGCAGATTAAATTGTGGGGAAACAAAAGATTTGTGAGAAAAAAGTATACATTACTATGAATTCAGGGAAAACATCCATGTATTAGAGGGAATCTATTTCTTACAATTACATAGTAATAAGCAAATGCCCCAGTATTTCTCCCCCTCTCCCCCTTAATCCCCGAGCTAAGCAGCAGTGGGTGGGCTATCCACAGGGTGACACTCATCAAACAGTAATATGGAGTTGGAGATGGCAGTAGTTGGTGGTGGTGACCAAAGGGCTAAGAAATAACATGCGCTGGACTTACCCCCTGTTCGAAGAGCTGCCGCAAGCATCTCCCTACACTTCAACCGCACAGAATCAGAAGTGCTTGGTGCCCGAGGAAAGGATGAAACGTAAGTATCTCGAGCATTTGTCTCATCCTTTCTGTTGCTTACATTGCCGCTGGAAGTACTGAAATACGCACACAAAAACACCACAAAAAGAAATCAAGAACAATCCTCTCCAAGTAACAATATTACTATCATGCTGTAAAAACAAAATTTGGGGCCTAAATAAATGACACAGTATCTCAGTGACCTTTATATGAGGGGAAAAAAATTGCCTGCATACAGATTAAAAAGAAGTTAAAAAGTTTACAATTTAGTAAAGAGACAAGTATCGTGCCTTTTTTAAAAAACTAAACATTTTATCTTTGATTCTCATTTTAAATATTAAGCAATATTTTTAATAGAGAAAATACCCATTATAGTTCAGTAAAACAAATGAAAAGCAATGATCTTGGTATAAGGAGAGGGATGAAGGGATGGGACCAGAGAATGACAGCTTTCTCTTTTTTTTTTTTTTTGAGACGGAGTCTCGCTCTGTCGCCAGGCTGGAGTGCAGTGGTGCGATCTCAGCTCACTGCAAGCTCCACCTCCCAGGTTCACGCCATTCTCCTGCCTCAGCCTCCCGAGTAGCTGGGACTACAGGCGCCCGCCACCACGCCTGGCTAATTTTTTGTATTTTTAGTAGAGAGGGGGTTTCACCATGTTGGTCAGGCTGGTCTCGATCTCCTGACCTCGTGATCCACCCACTTCAGACTCCCAAAGTGCTGGGATTACAGGCGTGAGTCACTGCGCCCAGCCTTTTTTTTTTTTTTTTTTGAGACAAAGTCTTGCTCTGTTACCCAAGCTGGAGTGCAGTGGTGCCATCTCGACTCACTGCAAGCTCCGCCTCCCAGGATCACGCCAGAGAATGACAGCTTTCAACCAAAACTAGAGACAGAGAGAGAGAGACAGAGAGAGAGAGAGAGAGAGAGAGAATGCTAGAAAAACCCTGTTTCACAGGGCACGGTGGCTCACACCTGTAATCCCAGCACTTTGGGAGGCCAAGACAGGCAGATCACTTGAGGCCAGCAAATCCAGCCTGGGCAAAATGGTGAAACTCCATCTCTACTAAAAATATAAAAATTATCTGGGCATGGTGGTGCCCGCCTGTAATCCCAGCTACTTGGGAGGCTGAGGCAGGAGAATTGCTTGAACCCAGGAGGCAGAGGTTTCAGTGAGCCAAGACTGCACCACTGCACTCCAGCCTGGGTGACACAGCAAGACTCCAACTAAAAAAAAAAAAAGAGAGAGAAAAAGAAAAAGAAAAACCTTGTTCCACTTAGATAGTGAGGTCCCCAGTGAGACAAATACCATGTGTACTGATGAGTCGTGAGGCTACAAAATGGTGTGTTTCTCCCCAGAAACATCACCTCAGTATGAACATTTGGGAAGTTTTATAATTTTCCAGTCAACCTAATTCTTTCAATTGCTTCTGAGTAGCTTCTTACACTGGATTATCACTAAAATGGGTTCTTTCCAAAATAATCTTCGTGATTACAATTAAGCTTTATCGCATTTAAGACAGCTGCAGTAACCCTTTTCAAAGACTGATTAAATCACCCACCATCCATAGATGTGACTTGCTACAATGCTGCAAGAACATACTCCCTTGCCTTCTCTCCAAAACATAACCACTGTTAAACTTCACAAACAGGTGCCTGCGGGTAAGATGGTCATTAATACCTTCTAAATTTAGTCAGTTCCTTTTCGAAGCCTTCAGTGATTTCCCCCTGTATTCCCAAAATATTGATTCACACAGGTTTGTATACAATGACTTTTCAACATTTTTCTCTCTATCAGACTGAATTTCTCAAGAACAAAAACTAGGATTTACTTTTCTTTGTGTTTTCATTATGTAGCATAATGCCTGTCAGTGATAAACAAATGAGCAAACCAATGTTTAAAAACCCATTTCTTTTTCTTTTAAGACTCCAGCCTGAGCAACTGAGCAAGACTTTTCATAGTGGTGAACAGAGCAAGAGTTGTGCAGTGCTGCCATCATAGCTCAAGCAGCTTTGAACTCCCGGGTTTAAGCAATCCTCCTGCCTCAGCCTCCTGAGTAACTAGGACTACAGGTACATGCCACCATGCCCAGTTAATTTTAAAAATATTTTTTGGCCAGACAAGCTGGCTCATGCCTGTAATCCAAGCAGTTCAACAACAGCCTGGACAAAATAGTGAGACCCGGGGTTGCCAAACATGGTGGTATGCACCTGTGGTCCTAGCGACTTGGGAGGCTGAAGTGGTGGGCGGGCTTGAGACTGAAAAGTTGAGGCTGCAGAGAGCCTTGACTATGCCACTGCACTCTAGCCTGGGTAAAAGAGCAAGACTCTGTCTCCAAAAAACAAAAAACAGTCCAACAAACAAATAAACCTTTTGTTTTTGGTAGAGAAAGAGTCTATGTTCTCCAGGCTGGTCTCGAACTCCTGATCTCAAGTGATAATTCCGTCTTGGCCTCCTAAAGTGCATTAGCCACCGTGCCAGGCCCCAAAACCCATTTCTTTTCTTTTCTTTTTTGAGACAGAGTCTCATTCTGTCACCCAGACTGGAATGCAGTAAAACAATCATGGCTCACTGCAGCTATGACCCCCAAGCTCAGGCGGTTCTCCTGCCTCAGCCTCCCAAGTAGCTGGGACCACAGGCATGTGCCATCACACCTGTCTAATGTTTTTTATTACTTGTAGAGACAGGGTCTCCCTATGTTGCTCAGGCTGGTCTCAAACTCCTGGGCTCAAGTGATCCCCCACCTTGGCCTCCAAAAGTGCTGACATTACAGGTGTGAGCCACCACACCCAACCAAAAACCCACTTCTTAAACACTTTGATTAAATGCTTTTGCTTCTCTGTGTCTGCAGCCAAATGCTACGCAGGAACCAAGAACCAAGGGAAACTGCCCACACGGACTGAGAGAAACTTTTCCTCACTAGTTTCACTATTGCTGGTCCCAGTTCCTACATTCTGATACTTCTCAATCCTCTTGCATTTCTGTGTGTGTGTTGGGGGCGGGGGGGCCAGGGGGGCATGTGTAGATAGATACCAATCAGTTACTTTACCAGACTTCATATACAGTAATTTTCTTTTGCAGACAGGTTCTATACCTACACATCAAGCACGTAAAACTGATAAAAGACAACAAGAGGACGGGCACGGTGGCTCACGCCAGTAATTCCAGTAGTGTGAGAAGCCAAGGTGGGCGGATCACTTGAGGTCAGGAGTTTGAGACCAGCCTGGCCAACATGACGAAACCCCATCTTTATTAAAAGTACAAAAATTAGCTGGGTGTGGTGACGTGCACCTCTAATCCCAGCTACTCGGGAGGCTGAGACAGGAGAACTGCTTGAACCTGGGGGGTAGAGGTTGCAGTGAGCCAAGATTGTGCCACTGCATTCCAGCCTGGGCAACAGAGAGAGACTCCATCTCAAAAAAAAAAAACAAAAAACAAAAAAAAAAACAAGGCAGGGCGTGGTGGCTCACACCTGTAATCCTAGCACTTTGGGAGGCCAAGGCGGGAGGATCACCTGAGGTCAGGAGTTCGAGAACATGGAGAAACCCCGTCCCTACTAAAAATACAAAATTAGCCGGGCATCATGTACATGCCTGTAATCCCAGCTACTTGGGAGGCTGAGGCAGGAGAATCACTTGAATCCGGGAGGCAGAGGTTGCAGTGAGCCAAGATTGTGCCATTGGACTCCAGCCTGGGCAACAAGAGCAAAACTTCGTCTCAAAAAAAAAAACAAAATAGGCCGGGAGCAGTGGCTCAAGCCTATAATCCCAGCCTTTGGGAGGTCAGGCAGGCAGATCACGAGGTCCGGAGATCGAGACCATCCTGGCTAACACGGTGAAACCCCATCTCTACTAAAAAAACACACACACAAAAAAACTAGCCGGGCGTGGTGGCTGGCGCCTGTAATCCCAGCTACTCGAGAGGCTGAGGCAGGAGAATGATGTGGGCCCAGGAGGCGGAGCTTGCAGTGAGCCGAGATTGCGCCACTACACTCCAGCCTGGGCGACCGAGCAAGATTCCGTCTCAAAAAATAAAAATAAAAAAAATAATAATAATAATAAAATAAAATAATAAAAACAAAGACGAGAGACTGAGGAACTATCCCAGATTTAAGAAAACTAAACGGATATAATTTAGAAAAAATTGCATAAACTTTATTAACAACCACTGCTTAAGCCCACCTTTGACTTACCTCTTTTAATACAGTTAATATGTTTAATATATATATTTAATATAGTTAATACAAATACCAAAAACAGTGTACAAGACATTAACATAAACATGAGCAGTGCATGATCAATTTTGGGAAAATATTGAGAAACAAAGTTAAAATCGGCAGTAGCCTTAATGTCCTAAATACCTCAACACGGCTGGGCGCGGTTGCTTACGCCTATAATCCCAGCACTTTGGGAGGCCGAGGCAGGTGGATCACCTGTGGTTGAGAGTTCGAGACTAATTTCGCCAACATGGTGAAACGCCGTCTCTACTAAAAATATAAAAATTAGCCAGGTGTGGTGGCATACACCTATAATCCCAGCTACTCAGGAGGCTGAGGCAGGAGAATCATTTGAATTTGGGAGGTGGAGATTTCAGTGAGTCGAGATCATGCCATTGCAGCCTGGGTGACAGAGGAAGACTCTGTCTCAAAAATAAAAAATAAAAAAGGCCAGGCACGGTGGCTCACGCCTGTAATCCCAGCAATTTGGGACACTGAGGAGAGTGGATCACCTGAGATCGGGAGTTCAAGACCAGCCTAGCCAACATGGCAAAACCCCATCTCTACTAAAAACACAAAAATTAGCCAGGTGTGGTGGGCGCCCGTAATCCCAGCTACTTGGGAAGCTGAGGCAGGAGAATTGCTTTGAACCCGTGAGGTGGAGGTTGCAGTGAGCCGAGAGCATACCGCTGCACTCCAGCGTGGGTGGCAGAGCGAGACTCTGTCTCAAAAAGGTATGTGGCCCCTCCCCACCAGAATTCCTGATTCAGTAGTTACCGGATGAGGCCTGAGAATCTGTATTTCTAACAAGCTGTCAGGTTCTCTCCTCTTCCAGGGACCGTACTTTCGAGAACCATTGCTTTAAATCAGTGTTGACAGTTAACCTACCAGGTTCCCAAGAACAGAGGAACGATTTGTATTTAACCAACTATGCGTATGGCAACATGTCCAATACTGCATAGTTCATGATATGTAATAGGAAAGAACACATGCAAAGGCCTCATAGGAGGTGAGGGACAATCTGAACTCTTCGTTAACGAACTTCACATTTTAAGTTCTTATAAAAAATTGCTATTTTTTTTTTTTTAAATTTAAGGTCTCACTCCATTGCTCAGGCTGGAGTGCAGTGGCATGATCTTGGCTCACTGCAACCTCTGCCTCCTGGGTTCCAGCAATTCTCCCACCTCAGCCTCCCAAGTAACTGGGACTACAGACACATGCTGCCATACCTGGCTAATTTTTTTTTTTTTTGGTAGAGAAAAGGTTTCACCATGTTGGCCAGGTTGGTCTCAAACTCCTAACCTCAAGTGATCCTCCCACCTCAGCTTCCCAAAGTGCTAGGATTACAGGTGTGAGCCACCGTGCCTGGCCACAAATTGCTAAATTCGAAAGGAAGAAAAAAAGCATGCAAAGGAGAATGAGATCAAAATGAGGGCCAAAATAAATCTAAAAAAGAAATGTGGTAAATAGAGGAAGTAATCATTTGAATCTCTAATTACTACCTCTATTATCAATTTTATCAGTGCCTACCCCAGCAATCCCATTCAATTAAACTTGTTAAGTACAATATAAGTAACTACTTATTTATTCAATGTCTTCTACCTCTCAAATGTTCAAGAAATCTGAAAAAAAATTAGAATACTTGGCTACATACATTTACTAATTCCATTTGATTAGAAAACAAAAAAAGGAGTGTAGAAGGGGAACATTAGACGGGGGGAATTGATGCAGGAAGTAAAACTATGACTTTCAATATAAATAAATGTCTATACTGTGAAGTACCTTTCTTCTCTTGCTTCAGGGCTGTTCTGAGATGTAATTGCAGGTTCTTTTTTCTTTTCGTCAAGGTCTTTCTCAGTTGATGGCCCATCTGAAAATTATGAAATCTCTTAAGTTGCTAGCATTTGTAAAAACTAAAATACTGCATGTTAACAGGCTATTTGCACAACAACATGAACTAAAACCCTAAGTTTCCTACAAGTAGATGAAGTTTGATTAAGCTATTAGCATATGTACTGTTTTTCACAATGCAAGTTCAGTCAACACTTCCAAATAAATTCCCTCATTTGGTGGGAACTACAAGTTCATATGCCATGGGAACCTAAAGGGAGGAAAGTATATGGAACAAAGAGGTGGGAAGAATATGGAAATATCTGCACTGCTACTTTAAAAAATGAAAGCACAGGCCAGTGAAGTGGCTCACGCCTGTAATTCCAGCACTTTGGGAGGCTGTGGATCACTTGAGCTCATGAGTCTGAGACCAGCCTGGGCAACATGATGAAACTCTGTCTCTACAAAAAATACAAAAATTAGCTGGGCTTGGTGGTGCACACCTGTAGTCCCAGCTACTCAGGAGGCTGAGGTGCGAGGATGGCTTTTGCCTAGCAGGTGGGGGCTGCAATGAGGCAAGATCACGCCACTGCATGCCAACCTGGGCGATAGAGCCAGAACTTGTCTCAAAATAAAGCCAAATAAAATAAAAATAAAAGCATAAAGCATACACAGCAATATTGTTTTAATAAATTTCCATAAAGTTGGAAAATTTAAGGTGGTATCCAAAATATAAATATTTCTGGTATGGGTAAACAAAAAACACTTTCATAGAAAATACCTCAGGATGAGTAAGACCTACCCAGCACCTTCTCTATCTTAAATGATCTATAAAGTAATACAGAATGCACAAGTTTTAAGACCTAAAGAGGTGGCTGGGCATGGTGGCTCATGCCTGTAATCCTAGCACGTTGGGAGGCCACAGCAGACAGATCACGAGGTCAGGAGATTGAGATCATCCTGGTTAACATGGTGAAACCCCGCCTCTACTAAAAAAATACAAAAACTTAGCCAGGCGTGGTGGCACACACCAGTAGTCCCAGCCACTCAGGAGGCTGAGGCAGGAGAATCGCTTGAACCTGGGAGGTGGAGGTTGCAGTGAGCCGAGATCGTGCCACTGTACTCCAGCCTGGGCGACAGAGAGAAACTCTGTCTCAAAAAAAAAAAAAAAAAAAAAAAGGTAAGTAATGAGATATTATGAAATAATGTACATAAAATAGGTTGAGTCAGTGCAATACTTTAACAGCCAAAAGAAACATTCACTTTTAAATCAATCAACACAGCCTTAAATTTTAAAACTGGTACCTGCCTGGGGTCGGATGTGGTGGCTCACACCTGTAAACCCAACACTTTGGGAGGCTGAGGCAGGTGGATTACTTGAGATCAGGAGTTCGAGACCAGTCTAGCCAATATGGTGAAACCCTGTCTCTACTAAAAATACAAAAATCAACTGGGCATGGTGGTGCAGACCTGCAATCCCAGCTGAGGCTGAGGCTGGAGAATCATTTGAACCTGGGAGGAGGAAGTTGCAGCGAGCCAATATTGTGCCACTGCACTCCAGCCTGGGCGACAGAGTGAGACTCTGTCTCAAAAAAAAAAAAAAAAAATCGGTGCATGCCTGTAGTCCCAGCCACTCAGGAAGCTCAGGCAGGAGGAACGTTTGAGCCCAGGAATTTGAGGCTGCAAGGAGCTATAACTGCACCACTGCACACCAGCCTGGATGACAGAGTGATACCCTGTCTCAAAAAAACAAAACAAAAACAAAACACACAGCCTTGAAGCTAAGTTCAGAAAACGTTTGGGTCTACCGTATAAAGTACACCAGTTAACTACGTTTTACTCACTACATAAGCAATAAAGGCTACATAAATAATTTTTTTCAATTCTTCACATGTCTCTGTATAGAATATAGAAGAAACTATATCCAACTGGATAGCAGGATCACCTAGGGAGCCTTTAAACATATCCTCATGCCAAGCTCCAAACCAGATCCATTCAATCCAAATCTCTGGCAGTGAGGCGCAAGCATCATTATTTTTTAAAGTTCCTTAGACAGCTCTAATATATAGTTATCTGGATGAGAATCACTGATAAGAGAAAGGTTCAAATCACAACTGGAGAACTCATCTTGTAAAGCTGAAGTCTGTCAAACCTAAAATACAATTCAAGCCCTCTGATAAAACGTGCACATACACTTTAGTTTTCACATAATTTTGCTGCTCCTTGTTATTCTCAATAGTTACCTTGAAAACTCAAAGAGGCTATAGTATTGTAACCCTGAAAACAGAAGTAATAATGACACATGGCAAGGACTAACAAATGGTCCAAAAGTAATAGGGTAGAAAGCATTTAAAAGGGAAAACTGATGTAACAATGAAATATGATCCAGCAAGGATCCAATGCTGCCAAAGGGACACAGAACTACCTCACACACTGCTCTGGCACAGTGAATTAGTACAATCCTTTTGGAAAGCACAGCAGTAAGAGGCATGAACAGCCTCAGAAGCATCCCTACTATCTGATATGGTGTTGTGGGCAACATAGCTCAGCTAGCAGGGAAGGAAGTGCTCCAGCTCTGGACTCCAGCTGTCTGCAATCAAGTCCCAGCTTGGCTATTCACCACCGATTCAACTGTGTGCTAGGTATTTAACTGCTCAATGCCTCAGATTCCTCATCATAAAATGGAGATTATATTGGCACCTACCAAATTGGATTGTTTTGAGGATTAAATGCATTAATACAGGTCAATGCTTGACATATCTTAAGTATTCAAAAATGTGCTACCTAGTAGCAGTAGTAGTAAATGTAGAAATCTAGCTAACAATGTAAAGAAAAAGCTTTAGGCAGAAAGATGTCCATCAAGATATTAGTTACAACCGCCACAAAGTTAAAAACAATAACAAATCTAACAACGGGCAAGTGATCAACTAAAATAGTATAGTCAACTGAATAAATTATTCTGAAACCAATAAAAATAGTACTTATGATAGAAAAACAAAGTATTTTCATTAAAAAAGGTAATATAAATTAAGTACCCACACAGCATAGGCAAAATTATAGTAGCGGTAAAATTTATGCAAATTAAATTTGAACAGTAATGTATTACAATCCATTGTACAGAAAAGGAACCTGCAAGTCTACACTAACAGATAAATAGCTAAGGGATATAAAGAAGGTTGTTGTTTTTTTTTTTTTTTTTTTTTTTTGAGATGGAGTCTCACTCTGTTGCCCGGGCTGGAGTGCAGCGGTGTGATCTTGGCTCAGTGTAAGCTCTGCCTCCTGGGTTCACACCATTCTCCTGCCTCAGCCTCGAGAGTAGCTGGGACTACAGGTGCTCACCACCACACTCGGCTAATTTTTCTGTATTTTTTTAGTAGAGACAGGGTTTCACCGTGTTAGCCAGGGTGGTCTCGATCTCCTGACCTCGCGATCCGCCCGCCTCAGACTCCCAAAGTGCTAAGATTACAGGCATGAGCCACCGTGCCTGTCCAGAAGGTTTTTCTTCTAAAGAATGATGATTTTATAAGTACTGATCCTAAATTGGGAGGGGAAGAGAAAGATCTGTTAAGGTGTAAGACAGTTTCAGGATCTTAAAAGTGTCTCCCACAGAATGGCTATTAGCTACAAGAGGAAAAACAATACACTATACAGTGTAGCTTTGACTGGATTCTCAAAATTACCATCAATGACTCTGGATATGATACCTGGAGAAGGACATAACATGCTTACATAGTATTCCAACTGTGAATGTACAACCTGATCTAATCATCAGAAAAAAGCAGGTACACCTCAAATATGGAATATGCTATTAAAAACAAAGGATGGGCCAAGTGCGATGGCTCACGCCTATAAATCTAACACTTTGGGAGGCCAAGGCATGTTGGATCGCTTGAACCCAAGAGTCCAAGACCAGTCTGGGCAACATAGTGAGACTCTGTCTCAAATAAATAAATAAATAAATAACAAAGGAGGGCAGTGGCAGATGCCTACAGTTCCAGCTACTCAGGAATCTGAAGTGGAGGACTGCTTGAACCCAGGAGCTGGAGGTTAGCCTAGGCAACATAGCAAGACCCTTATCTCGACACAAAACAAAAAAAGTGGTGGGGAAGGGGGGGAATAGGGGAATAAACCTGCTTCAAGGATCCAACTTAAAAACATGGGAAATTCTACCTTGCATATATTTCCTACTTTACTTTTAAACCAAAATCCAATTCTACTTTGCATTCATTACAACCGGTCATTTTCTGCATATTGTATAACATATCCAAGTTCCATTTTTTAAGCTCATTATGAATTTGATAAAAATCTCACTTTGCATAATTTGATAAAACACTCACTTTGCATGAAAGTATTTTAAAATACACATTAGTGATAGTTACATGAATGTATACATAGGATAAAATTGCTCAGAAGGACACATGCCCCCACACATACACTAGTGCCAGTAAAAACTGATGAAATCTGAATGAGGTCTGTAGATTGTATCAATGTCAATTTCCTGGTTGAGATTCTGTATATGAGAGTTATGCAATATTACCACAGAAGGAAGCTGGATAAAGGGTACATGAGATCTTTCCATACTTATTTTTTTTGGTAATTTTCTGTGAGTCACTTATTATGTCAAAATAAAAAGTTAAACTCCACATGTTCAGGAGGCATACATACTTTCTTCTATAGGAAATGACCTTGCTTCTTTTATCCCTACTTGAGGCAGGGGACCAGGAATGAGGGGGAAGGGGCAGGGTATATACACACACATACATAAAATTTTAAAGCATGGCCCACAAGTAATTTTTTTTATTGGGTTTGTGCAATTAACGTGAAAGACAAAATTGCATTTAATTTTCTTTCCTTTCAAATTTACTTTTAGGAAATATATCAACAAAAAATTGACAACTCCAAAATAAGATTTAAGGGGAGGGAATTCGTATTTGTTGGGCTAGGACCCTATGTACATTTCTTACAGAGGTGATAATTGATAGTGAAATATCACAGACCAAAAACAAACAAAAAGTAAAATCATGAACCCAAGTAAACAGGTTGGTCTTCAAATGAGAAAGGAACATTTCTGCCTTGGGGGAAAAACAAAGGAGAAGGGGTACTTGTATTCTTCAAAATGTCAATTTCATAAAAGATAAAGAAAAGCTTAAGAATGATTTCAAATTAGAAAACTAGCTATGTGAGGCCAGACTCGGTGGCTCACGCCTGTAATCCCAGCGCTTTGGGAGGCTGAGGCAGGCAGATCACGAGGTCAAGTGATTGAGACCATCCTGGCTAACACGGTGAAATCCCATCTCTACTAAAAATACAAAAAATTAGCCGGGCGTGGTGGTGGGCACCTGCAGTCCCAGCTACTTGGGAGGCTGAGACAGAAGTATGGCATGAACCCGGGAGGCGGAGGTTGCAGTAAGCCAAGATCACGCCACTGCACTCCAGCCTGGGCAACAGAGTGAGACTCCAACTCAAAAAAAAAAAAAAAAAAAGAAAACTAGCTATGTGATCCTGAACTGGATCTTTTCCTGGAGGTGAAAAGAAAAAAAAAAAAAACTATAAAAAACATTATTGGGACAACTGACAAACCTGAACATAAACCACAAAATACTATACCAATGTTAAATTTCCTAAATTTCTTTCTTTTTTTTTTTTTTTTTGAGACGGAGTCTCGCTCTGTCACCCAGGCTGGAGTGCAGTGGCCGGATCTCAGCTCACTGCAAGCTCCGCCTCCCGGGTTTAGGCCATTCTGCCTCAGCCTCCCAAGTAGCTGGGACTACAGGCGCCCACCACCTCGCCCGGCTAGTTTTTGCTTTTTTGTTTGTTTGTTTGTTTTTTTTGTATTTTTTAGTAGAGACGGGGTTTCACCGTGTTAGCCAGGATGGTCTCGATCTCCTGACCTCGTGATCCGCCCGTCTCGGCCTCCCAAAGTGCTGGGATTACAGGTTTGAGCCACCACGCCCGGCCCTAAATTTCTTATACTATGATTCCATAAAAAAATAAGCTTGTAGTAAGGAAATATACACAAGTATTTAAAGGGTAAAAGAGCATGATATATTCAACCTACTTTCAAATGGTTCAGAAAAAAATAATTTGTGTATGTGCAAATAGAGAAAGCAAAAGAGAGAATATGATAAAACAAATATGGCAAATATTAAAAATTGATGATATGGATGAAGGATACAGCATTCTTTCTATCATCCTTGCAAGTTTTCTGTAAGTCAAAAAATTTCAAAAACCATTTCAGAAGGTATCCACAACCTTTCCCATAAGAGAAAATTCTTCTTACTGAAAGAGTTTATCCAGCTGTGTCAAAAGTTAAGAAAGCCAAATTTGACTAGCCTAAAAGGCAAAAAAAAAAAAAAAAAAGCCCTAAAGGTCAAATTAACTCCCCTCGCCTTTATTACGAGGCACTGATTTCAGTATATTTAGATTCATTAAGAAAAAAAATGTAACCATTAACTAACCGTAAAATGTTAATGGTTAATGGTTATTAACCGTTTGAATAAATCTCAACATCAAAAATATACGTAAGGGAAGATCAATGATACCTAATAATTTTTTCCAGGATTTGATGAGAGACTTTGCCAAAGATGTAACTTCTTCGTCTGTACTCTGCTTGCGAATAGCATTAACTGACATGCCGATTCTTGTGGACTGCAAGGCAATAACAAAAAAATTATGTATACCAATTTTATTTTAAACAAACTAGTATTTCACACACATTCTTTTCTTTCCCAGATTCCTGTTTCCATTCTAGAATTTTAAAACTTCAATTATTTGGATCCTTATAATAGCAAACTATATTAAGATACATACATCTTCAGATCAAGTAAGTCCTAGACTCATTAATGTTCTTATCACCAAGATCTAAAAGCATAAAATTTGCTACTGTAATAAGTCTGGTTAACTAGAAAAATGAAATCAATCTTTCCACAAGGGAGAAGTGAAGATAAATGAGGATAAAATATAAAATGTTGTATGTAAGTCAGGCTGAAGCAATCATGACTAATACACGCATTTCTTTGTTTCTACACATTCTTCTACATGGATTACTTCACAGAGCACCAGCTGCAAATGATTATGAGGATATCCAAACTAAAACTACCACCTATGGAGGTTTATTCTATTTATTTATTTATTTTTTGGGGGGGAATGGAGTCTTGCTCTGTTGCCCAGGCTGGAGTATAGTGGCGTGATGTTGGCTCACTGCAAGCTCTGCCTCCCAGGTTTACACCATTCTCCTGCCTCAGCCTCCCAAGTAGCTGGGACTACAGGCACCAGCCACCATGCCCAGCTAATTTTTTGTATTTTTAGTAGAGACAGGGTTTCACCGTGTTAGCCAGGATGGTCTCGATCTCCTGACCTCGTGATCCACCTGCCTTGGCCTC
>NW_012105986.1:870107-893361 GCF_000951045.1 Mandrillus leucophaeus | reverse complement strand
GTTTCACCGTGTTAGCCAGGATGGTCTCGATCTCCTGACCTCGTGATCCACCTGCCTTGGCCTCCCAAAGTGCTGGGATTACAGGTGTGAGCCACCACGCCCAGCTATGGAGGTTTAAAAGGCTTTATTTTGCCAGGAACCAGCATATAATCACAGACATTAAAATACACTTCACAAAATATAGGTAAAATTTAACCTGTGATAATTACATGCCTAAAATTACACTTACAGCATCCACATTCATCAATCTTTTTTCTAACAACCCTTCAAAGTTGAGATTATCCCTATTTTTAAAGATGAAGAGATTGGAAGCAACAATAAATAACGTACTCAGCATCACACCATTACTAACCAGCAAAGGTGGGATTTTTTTTTTTTTTTTTTTTTTTTTTTTGAGACGGAATCTCACCCTGTCACCCAGGCTGGAGTGCAATAGGGCACGATCTCGGTTCACTGCAACCTCCACCTCCCGGTTCAAGTAATTCTCCTGCCTCAGCCTCCCAAGTAGCTGGGATTACAGGCGCAGGCCACTTCGCCCGGCTACTTTATGTATTTTTAGTAGAGACGGGTTGCACCCATTGGCCAGGCTGGTGTCGAACTCTAGACCTCTAAGTGATCCACCCACCTCGGCCTCCCAAAGTGCTGGGATTACAAGCGTGACCCATCAGCCCAGCCAAAAGCTGGGATTTTAATCCAGGTTTGTCCACTGCCAAAGTCCATGGTCTTTCTAGCACATCAGTGGTTTCAAATTGTGCTCAAAGAACACAAAAGCTATGACAGCCCAAATATGGATGATAAATAAAAAATGGAAAATTATTTAGTAAGTTCGGGTTGTTAGCAGACAATCTTTCAAACATATGGTCTGTGGAAGAAAAAAATAACAGAAGAAATTCTTAGTGGTGAAAAAAAGAAGAGAACCCCTATTGTAAGCTTTATGGCAGAAAAAAATACCAGTACTTGAGGTTTCCTTCTAAATTATTCAATCCTCTCAACAAAGAGACAGATTCAGGATCTAAATTTTATTCAAGAATTTAGAATATGTGGTTGGCTAGAGTGTCCTATATCTCTTAGAAAGCTGAGCAAAGCAGACAAGATTGAACAGCAGAAAGATAAAGGGACTCCACAATTTTAAAGCCCCAAATAATTTGGGGTTAACAAGGCTAGTTTACTAGGACAAAACTCTACTTTTTGAATGTGTGGAGGAAATAACTTACTAGTGTGTTCTGAAGCCTAGAACTGACACAGATGTGCAAAAAACTAAAATGGCACTTTACTAGGGGCTTGCAGGGGAGCAAAGGTATAAGGAGATGATGAATAAACTATGTACTGCTGGGTGATTGCTTTTTAATTATCAGAGGATGTTTTGATTACTAAAAAGTCAATGATTATCCCGCTTAGCCCCAAACAAAACCTATACTAAGAATATAGTTATCTGTAATAAACATGCCTATCTATGGAAGGGACTGTCAAGCCAAAATAATAAGAAATGGGGGGCATGGTGGCTCACGCCTGTAATCCCAGCACTTTGGGAGGCTGAGGTGGGCAGCTCACGAGGTCAGGAGTTCGAGACCAGCCTGGCCAATATGGTAAAACTCTACTAAAAAAAAAAACCAAAAAACAAATTAGCCGGGCGTGGTGGCGAGTGCCTGTAGTCCCAGTTACTCGGGAGGCTGAGACAGAAGAATCGCTTGAATCCAGGAGGCGGAAGTTGCAGTAAGCCGAGATCACGCCACTGCACTCCAGCTTTCAGCCTGGGCTACAGAGCAAGACTCTGTCTCCAAAAACAAAAAAAAAGGGTGGGTACGGTGGCTCACGCCTGTAATCCCAGCACTCTGGGAGGCCAAGGCAGGTGGATCACAAGGTCGGGAGATCGAGACCATCCTGGCTAACACGGTGAAACTTCATCTTTAAAAAAATACAAAAAATTAGCTGGGTGTGGTGGCACGCACCTATAGTCCCAGATACTTGGGAGGCTGAGGCAGGAGAATCGCTTGAACCTGGGAGGTAGAGGTTGCAGTGAGCACAGATTGCACCACTGCACTCCAGCCTGGGTGACAGAGCGAGACTCTGTCTCAAAAAAAAAGAAAGAAAAAAAAAGAAATGAGGTTGCTGAGGTAGAATGAAAAACAAAGATTTGAAATAAGTTCTTTTTTCCTTTGGGGGTACTATGGAAAAAAATGGGAAAAAAAAGTAGAGGAAAAGATTATGAAGCTATTTACTTGGATAAGCAAGCCTAGAGTTGCCTCTAAGAATTCCCTAGGAATTCTTCCTAAAATTGGTATGCTAAGACTTACAAAATGTAATAGATAGGTTATACGAAAGTATTCTGTGCTCAAGTGTCCTTAGGAATTGTGGGATTATAACTGTTTTCTTGACTGCAGGACTAATGAAAGCTTTCAGGACAAACTGTACATTGTGAAACTCTAGCAGATAAAATATGTGCCTTTGCCCATGATTTCTATAGAACATCAGGTATACAGAAAGAAAGACATTACCTTGGAAAGGTGGAAAGTGCCTTAAGCAGCCTTAGGGGTCAGCTGCACACTGACGGTAAAGCAGAAAGGAATGAGTACTGAGATCAAGAGACACTGTTAACATCACAGGAAACAAGCAGATCTGGTGTGCTCCAGAAGAAAAGTCTCCTTTGTGATCACTCATGAGTTTTTGCCAAGATGATCTGAAGGTAGCCACTAAATCTTAAGGTAAAAAACATATAGCTACTGTACAGCTACTATAAAACACATATGTAAAACATACATTTAAAACACACATATATAAAAGACAACATAAAAGAAACACACAGCTACCATAAAACATTGTTGAAAGAAATTAAAGATGACCTAAACAAAATTTTAAAATCCCATGTTGATAGACTGGAAGACTTAAATATTAAGACTGCAATACTAATCAAGTCGAACTACTGACTCAATGCAATGCCTATCAGAATCCCATCTGCCTTTAGTGTAGAAATTGACAAGCTTACCCTAAAGTCCACACAGAAATACAAAGGACCCAAAACAGCCAAAACGAAGAACAAAGTTGGAGCACTCATAATTCCCTACAGTAACCAAGATAGCATGGTACTGGCAAAAGGATGGACATGCAGATCAATGAGATAAATTTAAGACTCCAGAAATAAACTCCTACATTTTTCATCAGCTGATTTTAGATAAGGATATCAAGACAATTCATTGGAGAAAAGAATATTCTTTTCAACAAATGGTGCTGGAACAACTAGATATCCACATGTAAAAGAATAAAGCTGAACCTCTTCCTTACACCACACACAAAAATTAACTCAATATGAATAGGAGTAAAGCTTCATTACCTTGGATTAGGGAATAGTTTCTTAAATATGACACCTAAAGCACAAGCAATCAAAGAAAAAATAGAATACATCAAAAGTTAAAACTTTTGTGCTTCAAAGAACATCATCAAGAAAGTAAAAAGATAATTCACAGAAAAAGAGACAATATTTGCAAACTCTATGTCTGATAAGGGACTTGTAACTGGAATATATAAAGAACTATTACAACTCAATAAAAAAAAAAGACAATCCAACTTAAAAATGGGCAAAGGATCTGAATAGATATTTCTCCAAATAAGATATAAAAATAACCAACAAGCACATGAAAAGATATTCAACATCCTTAGACATTATGGAAATAAAAATTAAAGCTACAATGAAATACTACTACACCCACTCGAATGGCTATAATCAAAGACAAACAGCAACAAATGTTTGCAAGGATGCAGAGAAAATGGACCCATTTACTGCTACTGGAGATACAAAATGGTACCACGGCTTGGGAAAAGAGTCTGGCAGGTCCTCAAAATGTTAAACGCACAGTTACCACATAAACCAGCAATACCACTCCTAGGTATCTACACAAGAACAACAAAAACATATGCTCACACAAACTTGTACATAAACATGCACAGCAGTGTGATGCAAAACAGCCAAAAAAGTCTAAACCCATCAACCGACAAATGGATGAACAACATGTGAAATATCCATGCAATTGAAAATTATTCAGCCATTAAAAGGCCTGAAAATTCTGACACAGACTGCAACATGGATGAATCCTGAAAATATTAAGCTAAGTGACAGAAGCCAGACATCAGAGTTCACATACTGTATGATTCCATTTATATGAAAACTCCAGAACAGGCAAATCTATAGAGACAGAAAGATTAGTAGTTGCCTAGGCTGGAAGGAGGAAGACCAGTTGGGGGAATGGAGAATGACTTTTTGGGGTGATGAAAATGTTCTAAAGTTAATTGTGGTGATAATACCAAAATATACTAAAAAACAATGAATCATACACTTTAAATGAATGAATTGTATGGTATGTGAATTATATCTCAATAATACTGTTTAAAAAAAAAAAAAACATACAGCTATGTTTACTATCCTTTTAATAAGTTCCAAGATGGCAGAGGACCTTGTCTTGTCTGCCACTATATTCAGCATGTGGAATAATGTCCAGCACACAGCAGACACTTAATCATGATTGAATAATCTACTATATATAAAAACTTACAAAACTAGCCCAATCCACTACTGGCCCAAATATTTGTCTTCCTGTTTACTTCCCCATCTTCAACCCATACCCACCTTCTACTCTACTCTCTCACTCTGCTCAAAGTTTCCTGCACTCCTAATTGTAAACTCCCATGGACTCTTCAGATCTCATTTGATTTAACCAGTCTATTATATCCCAACTCTGTTTTCCCTTTTTCCTAGGTGATCTAACCCACCTCTATGCTATTACTTTCCAAATATCTCCTAAACCTGTCCTTTCTCCTATATGCTAGAGCTGTTTACATATATGGCTATTTAAAATTTGTTAAAATTAAATGAAATTTACAATTCCATTCCCTAGTCATATTTCAAGTGCTCAACAGCCTCATGTAGTTAAGCACTACCATATCAGTCAACACTCACATCAGAAACATTTCCATCACTGCAAAGTCATACTTGACAGCAATGCTAGGGAAGGCTGTCTTTCATTAACAAATTCCCCTTCTCTCCATTTCTATTGCTATTATCTTAGTTTAAGCTCTCATCACTCCTCACCTGAATAACTTCATTAGTCAACAGGTCTTTCAGGCTCCAGCTTCCCATTTCCTCCAATGTGCAAATCTGGTCACATACTCCCCTGCCTAACACCTTTCAGTAGTGATGCTTTCAGCATCACATATGAAGCCCTGCGTGCCATACCACCTATGTCTTTAAAATCCAGTATGCAACTAGCTCTCCCCATGTCTTTAACCCTGTATGCAACTAACTCTCCTTTATTTTCACTTCTAAATGCCACACTGCTTCCACATACTGTTTCCTCTGCTGAAATACCTTTCCCGGTCTATCTGCTGAGGGAGAACCTAGTCATCTTTTGAGACGTGATTTCAGCTTTATCACCTACATAACGGCATTCTGCACCTCCCAGATTATGTACTTAGACCGACAAGTAAACTTCTTTGTGCTTCTTCCGACCCTTCTTCTTTCCCCCAGATGAACACTGTATGTATGGACTTTTCTTTGGGTACCTACATCTTTGTTTACATGTCAGTTTTCCTCTACTAGAATTTAATCTCAATGAGGGGAGAAAGGCCTGATCTTATTCATCTTTATAAATCCAGCACAATTCTTAATCATAGTAAAACTCAAATGTTTGTTATATAAATACATAGGCTTTCCAAAGAAGGAAACCCAGGAACAAATTAGAGATGGTCATAAATATTAGCCCTATCCAACCTCCACACTCCCTATAACTCTACAAGTACCTGTTAAATAAACATTGGGATTACTATGTTGTTTTTGATGTGGATTTCCCCACATAGGTCTGTCAGGATAAAGTTATGCCTCGGTAAGGGCCTATCTCAAAGGAAAGTTTATTCTTAGAGTTGACTTGCAAGAGAAGTTGCAAGTCAGGAACCTGAATTCAGAAGGTAGGACTTCATGACTTACTTCCTTTCTCTTCCTGGGGTCTATAGATAGAGGAGGAGTTCTTTTTTTTTTTTTTTTTTAAATACAGAGTCTTGCTCTGTTACCCAGGCTGGAGTGCAGTGGTGCAATCTCAGCTCACTGCAACCTCCGCCTTCTGGGTTCAAGTGATTCTCCTGCCTCAGCCTCCTGAGTAGCTGGGATTATTATAGGCACATGCCACCATGCCTGGCTAATTTTTTTGTATTTTTAGTAGAAATAGGGGTTTCACCATGTTGGCCAGCCTGGTCTCAAACTCCTGAGCTCAAGTGATCCACCCACCTCCGGCTTCCAAAGTGCTGGAATTACAGGCAAGAGCCACTGGGCCAGCCTAGAGGAAGAGTTCTTAACCCTTTTTTTGCACCATGGATCCTTCTGGCAGTCTGGTGAAGCATATGGACCCCTTCTCAGAATCCGTTAAAAACAGATTAAATGAAATACATAGGATTACAAAGCAAACCAATTATGTAATATACAATTACAAAATATTTTTAAATGTAAGACAGTAATGTACAAGCTCCCTTATTTGGGTGTGTGTTTTTCTTTTTTATCAAGACAGTCTTGCTATGTTGCCCAGGCTGATCTTGAACTGCTGGGCTCAAGCAATCCTCCAGCCTCGATCTCCCAAAGTGTTGGGATTACAGGCATGAGCCACTGTGCCAAGCCCTTCCTTATCAAAACATTAAGTAAGACCTAGCATAAGGTATAACAGCAATAATAATGAGCAATTTCAATACTTTTACAATATAAGTAAACTGAAGTTAAAACATTTGTGAATTATTTTAGTTTCAGTCATAAATACTGGTAATACAACTGTGATTTAGTGTTATCACAAATGAAAGAATGTTCAATTTCAGTTAGCCATTAATGAAAATAAATGTGACTTTTTTTTCTCAATCATGTTCACACACCCCCGCCACCTTTCCCTAAATTCTGAATATAATAGAAATATCAAAGAAAGCATTTGTGGATAATAAAAAACGTCAACCAGAAAATAACGATATTCATGTTATTGGCTATATTAAGTTTCCTTTTTAACACTTTGACTTTTGTTTTATTTTTATGTTTCAGTCTTGATGGAAAATCAAAAAACACTCATGCCTGTAATCCCAGCACTTCAGGAGGCCAAGGCTGGTGGATCACCTGAGGTCAGGAGTTTGAGACTAGTCTGGCCAACATGGTGAAACCCCGTCTCTACTACAAATACAAATATTAGCCGGGCGTGATGACAGGCGCCTGTAATCCCAGCTACTGGGGAGGCTAAGGCAAGAGAATCACTTGAATCTGGAAGGCTGAGGTCGCAGGTCACACCACTGCACTCCAGCCTGGGCCACAGAGTGAAACTGTGTCTCAAAAAAAAAAAAAAAAAAAAAAAGAAAGCAAGCTTCTGCACAGCAAAGGAAACAACAGGGTAAAGAGACAATCTGCTCAATAGGAGAAAATATTTGCAAACTATTCATGTGAAAAGGGACTGATACCAACAATAAACAAGGAAGTCAAACAATTCAACAACAACCAAAAAACAAATAATCCCATTAAAAAGTGGGCAAAGAACATGAATAGATATTTCTCAAAATAAGACAAACAAGTGGCCAACAGGTATAAGAAAAAATGTTCAACATCACTAATCATTGGAGAAATGCAAATCAAAACCACTATGAGATACCATCTTCCTCCAGTCAGAATGGCTATTATTTTATTTTTGTTTATTTGTTTATATATTTTTTGAGACAGAGTCTCACTTTGTGGCCTGGGCTGAAGTGCAGTGGCGCAGTCTCAGCTCACTGCAACCTCCACTTCCCGGGTTCAATTGATTCTCGTGCCTCAGCCTCCTGAGTAGCTGGGACTTTAGGCATGCACCACCACACCTGGCTAATTTTTGTATTTTTAGTAGTAACGGTGTTTCACCATGTTGGCCAGGCTGGTCTTGAACTCCTGGTCTCAGGTGATCCGCCCACCTCAGCCTCCCAAAGTGGTGGGATTATAGGCGTGAGCGCCTGGCCCAGAATGGCTATTATTAAAAAGACAAAAAAACAACAGATGCTGGTGAAGATGCAGAAAAAAGGGAACTCATACACTGTTAATGGGAATGTAAATTAGCACAGCCACTATATAAAACAGTAAGGAGATTTCTCAAGAACTAAAAATTGAAGTACCATATGATCCAGCAATCCCAATACTGAATATTTATCCAAAGAAAATCAGTTTAACAAACGGGTATCTGCACCCCCCATGTTTACTACAACAATATTCACAATAGCCAAGATATGGAATCAATGTAAGTGCCCATCAATGAATAACTGGATAAAGAAAATGTAGTGTATATACACAATGAAATACTATCAGTTATAAAAAAGAATGAAATCATGTATTTGCAGTAACATGGATGGAACTGGAGTTATGTTAAGTGAAATAAGCCAGGCAGAGAAAGACAAGTATCACATGTTCTCACTCCTATGTGAGAGCTAAACAGTGGACCTCACAAAGATAGAAAGCAGAGTGATGGATACCAGAGACTGGGAAGGGTGCATAAGTGAGGCAAGGGAATGAAGACAGGTTTGTTCATGGGTACAAACACATAGTTAGATAGAAGGAATAAGTTCTAAGGTTCCACAGCAGAGTAGGGTCACCAGTTAACAAAGCATTATATATTTCAAAATAGCTAGAAGAGAGGGCTTAAAATGCTCCCAACACAGAGAAATGATAAATACTGAAGGTGAGGGATACCCTACATAACCTGACTTCATCATTATACATTCTATGCATGTAACCAAATATTACATATACCCCCATAAACATGTATAAATGTTATCAATAAAGAATAAGACTTCAGTAATGAGTCTGTGTAATGTCTACTAGACATCAACTGTGTACATGCTTGACCAGTGCTGAAAAAAAAAAGGGAGAGGAGTGACACCTTGCCATCCTCACCCTGAAGCTAGCTTCACGCTGGCAGCAGCTATCAATAATAGATCAAGAAAGGGAAATCTTAGGAGACCAAATCAGGGCCAAGAATCCAACTTCCTCTCACAGTGAAACTTCACTGCTACTGTCAACTTTAGAGATTCAGGTTTTATTCTTCTTAAGAAAGGCAACATTGCTCTATAATGACAACTTAGTAGATTATTGATTTACATTGCCATCTGTAAAAAAAAAATAGCAGTTAATAATGGTTTACACCATTATCAGGACAGTACAAAAACATATTGGGACTGAAAATGTTTCAGTATTTTATGACGACTACCTATTAAAAAAAACTGTGATGCATAAAAGCACATACCTGCAATAATTCCAGGGTCATAGGAATATTCTTAAGCTCCTTTAGCAAATCCAATGCTCCAGCCTATAAAATAAAATAATTTCATATTGAATTTCCAAGATAGTAAAACAGTGACTAGCCAGAAATAAGGTTCATGGGAGAATCACAGAAAACACCTAAAGAGGAATAAAATCAGATAAGGAGCAACAGCACCAACCATAGGTTGTAGCAAAATATTCCAATTTGATACTAATTCAATCTATCATATTTCATCTAATCGAATACAATCACATTCTATTTCATTTAGTCTAATGTTTACTTAATGTATTATATCTGGATAAATCACATCTTTATATTCCATCAATAAAGAAAAAACTATTAAGCTATGATACAGTGTTTTATTATAACTTTTTTCTTTTTTTTTTTTTTGAGACAGAGTCTCACTCTGTCGCCCAGGCTGGAGTGCGGTGGTATGATCTCGGCTCGCTGCAACCTCTGCCTCCCCTCCTGGGTTCAAGCAATTCTCCTGCCTCAGCCTCCAGAGTAAGTGAGATTACAGGCATGCGCCACCACGCCGGGCTGATTTTTGTATTTTTAGTAGAGATGGGGGCCAAGCTGGTCTCAAACTTCTGATCTCAGGTGATCCGCCTGCCTCGGCCTCCCAAAGTGCTGGGATTACAGGCATGAGCCACCATGCCTGGCATTATAACTTCTTTTTACTTTTGCTTATTAAGAGAATTATTTTAGTGTTGAAGTTTTTACCACGTCACCTTTTACATACGTAAAAATATACATGTGAGTAAAACAAAATTGGCTAAGGTGTTACTAAAAGTACTTCACATTCAGAACTTTTTGACTCAGATTCAACAGTATCTGTTTTTACCCCACAAAGAGCTGTTTAAGAACACAAGTGACAAAGCATTTCATAGAAGAATCCACAAAAAAGCTAATGCCGTGAGCTCTTGGGCTGGCTTTGTAACAGTGTGCACAGCTGCTTTTCACCTCCAGTGCTCTTCACAGTCATTTGGTTCCTCAGGATTCAAAGAGTACTTCACTAATCTCTCTTAGATTTCCTTCCAAGCCAGTGACACTGATTCCACAAGTTTTGATGCTAGGTTTAGCATTCTGCCTGTGAAAAAACACCACAATGGCCATCTGGCCAATGATATGTGTACCTATCCTGCTTTCTAAAATGTTAAAGTATGAAAACAGGCACCCTATAAATCAATGAAATACAGGATATCCCCCCCTCCAAAAAACAGAAAGAAACATAGCATGTCCCTCATTAAACATGCCAAAGGCAAAAGCGAGCAAAGACTCTCATAGTATCACTTCATTTCTTAAATATAAAATCAAGTAAACGCTTCTAGTCATGTAATTTTTCATTTAAAGGTGACAGACATAAGGCTTGGCCTTCGAGAATAAAACCATTAGCTTTTATTCTGGTAACGAAGAGTTACATTATTTTAATTTAACCCAATACCTCATAAATAAAAATTTAAGTTCAATAGAAATTATGACATGTTATTATAAATAATGTTTTAATTATTTGCTGTTTAAAGATCTCTCCTGATCTTAAAATTCTATAAATTCTTCCTATTTAGAGTCATCTAGAAACAGTAAAACATTAAAGTTGTTGGAAAAGAAATCTAACACTGACTTAAAACATATTATTAAACAAGAATTTCTACAGGTATGACATTTTTGCGGGTAAATGAAGTCTTTAATCCCTTATCTGCAAATTCCCAGACCAAAAACCTTTGAAAAGCGAAAGATTTCTAGATTTCTCATAGGTAAACTCATTTGGCAGCTAAACCTAATCACAACACATGTAAAGCTATTTGTGTTCTATTTATGCCATGTAATGTGAATATTACAACTGACTATAGAAATGTTAAGGCTGGGCGGGGTGGCTCACACCTGTAATCCCAACACTTCGGGAGGCCAAGGTGGGTGGATCACGAGGTCAGGAGTTCAAGATCAGCCTAACCAAGATAGTGAAACCCCATCTCTACTAAAAATACAAAAATTAGCCGGGTGTGGTGGCAGGTGCCTGTAATCCCAGCTACTCAGGAGACTGAGGCAGAGAACTGCTTGAACCCAGGAGGTGGAGGCTGCAGTGAGCTAAGATCTTGCCACTGCACTCCCAACTGGGCAACAGAGTGAGACTCCATCTCAAACAACAAAAAAAGAAATGTTAATGTCTGGTTGCTGAAGTGCCCAAATCCTGCTGGGGGTATTATGTAATATATGATGTATGTACTAAATTATCTTTATAAAATCTGGAATTACCAAATATATCAGACCCTAAGGGTTTTGATTAACAAACTGTAGAAGTCTGGGCAACACAGCATGACTCCCTCTACAAAAAATAAAAATAAAAAATTAACTGGCCACAATGACCGTAGTCCTAGCTATTCCATAAGCTGAGGCGGGAGGACTGCTAGAGATCAGAAGCTTGAGCCGGGCGCGGTGGCTCAAGCCTGTAATCCCAGCACTTTGGGAGGCTGAGACGGGCGGATCACGAGGTCAGGAGATCGAGACCATCCTGGCTAACATGGTGAAACCCCGTCTCTACTAAAAAATACAAAAAACTAGCCGGGCGAGGTGGCGGGCGCCTGTAGTCCCAGCTACTCGGGAGGCTGAGGCAGGAGAATGGCGTGAACCCGGGAGGCGGCGCTTGCAGTGAGCTGAGATCCAGCCACTGCACTCCAGCCTGGGCAACAGAGCGAGACTCCGTCTCAAAAAAAAAAAAAAAAATCAGAAGCTTGAGATTACATGAACCATGATCATGCCACTGCAGTCCAGCCCGTGCGGACAGAGTGAGACTCCATGTCTAAAAGAAAAATTAAAAAACAAACAACGACAACAACAACCACCACCACCACCAAAAAAAAAAAAAAAAAAACAGATTGTGGGCCTGTATTCTCTACCATTGACATTTTTCTTCTATCCATATTTCCAGGATTTCTGATCTACTTCTGACCAAGAATCACTTAAAAAGGATAAAGAATCACACTTCTAGAAGTTCCTTAAAAAGCAGGATTTCCTAAGTATTAAGTTGCTTCTTCTAACATATCAGCAACAAGACATATAGTTTAAATTGTTTTCCAAGTAGAGGCAATATATTTGCATTAATTTTGTTACTTTCCCTTTCTACTCAGCTTTCTGGAGAGGCCATGGTTGGAAGAAAAAGCTAAAAGTAACACTCATGGAATAAAACTATGACCTTTCTGAAAATTGCACTGTGTTCCAACCAATTCAAGTAAATATTTCACTGACAGGTCTTTAAGAAATAACTATGGGCTCTTCGCGGTGGCTCATGCCTGTAATTACAGCACTTTGAGAGGCCAAGGGGGGCAGATCAACCTGAGCTCACGAGTTCGAGACCAGCCTGGCCAACATGGTGAAACCCCATCTCTACTAAAAATACAAAAATTAGCCAGGCGTGGTGGCAGACGCCTGGAATCCCCCAGCTACTCAGGAGGCTGAGGCAGGAGAATCACTTGAACCCAGGAGGTGGAGGTTGCAGTGAGCCAAGATTGTGCCACTGCACTCCAGCCTGGATGACAGAGCAAAACTCCATACAGACAAAAAGAAATAACTATGATGATCGGAATGAGTGAAACGCAAAACATATAATCATACATTAATTCGGTGACAACAAACTTTGAGTGTTACTACGTGCTTCGCATTGTTAAATACTTCACATAGATTTAATTCCACCTTCACTATAAACCCTATAGAAGCAAGTATCTATTATCTCCATTTTACAGATGAGGAAATATGTCAAGAAACTTGCACAAGGTCCTATGATTACTAACTAGAAAAGGTAAGATCTACTCCAGTAATGTCAAATGTAACAAGCTCTACTGCGCTGGGGATACAGCAGTGAGCAAGACTGAAACCCTTTCTGATATCAGGGAATTTTAAAACAAACAGAAATCTTTGATAATCTATTTCAAACCCTTAATTACACACAAAAAAGAAACTTAAACCCAGAAAAGGAAAGTGACTTGCTCAAGGTCATACTGATGGGTAGTAAGGACATGAACTAGTCGCCTGACCCTTATATTGCTGCCCTTTCCCCAGCAGTGCACCAGTGGCAGCACTCCTTTGTGAACTCAGGTAACTAGTACCATCAAACAAGAAGCTGTATTTTAGCCTTCCTCAAGCATCGCCTAAATGTCAAGTCTAGGCCACGCACAATGGCTCAGCCTATAATCCCAGCACTCTGGGAGGCCTAAGGCAGGAGGATCACTTGAGCCCAGGAGTTCGAGACCAGCCTGGATAACAGAATGAGATCCTACCTCTACTAAAAGAAAAGAAAAGAATACATGTCAAGTCTATGAGATTGTAGCATCTCCTATAGATGATGCAAGAGAAAGACAGACTCTTCTTTAATTTCCAGAGCTAAATTTAGTTCACACTACTGGCTGAAAGATAAACTACAGCTATCACACTATTTTATTACATTATTGGTGCTCCTATCTGGTAACATTAAAAAAAGTGATTTTATAAACCATGATATTCAAAAACTTGTACTATGTGCTTGGTATACTCAAGACCATGTAGGATACAAATATCCCTCTCCTCAAGGAGATGTAAAAAGGAGGGAATAATAGGGATTTACAGTTAAGAATATGGTATACATATATGACAGATTTAGATTCAAATCCATGCTCTGACATTTGCTAACTACAAGATCTTGGTAATGTTACTTGTTCTTTTCAAGCTTCAGTTTCTTTATATGTAGGTGA
This sequence comes from Mandrillus leucophaeus, assembly GCF_000951045.1. Lineage (NCBI taxonomy): Eukaryota > Metazoa > Chordata > Mammalia > Primates > Cercopithecidae > Mandrillus > Mandrillus leucophaeus. The sequence goes on along the minus strand of NW_012105986.1, from coordinate 879,356 downwards.
CCATAATACACCAACCTTGAGGAGCAGTTACAACAGTCAAACCAGGCAACATTACACAGATGAAGTATCAAAATAGAGGGTCTGACACATAGGATGGTTGGTGAGGAGTACAAAGATATACAAATAATTACTTATTTCTACCATAACAATAATCTCCAAGGGCCATAAGCCGGCATTTTCAGTGAGCATATTTAAGCTCAATCAAGTAAAACAGTTACTTCTTCTACAATAATGTCTTCTTCATAGGCATTACTATAAGATTTCAAGGTTTAAAAATTAAGATATTATCTCTTTTTTTTTTTTAGACAGAGTCTCACTGTGTCACCCAGGTTGGAGTGCAGTGGCGTGATCTCAGCTTGCTGCAACCTCTACCTCCTGGGTTCAAGCGATTATCCTGCCTCAGCCTCCCAAGTAGCTGGGACTACAGGCACCCGCCACCACGCCCGGTTAATTTTTGTATTTTTAGTAGAGATGGGGTTTCACTAAGTTAGCCAGGCTGGTCTTGAACTCCTAACCCCGTGATCTGCCCACCTCGGCCTCCTAAAGTGCTGGGATTACAGGCTTGAGCCACCGTGCCTGGCCCATTATCTATTTCCTTAAACAATGAATTATAGATATTTGAGTTATAGCTCAGTGACATCACTATAAAGCCAGGACTTATATTACTATGTCATCTCAAATTTGCAGTTAAACTACACCAAAAGCACAAGCAACAAAAGAAAAAAATATATATAAATTCATCTTCATCAAAATTAGAATCTTTTATACTTCAAAGGCCACGACCAAGAGTGGACAGACAACCCACAGAATGGGAGACGGTATCTGCATATCTAACAAGGGTCTAGTATTCAGAATATAAAGAACTCTTACAACTCAGTAATAAAAAGATAACTCAATTTAAAAATGGGCAAAGCCATTGTGTACTCCAGCCTGGGCAACATAGCCAGACCTTACTCTTTTTTTAAAAATGGGCAAAGGATCTGAGCAGACATTTATTTCTCCAGAGAAGATATGCAAATGGCCATGAAGCAATGAAAAGATGCTCAACATTGTTAATCACAAGGGACATGCAAATCAAACCCACAATGAAATACCACTTTACACCCACTAGGAAAGCTATAATCAAGACAAATGATATTGGTGAAAATGAGGTGAAACTGGAATCCTCACACACTGCTAGTTGGAATGTAAAATGGTGCAGCCACATTGGAAAGGTCTGGCAGTTCCTCAAAAGGTTAAACATAGTTACTATATGACCCAGTAATTATTCTCCGAAGTATACACCCAACAGAAATGAAAACATATGTCTACACAAACACTTGTACAGGAATGTTTTTAGCAGTATTATTCATAACAGCCAAAAAGCTGAAATAGTCCAAATGTCCACCAAATGATGAATGAATAAGCAAACTGCGGTCGGGTGCAGTGGCTCACACCTGTAATCCCAGTACTTTGGGAGGCCGAAGCGGGCAGATCACCTGAGATCAGGAATTCTAGACCAGCCTGGCCAACATGGTGAAACCCTGTCTCTACTAAAAATACAAAAATCAGGCTGGGCAGGGTGGTTGATGCATGTAATCCCAGCACTTTGGGAGGCTGAGGCAGGCGGATCACAACGTCAGGAGTTCGAGAGCAGCTTGACCAATATGGTGAAACCCCATCTCTACTAAAATACAAAAATTAGCTGAGCGTGGTGGTGCGCGCCTGTAGTCCCAGCTACTCAGGAGGCTGAGGCAGGAGGATCGCCTGAACCCAGGAGGCGGACGTTGCAGTGAGCCGAGATTGCGCCACTGCACTCCAGCCTAGGCAACAGAACAAGGCCCCATCTCCAAAAAAAAAAAAAAAAAAACAAACAAAAATTAGGCGAGGTGGCAAGCACCTGTAATCCCAGCTACTTGGGAGGCTGAGACAGGAGAATCATTTGAACCCCAGAGCAGGAGGTTGCAGTGAGCCAAGAGGGCGCCACTGCACTCCAGCCTGGGCGACAGAGTGACACTCCATCTCCAAAAAAAAAAAAAAAAAATTGTGGTACTGTGTATCCACCAGTACAGTGGAGTACTTTTTAGCAATAAAAAGTAATAAAATACTGGTGCATAATATAACATGAACTGACCTTTAAAAGATTATACTAAGACTGGGCACAGTGGCTCATGCCTCTAATCCCAGCACTTTGGGAGGGTGAGGCAGGTGGATCACCTGAGGTCAGGAGTTTGAGACCAGCCTGACCAATATGGTGAAACCCTGTCTCTACTAAAAATACAAAAATTACCTGGGCATGGTGGCTTGCACCTGTAGTCCCAGCTACTCGGGAGGCTGAGACAGGAGAACTGCTTGAACCTGGGAGGCAGAGGTTGCAGCGAGCCGAGACCGCGCCACTGCGCTCCATCCTGAGCAACAGAGCAAGATAAGACTCTGTCTCAAAAAAAAAAAAAAGACTACACTAAGCAAAAGAGGCTAGTTACAAAAGACCACATACTGTATAATTTCATTGAGAGAAAACTTCCAGCTTTGGCGAACACACAGAGACAGAAAGTATATTAGTGGCTGTCAGAGGAGTTTGAGAAATTGGTGGGGGCACATGAGGGCTGAATGAGCAGTGACTGCTTAATAGGTACAGGGTTTCTTTTTGCAGTGATGAAAACGTTCTAAAATTATACAGTAGTAATAGTTGCACAAAACTGTAAATACACTAAAAGCCACTGAATTAACAGTTGACCCTCAAATAACATGGGTTTAAACTGCACAGATCCACTTGAGAATTTTCTTTCACCTCTGGCACCCTAGATGACAAAACCAACTCTTCCTTTCTCCTCAGCCTATTCAATGTGAAGACAAGTAGAATGAAGACCTCTATGACAATCCATTTCCACTTCATCAACAGTAAACATATTTTCTCTCCTTTACGATTTTATTTTCTTTTCCTTTTTTTTTTTTTTTTGAGATGTTGTCTCCCTCTTTCGCCCAGGCTGAGTGCCTATAATCCCAACACTTTGGGAGGCCAAGGCAGGCGGATCACTTGAGTCTAGGAGTTCTAGACCAGCCTGGGCAATATGGTGAAACCACATCTCTACAAAAAATACCCAAAAAAGGCTGGGCTCAGTGGCTCACGCCTGTAATCCCAGCAATTTGGGAGGCTGAGGCAGGTGGATCACTTGAGATCAGGATGTTGAGACCAGCCTGAGAAAAATGGCAAAATCCCATCTCTACTAAAAATACAAAATTAGTTGCGTGTGGTGGCACACACTTGTAGTCCCAGCTACCCGGGAAGCTGAGGTGGGAGAGCTGCTTAAACCCAGGAGGCAGAGGTTGCAGTGAGCCAAGATCGTGCCACCACACTCCAGCCTGAGTGACATGACAGAATGAGTTATACTACTACAAAAGTTATACTACTTGACCGCATGCAGGTAGGGAGGGGGGATGGTGTGAGCACCACAACCCCTGCATTGTTCAAGAGTCAACTACACTTTAAGAGTGAATTTAATTCTATTTCTCAATAAAGCTGTTATTAAAAATTGTGTAGTCATTCTAAATTTTGACTTATGCTAATTAATCTAACTGATATAGATATGAAAGTTTTGTTGCAGTTGCTGTTTTAACTCAGGTACTTGGAAATGTAAATAAATATTTCAGGTATCCCAGCTCCTAGGAAATTCTAACATCTAATTTCAATTTCTCTCCCTGCAATTTAATTCCACTCAACCTTGAGCCTTCAATTAAAGAAATAAATAAACCTCAACACTACCCATAAAATCTCTCCATGAACTTCAAAACTTTATGTCCTTGCCTCAATCCTCCTTCTATAATCTAAATGAATCCTTTACAAAGAAAGGCAACCTCAGATTGTTTTTTAGGCCTTACTACATTCTTTAGGCCCACAATCCTACACTAGAAGCATTTTATATTCACTTAATCCTTACGAAATTATCTCCAGTTTACCATGACGAAAAACATTTTAGTGATGACAAAGAACTTGCCTAAAATCACACAGCTAGAGTTCAGAAAAGCCAGGATTTGAACACACATTAGGAGTCAGACTTGGTTACTGACATCAAATCAAAGTGACGAGACAAAAGCTTAAGCAGAAAACAGGTAATACCTAAAAATTTTGAACTACTTTCTGTAGTTCACTGTGGCTTGGTCATGTGCACTTGAGATCAAGTATACATGTGGGACAACATCGTGGGTAGAACTAGGGTCAGGATATTGATCTAGGTATCTAGGGAAACACACCTGCCCCAAAACAGCAAGTTCACACTCTTACTTGCTGATTTTATATTCACTTAATTGTATCCATGCATGGTTCAAAAACAGAGGCAAGGGTCTTCTGGAGAGACACTGTAGCTTAACAGAGTAGTACTAGTTTTGGAGCAAAACAGATTTAGATTCACATCTTCACTTGGCCACTTACTAGCTATTTGGCTTAAAACCATTTAACTTTTCTAAATACTTAGCATCCTCATTTTCAGAATGAGGATAATACTCATCTTGCAAAGTTGCCTGAGGAATAAATGGAATAAGGTGGGTAAGTATTTAGCAGAATACCTGGCTCAGAGTAATAGCTCAATAAATGGTAAGCTGTTTTTATTTTAGTTAAGTGTGACACCTACGGTCTTAGTAAAACAAAATTATTCAGGTAAAGCAGCAGCATATTAAAATATTTTTTAAAATTATATCTAAATTTGCACTTAAATTTGTCAATTTTGATAACTACTACTCTTCAAACTTAACTTTTTCAGGTTGGACGCAGTGGCTCACATCTGTAATCCTAGCACTCTGGGAGGTCGGGGCGGGCAGATCATCTGAGGTCAGGAGTTCGAGACCAGCCTGGCCAATAGGCTGAAATCCCATCTCTACTAAAAATACAAAAATTAGCCAGGCATGGTGGTGCACACCTGTAGTCCCAGCTACTAGAGAGGCTTGAACTGGGGGGCGGAGGTTGCAGCGAGCCAAGATTGCACCACTGCACTCCAGCCTGGGTAACAGACTGAGACTGTCTCAAAAAAAAAAAAAAGAAAAGAAAAAGGAAAAAAGTTAACTTTTTCATAATATAAAACATTTAAAAAGTTGAGAGAAAAATCTGAAAACTACAGAAAAAAAGAGAAACAAATATACCATAATTCTACAACCCCTAAAACACATTCTACTGAATTACTGAACACTTAAAAAGCCATCTGTGGGCCGATGATGTACTTGGGGAAAAGAAGAGTGTCATTCTAACCATTTCTCTTTCTCTGTATTTCATCAGCCTGTTTGAATTTCCAGAGGACAGGTAGGGAAAATGCTGGGGAAAACAAAAGTACAAAAGCCAGTCAGTTGTACTTTTCTTTTTGGGAGGCAAGTTTTCATATTGGAAAAGTTTTGAACTACCTGAAAACTTAGATTTGAGAAGAAAACTTAGATTTGAGGATTATTTGTGGAGTTTGTTCTCATTCTCTTCCAGGCTCATTACAAAAGATCTGAAAATTTGTTGATGATTTGAGAACTGCAGATAAATATGAACTTATCTTCTCCACACTTGCCCACTAAAAAATTACTCATTTTAAGAAACACCTATTAAAAGAAACAAAATCAAGCAAACATCTAAAGCATTAGATGATTAAAGGATACATATTACAGCCTAAGTTGGAGAGAAAATTACCCAACAAATGGCTTTTTTCCCTGGGAGCTTCTACTGTGCAAGTCTGGGGATCTCCAGGCACAGAGAAAAATTTTCCAGTTTAAATAATGAAAATGTTACAATAACCAGATAACCTACCAAATAACCAGAATTTGAAGTGGGACATGAAGGGCCATATCAATGGGGGAAAAAATGGCACTGGTGATATCTAGAACAGAAAATAAACAGGAAATACTTTAAAAGGCCAAAATTTGCAAATACAGATTAACAGGGTATGAAATGAAATACTGGGCAACGCACCTGTTAAAGGAAAAAGGGGAACAGAGGATGTTTGAAGTCTTATGTATTTAGTGCTAGCACTAATTCCTGATCTAGCTGTCATGTGGAAAGCATGCTGTCCTGAAGAAAACCTGGGTCCTGGCTTATTCCAAACTACACAGTACTTAATTTAAGTAGTAGTACCTAACCTCTCAGTGTCTTAATCTGTAAAATGGATGCCCTTTATGTACTCACAGCTCTGTGTGAGTCACAAAAGAATTCTGAGCAGATGCTTTTTAACTCCAAAGTGCTGTACAAATCAGAACATCCCTTTTCTCTTCACATTAGTTTGACATGGAAATTTACTTCATAGATGGAAGAAAAATTATTTCGGGTACATTGACGATGAAAATGTGCCGAACGTGGTGAAACAAAGTTAGGTGAAGACAATTATAGAAGTTTACCTGAGAGGCCAGGCGCGGTGGCTCACGCCTGTAATCCCAGCACTTTGGGAGGCCGAGGTGGGCGGATCACCTGAGGTCAGGAGTTTGAGACCAGCCTGGTTAACATGGTGAAACCCCGTTTCTACTAAAAATACAAAAAATTAGCCAGGCGTGGTGGCACACGTCTGTAATCCCAACTACTCGGAAAGCTGAGGCAGGAGAATCACCTGAACCCGAGAGGCGGAGGTTGCAGTGAGCCCGGATCAAGCCATTGCACTCCAGCTTGGGCAACAAGAGTGAAACTCTGTCTCAAAAAAATAAGTTTAGCTGAGAACAGATGAGTCTGAATCAAGGGACTGAAATCAAGGACTGAATCAAGGGACAAATGGGCAAACTGTAGAAACTAGTCGTATGACGACTTCTTACAAACCACAAAAGGACATGCTCACATAAACATTCATCAATAACAAGAAAATGTCATCAGTATTAACGATAAATCACTTAAAAAATACCCAACAATATGATTTGTCCAAATCCCTCTACCACGATTCTGGTGAATGTGCGTGCTTTAGTCATAACTCTTCTGTATATTACGACAGGACAAGACCCGCTTTTTATAAAACGTTTAGCAACTCGCCAAGAAACTGGCACACTTTACCTTTTTAATCGCTAAGCAAACATGCAGCTCAGCTGAGATAACCAGACGAATGTTCAGCCCTCTTCAAAAATAAGATACAAGAGTTTTACATTTTGCCAGCCTGATGTCTAATACCGATCACAAGCCCCTATTTAATGCTCTTTCTAGATGTTGGCCACAGATCACGGAAGAGTCCATTCTTTCAAATTCTGAGGACTTTCTACGCTTCAATTCCTAAGCTAAATTGCCAAGGTTTTACTACCACAAAAGTTTAAAGTCAACGGAGAGCGTGCCCTAATCCCTAAATCGATTAGGTTTATTACACGGCACCAGCGAGGAGGGACTGGAAATACAAGAACGAGCGGGTCCAATCGCCGGTGGCCGCGGGACCCGACGCCCTGGGCCCGGACACCCTCCCCGGGGACGCGGGCGCCACGGGCCCGGCTCCCAGACGAGAGCTTGCAGGGGAAGGGGAGGAAGAAGGAGCCGGGGGCCCTAGAGCCGGACCGCGGCTCGGCCTCCCTCCTGGCCCGCGCCTCTCGCCGCGCTCACCGCGTTCTTCTTCTGCACCATCTTGTCCATCTTCTTGGCAAAGCGGACCACTTCGTCCTCCATGGCTCCGGCAGGTCTTCTCCGCGCCCAGCCCGCTGGCAAGGGGAAGTGGGCGAAGCTGGAACGGAGGACACGGCAGGAGCGACCCCCAGCGCGCGGCAAGCCCCACCACCGCAGGCCCGGGCCTAGGCTCCCTTCCTCACAAACCAAGCCCGCGGCGGCGGCGGCGGCTGTGGCGGCGGCAGCAGCTCCTCCTCCCCAGGCAGCGACAATCGAACACCGCGCGCGACATGCAGGCGCTACCAATTGACTGCAGATCGCTGGGAGGGGGCGAGCCCAGGTTCCCGCCAGGCGGGCGTCGGGCTAGTGGGCAGGCGTGGCTTCCGGCGAGAGGGTCATGGAAGATGCCAGGTTTTGCTGCGCGTTCACCTCCGGCCCCGCCTCCGCACAGGGCGGGTTTTCGGCCCTCGGTTACCTCCTGACAGCCCGAAGTTTTAGAACCCGCGGAGGCCCAAGCAGCTCGAAACAGGGGCAGATTCCGAGCATGGAACTTTGGCAGGTTTTAAAGTCTGTGGGAAGCCAAGCACTTTCTCCATAGGAGACTGCTACAGGGAAAAACGGAACCCGCGTCCCCTAAATTAGGTTACGGAGTTAGTCGTTTTAAGAGTTCCTTTTTTTGGAGACCAAGCCTCGCTCTGTCGCCAGGCTGGAGTGCAGTGGCGCGATCTCGGCTCCCGGCAACCTCTGGCCCCCAGGTTCAAGCGATTCTCCTGCCTTAGCCTCCGGTGTAGCTGGGACTACAGGCGCCCGCCACCACGCCCGGCTAATTTTTTGGATTTTTAGTAGAGACAGGGTTTCAACAAGTTGGCCGGTATGGTCTTGATCTCTTGTCCGCCCGCCTCGGGCTCCCAAAGTGCTGGGATTACAGACCTGAGCACTGCGCCCGGCTAAGCGTTCCTTTTTTAAAAAAAATCGGCCGGGCGCGGTGGCTCACGCCTGTAATCCCAGCACTTTTGGAGGCCGAGGCGGGTGGATCACCTGAGGTGAGGAGTTTGAGACCAGCCTGACCAACATGGAGAAATACCGTCACTACTAAAAATACAAAATTAGCCGGGCATGGTGGCCTGTAATCCCAGCCACTCGGGAGGCTGAGGCAGGAGAATTCGCTTGAACCCAGGAGGCAGAAGTTGCGGTGAGCCGAGACTGCCATTGCACTCCAGCCTGGGCGACAAGAGCGAAACTCTGTCTCAAAAAAAACAAAAAATAAATAAAAGTCAAAATCGTTTGTGAGCTCCTGGAGTATTGAGACCCAGTCTTGGGAAAGGAAGTTTGAATAGTTGAAGAACAGTTGACAGAAACCTTCTGGTCAGAAATTACACAAGGCATCCCACCAGCTTCTGAGGATCAGAGAGGAAGGTGACTTAAGTTGTGACAGGGTTCATAGTGGAGAATGTAGGCTCCTCCAAAAAGTCTTTCCCCACTTAAACCCTTCAGTACCAACTCATGCTATTTGCAGGTATAACTCCCACACCACGTAACTATCATTCATCAAAGTACACCACCTAGTAATGTTCTTTCTATACTGAGATATTTCCTGGTTCTGACTCACTCATTTAGGGAACAAGTATTGGGATCGTTTCCCTATTTCGTTTCATTTTAAAGTTATCTTTTTATTATTAATTTCCAGCTTAAATTTTAGTATTTGTTGAGATTTATCTTGTCCATTTTTTTTTTTTTTTTTT
>NW_012105986.1:864152-864902 GCF_000951045.1 Mandrillus leucophaeus | reverse complement strand
TGTGGCGGCGGCAGCAGCTCCTCCTCCCCAGGCAGCGACAATCGAACACCGCGCGCGACATGCAGGCGCTACCAATTGACTGCAGATCGCTGGGAGGGGGCGAGCCCAGGTTCCCGCCAGGCGGGCGTCGGGCTAGTGGGCAGGCGTGGCTTCCGGCGAGAGGGTCATGGAAGATGCCAGGTTTTGCTGCGCGTTCACCTCCGGCCCCGCCTCCGCACAGGGCGGGTTTTCGGCCCTCGGTTACCTCCTGACAGCCCGAAGTTTTAGAACCCGCGGAGGCCCAAGCAGCTCGAAACAGGGGCAGATTCCGAGCATGGAACTTTGGCAGGTTTTAAAGTCTGTGGGAAGCCAAGCACTTTCTCCATAGGAGACTGCTACAGGGAAAAACGGAACCCGCGTCCCCTAAATTAGGTTACGGAGTTAGTCGTTTTAAGAGTTCCTTTTTTTGGAGACCAAGCCTCGCTCTGTCGCCAGGCTGGAGTGCAGTGGCGCGATCTCGGCTCCCGGCAACCTCTGGCGCCTCCCTCCTGGCCCGCGCCTCTCGCCGCGCTCACCGCGTTCTTCTTCTGCACCATCTTGTCCATCTTCTTGGCAAAGCGGACCACTTCGTCCTCCATGGCTCCGGCAGGTCTTCTCCGCGCCCAGCCCGCTGGCAAGGGGAAGTGGGCGAAGCTGGAACGGAGGACACGGCAGGAGCGACCCCCAGCGCGCGGCAAGCCCCACCACCGCAGGCCCGGGCCTAGGCTCCCT
>NW_012105986.1:858423-863417 GCF_000951045.1 Mandrillus leucophaeus | reverse complement strand
TTTTTGAAACGGAGTTTTGCTCTTATTGACCAGGCTGGAGTGCAGTGGTGCGATCTCCGCTCACTGCAACCTCTGCCTCCCGATTCAAGCGATTCTCCTGCCTCAGCCTTCCGAGTAGCTAGGACTACAGGCGCCCACCACCACGCCCGGCTAATTTTTTGTATTTTTAGTAGAGACGGGGTTTCACCATGTTGGCCAGGCTGGTCTTGAACGCCTGACCTCAGGTGATCTGCCCACCTTGGCTTCCCAAAGTGCTGGGATTATAGGCGTGAGCCACCGCGCCCAGCCTGTCTTGTCAACTTTTATGTATATCTATGTGTTCTAAAAAAGAACACACAGAAAAAAATTGTTTTCTACAGAAAATGTTGCAATATTTACATCCCTGTTTGCTGTCTGCTCGATGCCTCAATTAATGAGTATGTAAAAATTTCCCTTTATGATGTGGATTTGTATATTTATTCTAATAATTCTGTCATTTTTCTTTTTTCCCAAAGAATCAGTTGATTTTTTTTACTGTAAAATACACATAACACAAAATTTATGCTTGTAACTAGTTTTCTTTTTTCATGCTACCTTGTCTAAGACCAATTTTAACTATTTTCTTAGATTTTAATTCATTTTATTTTATTTTTTATTTTTTTTTGGCAGAGTCTCGACCTGTCACCCAGGCTGGAGTGCAGTGGTGCAATCTCGGCTCACTGCAACCTTTGCCTCCCAGGTTCAAGCAATTCTCCTGCCTCAACCTCCCAAGTAGCTAGGATTACAGGTGCCCACCACCACGCCCTGGTAATTTTTGTATTTTTAGTAGAGGTGGGATTTTACCACATTAGCCAGGGTGTTCTCAAAATCCTGACTTCCAGTGGTCTGCCCACCTTGGCCTCCCAAAGTGCTGGGATTGCAGGTGTGAGCCACCACGCCTGGCCTGTTTTAGCTATTTTAAAGTGTAAAGGCCTGGTGTGTACATAACCCAGTGTGCATGGGATATGGCAAAAGCAACGCTCAGATGGAAATGTATAGCTGTAGACACCTATGTTTAAAAATAAAGATCTCTGGCCGGGCGCAGTGGCTCACGCCTGTAATCCCAGAACTTTGGGAGGCCAAGGTGGGCGGATCACCTGAGGTCAGGAGTTCAAGACCGGCCTGGCCAACATGGTGAAACCCTGTCTCTACTAAAAATACAAAAATTAGCCGTCCTGGTGATGGGCGCCTGTAATCCCAGCTACTCGGGAGGCTGAGGCAGGAGAATCGCTTAAACCCAGGAGGTAGAGGTTACAGTGAGCTGAGATTGTGCCACTGCACTCTAGCCTGGGTGACAGAGCGAGGTTCCGTCTCAAAAATAAATAAATAAGTAAATATAAAATAAAACGAAGTGTACAATTCAGTGGCATTTCTAACAATAACAATGTAGTAGCACCATCACCACTCGATAGTCCCCAAAAGTTTTCCAAAAATGTTCATCACCTCAAAAAGAAGCCCAGTATCAATTAAGCAGTCACTCCTGATTCCTTTCTCCCCTCAACCCTTGGCAACCACTAATTGGCTGTCTCTACAGTCTTGAATATTCTGAAGATTTTACATATTTAATAAATAGAATCCTAGAATATGTGACCTTTTCAGACTGGCTTCTTTCACTTAGCATGTTTTCAAGGTTCACCTGTGTTGTAGCTGTGTCAGTACTTCATTCCTTTTTATGGCTGAATAATATTGCATTGTATACAGATAACATTTTTAAAATTCATTCATCACATGATGGACATAAGCATTATTTCCACCCACCTTTCACTACACATTTTCACTCTTGTGAATAGTGCAGCTATGAACATTCCTATATAAAGTTTTGTGGGAACACCTGTTTTCAGTTCTTTTGGGTGTGAACCTAGGAGTGGAATTGTTGGGTTTCATGGTAATTCTACATTTAAATTCGAGGAACTGTCCATCTGTTTTCCACGGCAGTTGCACCATTTTTACATACCCATCAGAAACATAGTAGGGCTCCAACTTCTCTGCATCTTTGTCAACAACTGTTTTTGTCCTTTTTCTTATTATTGTTATTATTTTATTTTGAGGTGGCATTTTACTCTTGTTGCCCAGGCTGGAGTGCAATGGTGCAATCTCAGCTCACTGCAACCTCTACCTCCCGAATTCAAGTGATTCTCCTACCTCAGCTTCCGGAGTAGCTGGGATTACAGGCTCCTGTCATCATGCCCAGCTAATGTTTTGTATTTTTAGTAGAGATGCTGTTTCACCATGTTGGCCAGGTTGGTCTTGAACTCCTGACCTCAGGTGATCCGCCCACCTTGGCCTCCCAAAGTGCTGGGATTACAGGAGTGAGACACTGTGCCCAGACTGTTTAGTTCATTTTTAGAACTCTAATTATCTGATGAGGTAAGAAATGGTGTCTCATTGTGACTTTGATTTGCATTTCCCTAATAATTAATGATGTTAAGCATATTTTCATGTGTGTGTCTTTTTTTTTTTTTTTTTTTTTGAGATGGGGTATCACTCTGTTGTCTGAGCTGGATTACAGTGGCGCAGTCTCGGCTCACTGTAGCCTCCACCTCCCAGGTTCAAGCAATTCTCCCACCTCAGCCTCCTGAGTAGCTCGGATTACCAGGGAGCACCACCACCCTTGGCTAATTTTCACACTTTTAGTAGAGATAGGGTTTCACCATGTTGGCCAGGCTGGTCTGGAACTCCTGACCTCAGGTGATCCGCCCACCTAGGCCTCTCAAAGTGCTGGGATTATAGGTATGAGCCACCTCCCCCAGCCGTCTATGATTTCTCTAGAGAAATGTCTATTCTAGTATTTTGCCCAAGTTTTAACTGAGTTGTGTTTATGTTGTTAAGTTGTAAACGTTCTTATATAATTCTGGACTCTAGAGCCTTGAGATAAATATGTTTTGCAAGTATTGTTTCCCTTCCCATTTTGTGGGTTATCTTTTCAGTCTTTTTTTTCTTTTTTTGAGACAGGGTCTCACAGTCGCCCAAGCTGAGTGCTGTGGTGTGATCACAGCTCATTGCAGCCTCCACTTTTTGGGGTCAAGCAATTCTCTTGCCTCTGCCTCCTGAGTAGCTGGGACTACAGACACATACCACCATGCCCAGCTAATTCTGGATTATTTGTAGAGACAGGGTCTCACTATGTTGCCCCGGCTGGTCTCGAACTCCTGAACCCCAGCAATCCTCCCACCTCAGCCTTCCAAAGTGCTGGGATTCCAGGTGTGAGCCACCTCGCCCAGCCTCTTTTCAGTCTCTTGATATTGACCTTTCATGCATAAACTTTATATTTTACCAAAGTCCAATTCATATATTGCTTTTATTACTTGTGCTTTTGGTGTCAAATCTCAGAAAGAATTGCAAATCCAAGGTCATGAAGATTGACCATTGCCATTTTAACAATATTAAGTCTATTAATTCATTACAATGGGATATCTTTCCATTTATTTAGATCTATTTTAATTTCTTTAAGCAATATAAAATAGTTTTCATTGTGCAACTCTTGGCTAAATTCACCTCATTGGCTAAATTTATTCTTGGTATTTTATTTTATTTTGTTATCTATATTATATTATCTTTTATTAATTTTTATTTTATTGAGACAGGGTTTTGCTCTGTCACTCAGGCTGGAGTGCAGTGGCACAATCATACCTCACTACAACCTCAATGTCCTGGGCTCAAGAGATCCTCCCACCTTGGTCTCCCAAAGCGCTGGGATTACAGGGATGAGCCACGGTTCCTTGCCCTAATCTTTTCTTTTGCCTCTAATTAATCTTTAATAAATTTCCTTCTGACACTTGGGATTTACTTTTCTTCTCTTTTTCTAATTCCTTAAGGCATAAAGTTAGGTAATTAATGTCAGATTTTTCTTTTCTTTTTTTTTTTTTTTTTGAGACGGAGTTTTGCTCTTGTTGCCCAGGCTGGAGTGCAACGCCATGATCTCTGCTCACCGCAACCTCCACCTCACGGGTTCAAGCCTCAGCCTCCCGAGTAGCTGGGATTACGGGCACGTGCCACCACGCCCAGCTAATTTTGTATTTTTAGTAGAGACGGGGTTTCTCCATGTTGGTCGGGCTGCTCTCGAACTCCTAACCTCAGGTGATCCGCCCGCCTCAGCCCCCCAAAGTGCTGAGATTTACAGGCATGAGCCACCGCGCCTGGCTGAGATTATTCTTTTTCGTGAGCTATAAATTTCCCTCTGAGCACTGTTTTCACTGCATTTCATAAGTTTTGGTATATCGTAGCTTTGTTTTCATTTGTCTCAAAATATTGTTCTATTTTCTGATTTCTTTTTGAAATTGTATGAGTGTATTATTTCAACATAATTGTGAAATTTCCTTTTTTCCTTCTGTTGTTTATATCTAGCTTCATCACATTATAGGTAAAGAAATACTTTGTATGATTATGATTTTTAAAAATTCTTTGGCTGGGCATGGTGGCTCACCCCTGTAATCCCAGCATTTTGGAAGGTTGAGGTAGGAGGATTGCTTGAGCTCAGGAGTTCAAGATCAACCACCATAGGGAGGCAACATAGTGAGATCTCACCTGTACTAAAAAAATAAAAATAAAAACAATAGCCAGTCATGGTGGCATGTACCTGTACTCCCAGTTACTGGGGAGGGTGAGGTGGGAGGATCACTTGAGTCTGGGAGACACAGGTTGCAGTGAGCAATGATTGTGCCACTACACTCCAGCCTGGACGACAGAGCAAGACCCCTGACTCAAAATAAAAAAAGAAATAAAAACAAGGCCGGTCATGGCGGCTCATGCCTATAATCCCAGCACTTTGGGAGGCTGACCTCAAGATCACTTGATGTCAGGAGTTTGTGACCAGCCTGGCCAACATGGTGAGACTCTGTCTCTGCTAAAAATACTAAAAATTAGCCGGGCATGGTGGCAGGCACCTGTAATCCCAGCTACTTACGAGGCTGAGGCAGGAGAATCGCTTGAACCCTGGAGGCAGAGGTTGCAGTGAGCCAAGATCACACCATTGCCCC
>NW_012105986.1:855788-856351 GCF_000951045.1 Mandrillus leucophaeus | reverse complement strand
GGTGCGGTCTCGGCTCACTGTAACCTCTGCCTCCTGGATTCAAACAATTCTCCTGCCACAGCCTCCTGAGTAGCTGGGATTACAGGCGCCCACCACCATGCTCGGTTAATTTTTGTACTTTTAGTAGAGATGGGGTTTCGCCATGTTGGCCAGGCTGGTCTCAAACTCCCGACCTCTAGTGATCCACCCGCCTTGGCCTCTCATGGTGGAATTACAGACACAAGCCACTGCGCCCAGCCTATTTAAGCTAGATTCTTAAGGCTGTCTGTTCACAGGAGGGAGCATATGGGTCTGCCACATGCTGTGGGGGCCATGAACCCCCACCAACTGGCTGCAGCAGAGGCTTCTCCCCACTTCTGGCTGCCCCAGGCCTGCTGCCTCCTACTCCACATCCATTGGAGCCCTTGTGTAAGGGCACCCATGGGTATCCAGCCAAGGTTATCGAGAAAGGAGTCTGGCTCATTGCCCAGGCTGGAGTGCAGTGGTTATTCACAGGTGTGGTTGTGCACTATAGCCTCAAAATCCAGGTCTCAAACTACCTGTGGTATCCAGCCAAAGTCATT
>NW_012105986.1:853964-855142 GCF_000951045.1 Mandrillus leucophaeus | reverse complement strand
AAAAAAAAAAAAGAAAAGAAAGAAAGGAAAAATAAAAAAAGA
The DNA here is from genome assembly GCF_000951045.1 of Mandrillus leucophaeus. Taxonomy (NCBI): domain Eukaryota; kingdom Metazoa; phylum Chordata; class Mammalia; order Primates; family Cercopithecidae; genus Mandrillus; species Mandrillus leucophaeus. The sequence continues at coordinate 855,100 of NW_012105986.1, read as the reverse complement.
AATAAAAACAAAAATTTATTGAGGCCAGGTGCAGTGGCTCATGCCTGTAATCCCAGCAGTTTGGGAGGCTGAGGCAAGCAGATCACTTGAGGTCAGGAGTTCGAGACCAGCCTGGCCAACGAACATAGCAAAACTCCGTCTCTACTAATACAAAAATTAACCATGCATGGTGGTGCGCCTGTAGTCCCAGCTACTTGGGAGGCTGAGACATGAGAAACATTTGAACCCGGGGGTGGAGGTTGCATTGAGTTGAGAGCCCGCCACTGCACTCCAGCCTGGGTGACAGAGAAAGACTCTGCCAAAAAATTGAAAATAAAAAAATTGAGACATTTAATTTGTCTAACATATGACTAATTCTGGAGAATGTTCCCTATACACTTTGGAAAAATATGTATTCTTATGGGTGATGTGTACTGTATGTACTACGTCTAATTGGCTTATAATGTTGTTTAAGTTCTGTATTTCCTACTGATCCTCTAACCGTTCTATCTATTAATAAAAGTGGTGGGGGTTTTTTGTTGTTGATTTTTTTTGAGATGGAGTTTCACTCTTGTTGCCCAGGCTGGAGTGCAATGGTGTGATCTTGGCTCACCGCAATGTCCGCTTCCTGGGTTCAAGTGATTCTCCTACCTCAGCCTCCCAAGTAGCTGGGATTACAGGCATGCGCCACCACGCCCAGCTAATTTTGTATTTTTAGAAGAGACAGGGTTTCTCCATGTTGGTCAGGCTGGTCTCAAACTCCCGACCTCAGGTGATCTACCTGTCTCGGCCTCCCAAAGTGCTGGTATTACAGACATGAGCCACTGCGCCTCGCCAAAGAGGTGTATTTTTAAGTTTCTAATTATTATTATAGAACCACCTATTTCACCCTTAAACTATGTCAGTTCTTGCTTCATATATGTGGGGGCTCTGTTGTAAGGCATGGACATGTTTATGATTGTTATATCTTCTTGATAGTTTAACCCTTTTATCCATATATAATGTTCTTTTGTAGCAAATTTTGACTAGCAGTCTATTTTTTTTTTCTTTTCTTTTTTTTTTGAGACGGAGTCTCGCTCTGTCGCCCAGGCTGGAGTGCAGTGGTGCGATCTCCACTCACTGCAAGCTCTGCCTCCCGGGTTCCCGCCATTCTCCTG
>NW_012105986.1:841762-852659 GCF_000951045.1 Mandrillus leucophaeus | reverse complement strand
AGGCTGGAGTGCAGTGGTTATTCACAGGTGTGGTTGTGCACTATAGCCTCAAAATCCAGGTCTCAAACTACCTGTGGTATCCAGCCAAAGTCATTGAAAAAGGAGTCTTGCTGCATTGTCTAGGCTGGAGTGCAGTGGTTATTCATAGGTGTGATTGTACACTATAACCTCGAAATCCAGGTCTTGAGCCACCCTCCTTCCTTGGAGTAGCTGAGACTACAAGATGCATGCCACCATACTAATTTTTGTATTTTTTGTAATGTTCCCCAGGCTGTTCTCAAACTCCAGGCTCAAGTAAAGGATAGTTTTGTTGGATACAGAATTGTTCATTGACAGGTATTTTTTCTTTCAGCATTTTAAATAGTATCATCCCACTACTTCCTAGCTTCTATGGTTTCTGCTGCAAAATTGGCTGTTAATCTCATTGAAACACTTGGATGTGATAAGTTCTCTTGCTCTTGCTGCTATCAATAATCTTTTTGTCTTACTACAGTTTGATTATAATTGGCTTGGTGTGAATATATTCAAGTTTACTCTACTTGGAGTTCATTGAGTTTCTTTGATGTGTAAATTTACGTCTTTCATCAAAGTCAGGGATTTTTTTTTTAAGAGTCTGGGTCTCGGCTGGGTGCAGTGGCTCTCGCCTGTAATCCCAGCACTTTGGGATGCCGAGTAGGAGGATCACCTAAGGTCAGGAGTTCAAGACCAGCCTGGCCAACGTGGTGAAACTCCATCTCCACAAATATACCAAAATTAGCCGGTCATGATAGCGGGTGCCTGTAATTCCAGCTACTTGGGAGGCTGAGGTGGGAGAATTGCTTGAACCCAGGAGGCGGAGGTTGCAGTGAGCTAAGATAGTGCCATTGCACTCCAGCCTGGGTGACAAAGTAAGACTCCATCTCAAAAAAAAAAAAAGAGTCTGGGTCTCACACTGTGACCCAGGCCAGAGTGAAGTGGCATAATCATGACTCACTGCAGCCTCAAACTACTGGGTTCATATGATCAAGTGATCCTCCCATCTCCGCCTCCTGAGTAGCTGGGACTGTAGGCATGTACCAGACACCCAGTGAAGTTTTTACAAATCTTTTTTAGAGACAATGTATTAATCCATTTTGCATTGCTATAAAGGAATACCTTAGAGTGGGTCATTATTGTTTTTCTTTTTCTTTTTTTTGAGACGAAGTCTTGCTCTGTCACCCAGACTGCAGTGCAGTAGCACAGTCTCGCTCACTGCAACCTCTGCTTCCCAGGCTTAAGCAATTCTCCTGCCTCAGCCTCTTGAGTGGTTGGGATTAGCTGTGATTAAAGGTGTGAGCCACCATGCCCGGCTAATTTTTCTTTTTTGTTTTTTGCTTTTTTTTGAGATGGAGTTTCTCTCTTGTTGCCCAGGCTGGAGTGCAATGGCACGGTCTCGGCTCCCTGCAACATCGGCCTCCCAGGTTCAAGCGATTCTCCTGCCTTAGCCTCCTGAGTAGCTGGGATTACAGGTGCCCACCACCATGCCCAACTAATTTTTGTATTTTTAGTAGAAACAAGGTTTCACCATGTTGGCCAGGCTGGTCTCGAACTTCTGACCTCAGGTGATTCGCCTGCCTCTGCCTCCCAAAGTGCTGGGATTACAGGCAAGAGCCACCTCGCCTGGCCTTAATTTTTGTAGTTTTTAGTAGAGACAGGGTTTCATCACATCGGCCAGGCTGGTCTCCAACTCCTGACCTCAAGTGATCCACTTGCCTCAGGCTTCCAAGTGTTGGGATTACAGACATGAGCCACTGCACCAGCCTGAGGGTGGGTAACTATTTATAAAAAATAAAAATACAAAAAAATAAATAAATAAATAAAAGCAGTCCTGGTGTGGTGGCTCACGCCTGTAATCCCAGCACTTTGGGAAGCCGAGGCAGGTGGATCACAAGGTCAGGAGATCGAGAGCATCCTGACCAACATGGTGAAACCCTGTCTCTACTAAAAATACACAAATTAGTGGGGTGTGGTGGCATGTGCCTGTAATCCCAGCTACTCAGGAGTCTGAGACAGGAGAATCACTTGAACCAGGGAGTTGGAGGTTGCAGTGAGCTGAGATCACACCACCGCACTCCAGCCCGGCGACAGAGCAAGACTACATCTCAAAAAGAAAAAAAAAAAAACCCTTATTTGGCTCATAGTTCTGCAGACTATATAAGCAGCATGGTGGGTAGGCAGGGTGGCTCACACCTGTAATCCCAGCACTTTGGGAAGCTGAGGCAGGCAGATAGCTTGAGCTCAGGAGTTCAAGACCAGCCCAAACAACATGGGGAAATCCCATCTCTACAGAAAACACAAAAATTAGCCAGGCATTTTGGTGAGCACCTGTAGTCCCAGCTACTTGGGAGGCTGAGGTGGGAAGATGGCTTGAGTCTGGGAGGCAGAGGTTGCAGTGAGCCGAGATCATGTCATTGCACTCCAGCCTGGGTAATAGAACAAGAGCCTGTCTCAAGAAAAAAAAAAAAGCACGGTGCAAGCATCATGAGGGCCTCAGGAAGCTTTTATTCATTGTAGAAGGGAGAAGGAGAGTTGGCATGTTACATGGTGAGAGAGGGAACAAGTGGGGCCGGGAGGAAGTGCCAGGCTCTTTAAACAACTAGCTCTTGTAAGAACGAATAAAGCCAGAATTCACTCATTATTGTGAGGAAGGAACGAAGCCATTATTCATGAGGGATCGGCCCCCATGACTCAAACACCTTCTATGAGACCCTACAACCAACGTTGGGGATCACATTTCAACATGAGATTTGGAGACGAAAACATCCAAACTGTATCAGATGGGGTCTCAATATACTGCCCAAGCTGGTCTCAAACTCTTGGCCTCAAGTGATCCTCCTGCTTCAGCCTTTCATTGCTAGCATTACAGACATGAGCCATTGCGCCCAGCTAAATTTGGGGTTTGGCCATTATTTCTTCAAATATTCCTTTTGTTCCTCTTTTTTCTCTCCTTCTGGAATTCCATTATGTGTATGTTGCTACTCTAGAAACCCACAGGTTTCTTAGGCTATGTTCATTTTTATTTTCTTTTTTCATTCTATTCCTCAGACTGGATAATTTCTTTTTTTTTTTTGAGACGGAGTCTCGCTCTGTCGCCCAGGCTGGAGTGCAGTGGCGTGATCTCGGCTCACTGCAAGCTCCGCCTCCCGGGTTCACGCCATTCTCCTGCCTCAGCCTCCCGAGTAGCTGGGACTACAGGCGCCCGCCACCTCGCCCGGCTAGTTTTTTGTATTTTTTAGTAGAGACGGGGTTTCACCATGTTAGCCAGGATGGTCTCGATCTCCTGACCTCGTGATCCGCCCGTCTCGGCCTCCCAAAGTGCTGGGATTACAGGCTTGAGCCACCATGCCTGGCCAGACTGGATAATTTCAATCGTACTATCTTTAAGTCTGCTGATTCTTCTGCCTGCTCAAACCTGCTGTACAACTCGTGAATTTTTTATTTTAATTATTGTTATCTTCAGTTCTAGATATGTATTTGGTTCCTTTTTATAATTTGTATTTATTGATTGATGTTCTCTAGTTGTTGAGATATTGTCCTCCTGCTTTAATTTTTTTCTCCATGGTTTCCTTTAGTTTTTTGAGTTATATTTAAGACAGCTGAATAAGGTCTTTGCTCAATAAGTCCAATATCTGAGCTTCCTCAAGGACAGTGTTTCTGTTCATTTCTTTTTCCCCCCCCCGCGAATGGGCCAGGCTTTGTTTCTTTGTATGCCTCATATTTTTTGCTGAAAAATGAACATATTGAAGATTATAATGTAACTTTTAAAATCAGAATTGTTGCCGCTTATTGTTAATGTGAGTTTTTTAGTTCATATGTTTAATGACATTTATAAACTGTCATGTGTAGTCACTAAAGTATCTGTTTTGTTAGCTTAGTGTCCACCTAATGTTTTGACAGATACTTCATTTTTTTTAAACACCTGGAGCAAGAAAAAAAAAATCTCCCAGTCTTTGCAGTAGGGCTCTTTGTGCTGGGCACACTTGTAATATTCAACTGATCAGTTTCCAACTCTGCCTTAACCTTCATGACCTGCTGGCCCAGGACTTCAAGGTCAGCCAGAGGTGAGAGCTTAGGAATTTCTCAGATCTTTTTTTTTTTTTTTTTTTTTTTGAGAGGGAGTCTTACTCTGCTGCCCAGACTGGAGTGCAGTGGCAGAATCTTGGCTCACTGCAACCTCTGCCTCCTGGGCAAGCAATTCTCCTGCTTCAGCCTCCCAAGTAGTTGGGATTACAGGTTGGGGCCATCATGCCTGGCTAACTTTTGTATTTTTTAGTATAGATGAGGTTTCGCCATATTGGCCAGGCTGGTCTTGAACTCCGGACCTCAAGTGATCCGTCCGCCTCGGCCTCCTAAAATACTGGGATTACAGGTGTGAGCCACCACCACCACCAGCCACTCAGCCACTTTTCTGAACCTGCACCCTGCCCTGTTCATATACATGGTCTGGATTTCCAGAAATATGTGAAAGCACTTGAAAACCTTTATTTCCCCATAGCATCTCACTCCTCAGCCTTTCCTCCCAGGCTTTCTGGTGTGTCTATTGTTTGCTCCAACTTATGTCATTTGCCCTAAGTGGTAGTGACTGGTTTATTTGCCTTTAAATATTTTTGACCAACACCCTCTGTATTGGTCACTTCTCCACCCTCAGAGAGTTCTGAGCTATTTCTTCACCCTGAGAGAGTTCTGAGTTACAGCAAATAAAGGCAGTCTTTGTACTAGTCCTTCAATAAGACACCTGAGAGACAACCACAATTCTTTGAAAATAAGGTTAACTTTGGTTCGTCCGATATCTGGAACCCACAGGAATGTGAACTGTTATCTTCAAGAGCATCACCATGACTGGGAGGGATAATTAAGCACAAGTAAAAATGACACAAAGCCTTCCTACCAGGCAGTAAATTTTTTTTTTTAAGCAGTTTTATTTAGATAAAATGAGGTTCATCCATGTGGTAGCTTTTTAAATTAAATTTAATTTTTTTTTTGGAGGCCGAGTTTCACTCTTCTCGCCTAGGCTGCAGTGCAATGGTGTGATCTCAGCTCACTGCAACCTCCACCTCCCAGGTTCAAGCAATTCTCTTGCCTCAGTCTCTGAGTAGCTGGGATTGCAGGCGTGCACCACCACGCCTGGCTAATTTTTGTGTTATTAGTAGAGACAGGGTTTCACCATGTTGGCCAGGCTGGTCTTGAACTCTGACCTCAGGTGATCCACCTGCCTTGGCCTCCCAAAGAGCTGGGATTATAGGCGTGAGTCACTGTACTTGGCCAGCATTCTTTTTGATCACTGAATACTGTTTTATGGCTATGCCACTTCTTATTTATCCACTTGTTGCTTATGAACATCTGGGCGATTTCTGCATTGTGGCTCCTAAGAATAATGCTTCTATGAGCATTCGTGTACAAGTTTTTGTGTGGACGTATGTTTGTTGCCTTAAAGTTTATTTTACCTCGTAAAAATATAGCTAAGCCAGCTTACTTTGGGTAGTATTTGCTTGTTATAATTTCCCATCCCTTTCAAACTGTCTGTGCCCTATGTACTTGATATTGCCTGTAATGAAAATACAGTTTTTGGCCAGGTGTGGTGGCTCACACCTGTAATCTCAGCACGTGGGAGGCTGAGGTGGGAGGATGGCTTGAGGCCAAGAGTTAAAGACCAGCCTGCGTGACATACTAAAACTCTCTCTACAAAACAATAAAAATAAATTTTAAAAATTAGCTAGGCATGGTGGTGCACACCTGTAGTCCTGGTTACTTGGGAGGCAGAGGCAGGAGGATTGCCTCAGCCCAGTTCAAGGCTGCAGTGAGCTGTGATCACACCACTACACTGCAGGCTGGGTAACAGAGCGAGACCCTGTCTCAAAAACCAAAATATGTGTGTGTGTGTGTGTGTGTGTGTGTATAACTTTATATCATTCTTTTGTTCAGCCTAATTTCTGTCATTTACTGACAAATTTAGTCCATCACAGTGGAAATAACTGCTATTTGGATTTGTATGTATCATAGTATGAAATGTCTTGTTCTGTGTTTTATATGCTTTATTTCTTATTTCTCCTTTCTCATCTTTTTTTTTTTTTTAAATGAAGCCTTAAAAATTTCATCCCCTCAACCGGGTGCGGTGGCTCACGCTTATAATCCCAGCACTTTCGGAGGCTGAGGTGGGTGGATCACGAGGTCAGGAGTTCGAGACCAGCCTGGCCAACACAGTGAAACTCTGTCTCTACTAAAAATACAAAAATTAGCTGGGCGTGATGGCAGGTGCCTGTAATCCCAGCTACTCGGGAGGCTGAGGCAGAAGAATCGCTTGAACCTAGGAGGCAGAGGTTGCAGTGAGCCGAGATCACGCCACTGCACTCCAGCCTGGGCAACAGAGCTAGACTCCATCTCAAAAAAAAAAAAAAATCCCCTTCCCCACTACTTTGGAATTTACACCTATTTATGTTCATTTTTTTAGTTAGCTTTACGCTGAACACTTAATTTTAAAAGGAATAAATATTTCTTATCTACTCACAAAAAGTGGAAGAACCACAGAATATTTCAACTTCCATTAGCCCTCCCACTGTACATTTTTAAAAACTTCTTATGTTGAAATATTTATAGATTCACAGGGAATTGTCAAGATAAGCATAGAGGTCCTGTGTCCCCTTCCATCCAGTTTCCTCCAATGGTTACATCATACTTACAGTACAATATCAAAACCAGGACATTGACATAGTTTAAAAATATGTGTATAGTCCTGTCTTTTATCATGTGTAGATTCATATAACCACCACTACAATCAAATATAGAACTATTCTGTCACCACAAAGATCATCATCATGCTATTCCCTTGTAGTCACATCCACTACCCTCTCCCACACCATCTCTAGCCCCTGGCAACTACTAATCCATTTTCCATCTCTGTAATTTAGTCATTTTGAAAGTTACATACAGTGTGTGACCTTTGGAGATTGGCTTTTTTCACTCAGAGTAAGGCCCTTCAGGCAGGATGTAGTGCCTCACGCCTGTAATCCCAACACTTTGGAAGGCCAACGTGGGAGTGTTGCCTGAAGCCAGGGGCTTGAGATCAGACTGACCAACGAAGTCAGACCCCACCTCTACGAAAAATAATTTATACATTAGCCAGGCATCTGGCGGGTGCCTGTAGTCCCAGCTACTCTGGAGGCTGAGGTGGGAGGATCACTTGAGCCCAGGAGTTTGAGGCTGCAGTGGGCCATGATCATGTCACTGTGCTCACTCCGGCCTGGATGACAGAGTGAGACCCCATCTCTTAAATAAAAGAAAGAAAAAAGGAAAAAAAAACAGAATAATGCCCTTGAGATTCATCCAAGTCATTATATGTATTGTTCTTGTTTATTCCTAAGTACTATTCCATAGTATTGATGCACCAGTTTGTTTAACCATTCTTCGGCCATAGGACTTTTTGCTTGTTTCTAGCTTTTGGCTGTGATGAATAAAATTGTTACAAATAATCCTGTACAGGTTTTTGTGTGGACATGCTTTTGTTTCTCTGGAATAAATGCCCAAGAATGCAGTTGTGAGGTTATATTAGCGTAAGTCAGATTTTAAATAAATTGCCAAACTTTTTCAAAGTGGCCGTACCATTTTACATTCCCACCAGCAAGGTATGAAAGATTCCATTTTTCTGCATCCTCATCAGCATTTGGCATTGTCACTACTTTTTATTTTATTCTCTAATACATATATAATGGTATTTTATTGTGATTTTACATTTTTTCTTTTTTTTTTTTTTTTTTTTGAGACAGGATCTCACTTTGTCATCCAGGCTGGAGTGCAGTGGCAGCGGTCATAACTCACTGTAACCTCCACCTCCCAGGCTCGATTCTCCCAGCTCAGCCTTCACGGTAGCTGGGAACACAGGCACGCGGCACCATGGCTAGATAATTTTTTTATATTTTTTTGTAGAGACGGGGTTTCACCATGTTGCCCCGGCTGGGCTCAAACTCCTAGATTCAAACAATTCGCCCCCGCTTCAGTCTCCCAAAGTGCTGAGTGGTGGGATTACAGGCATGGGCCACGATGCCCAGCCTGGGGTTTTATGTTTCATTTCCTTAATGGTTTAGTGATGTTGGTCATCTTTTCATGTGCTTGCCATTCTTATAGCCTCCTCAGCAAAATAACTCTTCATGTCTTTTGCCTGTTTTCTAATTGGATTTTTTTTGTAACTGTTGAATTTTGAGAGCTCTTTACATATTCTAAATGCTAGTCATTTGTCAGGATATGTAGTTTACAAATATTTCCTCCCCGTCTCAGCTGTCTTCTCATCCTCTTAACAGGGTCTTTGAAAACAGCAAAAGTTTTTAACTTCAATGAAGTCCAATTCATTTTTTTTTCTTGCAAGTAGTATATTTTTGCTGTCATATTTGGAGACATTTCAAGCCCTGGGTCCCCAAGGTTTCTGTTTTCTTATCTAAGATTTAGAGCTTTACATTGGACATTTAAATCTATGATCCATTTTAGGCTAGTTTCTATGTAAGATTTAGATGGAGATTTTTCCGTGTGTTTTTTGTCTTTTGCCTATGGATAGCCAATTGCTCCAGCACAACTTCTGAAAAGACTATCCTTCCTCTATTGGACTGTTTGTTTTTTGTTTTGAGACAGAGTCTCACTCTGTCACCCAGGCTGGAGTGCAATGGTACGGTTTCGGCTCACTGCAAACTCCGCCTCCCAGGTTCAAGCAATTCTCTTGCCTCAGTCTCCTGAGTAGTTGGGATTACAGGCGCCTGCCACCACGCCCGGCTAATATTTTGTAGTTTTAGTAGAGACTGGGTTTCACTGTGTTGGCCAGGCTGGTGTCAAACTCCTGACTTCATGATCCGCCTGCCTCAGCCTCCCAAAGCGCTGGGATTACAGGCGTGAACCACCGTGCCCTGCCATATTGAACTGTTTTGTAACTTTTTCAAATCAGTTGGCTGCACTTGTGTGAGGAGACTATTTCTGTGTTATTTTGTTCTGTTCATCTGTATTTCTTTCTGACAATACCTTTTTGATTACTGTCTCAATTTAATAAGTCTTGAAATCTGGTACAGAGACCACCCCTCTCCGTGTTCTTTTTCTAATTATTATTTTTTAATACAAGAGATGGGATCTCACTATGTTGCCCCAGCTGGTCTGAACTCCTGGACTCAAGCAACCTCTCACCTTGGCCTCCCAAAGTGATGGGATTACAGGTGTGAGCCACCACGCCCGGCCCTTCTTTTTTACCATTATTTAAAGTTTTGTAGTTCCTTTGTCTTTCTGTATGTTTTAGAATCATCTTGTGTATAACTACAACACTTTTGCTGAGGTTCTGATAGGAATTGCATTAAATTAGTGTATCAGTGTGGACAGAATAAACATCTTTGCTATATTGAACCTTCTAATCGATGAACATGGTGTATGTATCCATTTATGCAGATCTTTTTTGATGTCTTTCATCATCATTTTGTAGTTTTCTGCCTCCAAATCCTATAGAAAGATTTTTCAGATTTATCCCAAAGTACTATTTTTGCCTGTCTTTTGAGACAGTCTCACTCTTGTCACCCAGGCTGGAGTGCAGTGGCGTGATCTTAGCTCACTGCAACCTCTGCCTCCCCGGTTCAAGTGATTCTCCTGTCTCAGCCTCCTAAGTAGTTGGGATTGAAAATCCAGCTACACCTTGAAAATCAAAACGCACATGAACACAAACTCCTGGTCAGAAAGTTTTGAGGGATGATTTCATCTCTCCCAATCCAGAGCCCAGACCAAAACAGGCAAGTTTCCCTTCACTTCCCTATGCCACAGGGGTGGCGGGGTGGAAGGGGCCAGATTTTTTTTTTTCTAGTTCACCTATGTGCACAGCCCTTAAAAGAGTCCTGGCTTGGCTGGACGTGGTGGCTGTTTGTAATCCCAGCACTTTGGGAGGCTGTGGTGAGATCACTTGAGCCAAGGAGTTCGAGACCAGCCTGGGCAACATAGCAAGACCCCATCTCTATAAAAATATTTTAAAATAAAAAAAATAAGGGTGAATTACTTACACACCTTATCTCATCTTAAGCCCCAAAGTTAAGTGTGTCATGTGGGTTTTCAGTTTCCTTTTAGTTCTCTCTGGCCACTGGAAATTGTATTTTATGGTGAGCTGATTTTTATCATAGTTCTACTCAGTATTTCCATGTGTCCTGTATTATATGAAATGCACACATCATTTGTGTGTTTCAAAGCATTTAAATTACCCCACTGGGGCACAGAGCAAAGTCATAAATTTAGACCATGAAGTTAGGCACATGAATTTGAATCCTGGCTCTTGCACATTAATAGCTCTGAAATCCTAAGTAAATAGTTTCCCTCTCTAGAGTTTCCTCTTCTGTAAAATCAAGATGGTTGATCAGAGGACTATATGCTTAAAGGATATAAAATGCTTACTATAGTGCCTAGCATATATTATATAATTACATTTTCAGTTTTTAGTAATTTCTAAAAAATAAAATGGTACTTAAGAGGGTTTAAAATGCAGCAATAAGAATGGCTGCAATAGTAGGCAAATTTCCCAACTATTTACATATACATACAACCATCTAGTTACCCAATGGTAATTAGATCACAACAGTACCAAGCTGTGACCACATTTAGTAGTGAACAAAATTATTTTTAAAAGGATCGTGAACTAAAGGTTATCATATGAAATACAGTGCTGATGTGAAAGATAAACCTTTCATAAAACAAACTGAAGTTAGAGACAACATATTTGGTCCAGAATTTTCTTACCACGAGAACTATCCAAAAATTGAACAAGCTGTGTCACAAAAAAGTGGTCACTTGGCCGGGCGCGGTGGCTCAAGCCTGTAATCCCAGCACTTTGGGAGGCCGAGATGGGCGGATCACGAGGTCAGGAGATCGAGACCATGTT
>NW_012105986.1:821003-841592 GCF_000951045.1 Mandrillus leucophaeus | reverse complement strand
CTGAAGGACTGGTAGGATTTGGGCTGGCAAAAGTAAAAAAAAAAAAAAAAAAAAAAAAAAAAAAAAAGTGGTCACTTCAGTATCCAAAAGCAGAAAGTGAAGGACTACTTAACAGAACAGAAGGAATTCCTATATTCGGAAGAGTCAGAAGTCAATGTTGAAATAAAGGAGAAAAACTACTTGGATAATTGATTTATGACACTAATTTAAAAATCCCAGTGAATACTACATTACTAAAAACTTAAGCCGGGCGCTGTGGCTCAAGCCTGTAATCCCAACACTTTGGGAGGCCGAGACGGGCGGATCACGAGGTCAGGAGATCGAGACCATCCTGGCTAACCCGGTGAAACCCCGTCTTTACTAAAAAATACAAAAAACTAGCCGGGCAAGATGGCGGGCGCCTGTAGTCCCAGCTACTCTGGAGGCTGAGGAGAATGGCGTAAACCTGGGAGGCGGAGCTTGCAGTGAGCTGAGATCTGGCCACTGCACTCCAGCCTGGGGGACACAGCGAGACTCCGTCTCAAAAAACAACAACAACAAAAAACAAACAAACAAAAACTTCTTAAATAGGTAGAAACACTGAAAACCAAATTTGGGATATTATTTTTTAGCCAATTAAAACTGAGTAACAGGAGATTATTTCTTATGCCTGGTTCCATTCTAAGTCAACCACAACATTATAACATCATCAAAATTTCTCTCTCTGAATATATATTCTTTTAAGTACACTGTTATTTTCCTTCTTTTCATTATAGACATTCATTCCAAGTGTTAACATTCCAAATATTAAAATACTCAAAGTCACAGAAAAGTCAGAATTACATTTTATTTCACATTGATAGAAACCATGAAAAACATTTACATTTTCCCATGTTACAGCACATTTCAACGGAATATTTCTTGCCATAAATAATATTTTGCTGATTTGTAGAACTGAAATAACAGTTTATGTTCTTCAAGGTAAAGAAAAATGACATAGTAAATGATTGTTTAAAATTTTAAAATCCAGACATAAACATATGGCTTCATTATTAACATCCTATGTAGTCCATTACTAAGTTATTTCCATTATCGATTAGCACCCATTTATAAAGATGCATTCTTAATATTGTTTTGGTCAGCTGGAATACAGCAGAAAAATTAACAGAGTTCAGAAATATCAAGCATACATTTTTGCTACATATTAATCTGTATGGTAACTACATTTTATGTATAGGGTTCTGACTAGCCTTTATTACCCATAGTTTGTTTTCAAATAATTTTTATCAGTAATCTGGAAATTTTGACAATTTAAAATGATTGCTATTTTTATGTCTGCACGAAAAATTAATACAAAAAATAATTTGACTAAAGTGAAAATTTCAAGTAAGTCCACTGGCAGATTAAAATAAAGCAAAAAATTACAATAGATTCCTCATCTTCTATAGTAGTTGGTTTCAAACATATGCACAAAGTAAACTGTATGCTATGAGGAAATGAAATCATCTTAGAAGTTAGTTTTTAAGATCAGTCTTAAAGATATCTCAGAACATACTAGAATATGATCTAAGTATTCTTTCAGTTGTTTACAGAAAAATAAAACCATAGAATTATTCCTGTTACCTGGGTTGAAGATCCTAACAGCTAGGTGTAAATTTGGATAAGGTACAGTAATTTGAAATAAGTAGTGCATGAAGTTTTAATGTCTGGTTTCTCTATAAAGCATAAATAGATTTTAAATACTGTATATCTGTGACCCAGAATGTCAAATTATAGCATGTATTGACAGTAGCTGTCTATGGCAGAGAGGCAATACTTGGTCTGCTATGAAGAACAATAAAGAAAAAACAAACTTTTTTTTTTCTTGAGAGAAAAGAGTATTAAATAGAAATAATATCAGGGAAAATAAAAGCCTGGTCCCCAAATAAAAGGGCCATTAATTGAAGAGAACAATATTACTCTTTCTTGACAATGAACAGCATTATCCCTATTATTAGGAATAATGTAATACCACCTCATTCTTATTATGCATTACAATCATTATGTATATATGAACACATACATAAAAATACAGACACTGCATGGTGACTAAGCAATTTTGGAGTAAATCCATAGACTAAGTCACAGCATGCATAAATTGTTTATACCTTAACTGCTCATTTCTACCTGAACAAATTGTCATTAAGCATACTGCTAATTTTCAAATGATGTAATAAAAAATCTGGTGGCAGTACTGTATTATTTTGCTGAATTACATTTGAGAAAAAAGAAGCTACCTGCTTCATCTATTTTAATATAGTAGATTCTGGATCTTCTTATAAGAATACATGTATAGAAACTTAAAAGATCATACATTTCTCATGAGGAGACATTATTTGATCTGTGTCACTGGCGTGTATTTGCAAAACATTTTAACACTGCAAAACATTAGAAATTTGAAGACTGGGCATGGGAAAAGGTTTATACTCTACTACAATGATGCTGGTGTACTTCTACACAAGGCCTCTTAGTGACGTCAATCAATTGGAGGTAGGAGTTTATCAATGAATTGCTTGACATCCATCATTTCCTGTTTGGAATAAAGTAATTTAATAGGTAGGTAGTTATATAAGTCAAATTAAATTCCCACTAAAATGCCACTAATCAAATCTATGGTGTGCATAGTTAAGGTGAAATCACAGTTCTACTACAATTAAATAAGAGATAAAAGAGAAATGAGGCTCCAACAGAAATTTCAGAACATTTCCTACCATGATTTTTGTACAGTGAAATTACAGCTCCCATCCAGTATCTAGTTCTGCATCTTCCTATACTGGAAGAAAATAAAGACACTGGCGGGGGGCGGGCAGGGAAGTTTAGAAGCGATGGTACCTATACTGAGAAGTCTCAGTAAGTGTACAATTACTGACAACTAAGTATGAGTGACAAAGCAGAGCTTCTACCATTCTTTAAATTGAATTACATGCTAAATCCATAGCATTAACTATTTTGTGTCTTTCATAAGGAATTACACACAACTAACCATTTGATAGAGAGCATGTACCTAAGATGTTCCTGGGAAGATATGAACATTAATATACCAAAGATTTATCATAGAAGAAACCTTCTCCTCTTAGCCTCTTGCACTTGGTTCAGTTTTTTCACCTCCCTCAAACTCACTTCTGACTATTAGCTCTTATATTTCAAGGCCTTACTTAGCCTCACAGTGCCAAGTATTAGCAATGCAGCTAACCTTCAGCCTTGTAATTTAGTCACTCAGAAAAGAGCCCCGGTATGAAAGTGTTCTATTTCACAATACTCTGAAGTCCCAAAGAGTTTCCTGTGAGATCACCTCCCATTATCCTACTTCTCCTCATTTTCTGCTCCTCATTCAGTCCAGAGTCATCGTAGACTCATCTATGGAGCTTTTATGAAGCTCCAGGGTATTTGTGATGCAAAGCCCATGAGGAAAACAGCTGCTCTAGAGACCTTCAGTCCCTCTTGCACAAGTTAAGGGTTCCAGGACTTCCTCTGCCCTCCCTTTTCTGGATTCAACACTGTAATACTCTATGTCAGTAGGGGAACACCCTAGATTCCCAGGCACCCTTGTCTTTCTGGATAAATCATATTACCACTTCTTTCTCCGTCCCTAAAGTAAATGATTTAACCAGGCTGAGTGGTTGTAAAACTGTCAGTGTGACTGTCTCACCAGGAATCAATTTTTATTTTAGGTCTTTTCAAGCCTTCAAACGTACCCAGGTCTCCGGCCTCTTTCATTCTATCGAGTGACTGCACCTCCTATTTGACTGAAAAGTTAAGCACATCTAATATGAGCTCCCAAGCACTCTCTTCTCTCTCTCCACCTCCTGTTTACATTCATCCATCCTTCCTCCATTTTTTTTTTGGGGGGGCTCTCATTCTGTCACTCAGCCTGGAGTGCAGGGTGCCAACATGGTTCACTGCAGCGTCAACCTCCTGAGATCAAGTGATTCTCTCGCCTCAGCCTCCAGAGTAGTTGGGACTACAGGTGCCCACCACCTCACCCAGCCCGTCCTCTTCTATCTTGATTGAAAATGGTTTTCTCCTCTTTGAAGGCAAGCACTATACATCTCAGGACTTAATTCTATTCTATGATCCCTCTGAGAATGCCTCTATCAATTATCATTTTACTGCATCTTCTTCCTCCCTACCTCCACTCATACGTCTTTCTCTGATCCCACTGAAGAACAGATTTCCTACTCTTCTCCCTCTTTACCAAAACTTTTTTAAAAGGTCTATGTATGTTGCCTCTGCTTCCTCATTTCCCTATCCACTTCACACAATCCTTTGCATTTTGGCCTTATCTACCCAAACATCCGAGGTCACAGGTGGCTTAATATTGGATACTTTCTTTCTAACCTATTTCTCCTTAATCCTTCTTTGGAACACATTACACATCTCCTTCCCACTCTGAAATTCTCTCCTCCCATACTCTCAACACCCAACTCCTTTTCTCATTAGGCTAAACTTCAACGTGTCCCCTAAAGTTCTATCCCTGAGCTTTTTTTCTTATGATGCTTTCTCAAGATAATTATACACTGATCAATTATATTAGTAATTATTTCAAATCTCCATTTCCAGGCTTGAACTTCAGACAAGTATTTCCAACATCCTATTTTGATATTGTGGGGGCACATCGATCTCAATACATTAAACTCAGTATTATCTCCTTCCTTTACTCTAAAACTGTTTCTTGCACCTACTTTTTATGATGGCATCAGAGCTAGAAATCTCAGGCCCTTTTGATACTTTCTTGGTTACTACACCCCAAAGATGAATCTCTAAATCCTACTGGATCACCTGTCTCTAGAATGTAGATCAGATCACATCTCACTTCAACCAAAAACACTGACGCTTCCTGTTGCCTAGAGAGTAAGTCCCTTCTCAGTACAAAGAGTCCCTGTTCCCTATGTCTTCTGTCCTATAGCTTTTCCTAAGACTCCAGTCAGACTGAATGGCTTGCTTTTCCTGTCCTATAGTTCTATAGTCCTATAGTTCTTTCTCTGCACATTTGCTATTCAAATCCCACCATTTTTCAAAATCTAGCTGTTTCATCATGGTCTCAGTGCCTCCTAAGATAAAATTAATCTCTTCTCATTTTTTCAGGGCACCTTTTGTTATTTTCCAAGGCCACTTTTTAAAGCTTCTAATACAATGTATATCACACCCTGCTATCCATACAGTTACTTAGACATGCATCTTTCTATTAAATTTTAATTTACCTTAAATTTTAACGAAAGGGAATGTTTATTATTCATCTTTGAATTATGTACAATGTTGTGTATAATAGCCAATCAATAGATACTTGTTGAATTAAGTTGAATACACTCTCATCTAATGACCTGCTAACTTATGACTCAGTATGAATTAGCTCATTTAAATCCCCAAGCATTCAAATGTTACTTTCCTTGAAAATATTACATGAAAAAAGTTGCAAATATGGCGCTGACCACTGCTTCCAGACACCTACCTGTTGACACGAACTGTGCATCATACCTTCATAGGTTTTAAAGGTCACATTGACTGGATTCACCAATGTTTTTAGTTTTTCAACCGTAAGAGAACCAAACATCAGGGGAACTAAAGGGTCACAATCCCCGTGGCACTGGAGAATAGAAATATCTCTATTAGCACCACCGACAGGACCCTGCAAAAAGCAAAAGAAGAAATAGTATTATTTTTGTAAAAGTATAGGACACTATGCCAGGCATTTAAAATTGTACACAAATATGCATATATGTAACATATTAGAAGTTATATTTGGCCAAAAAAATAAAATTCCTTCCATCCATATACTCACAACATCCCTTTATTTGACTTCTATAGGCTGTATGATCACCTTGCTTCACATTATGTTATCTTTCCAATGAATGAGTTCCTTGAAGCAGATTACATATATGCTTTTTTGTTTTGTTTAGTTTTTTTGAGACGGAATCTTGCTCCGTTGCCCAAGCTGGAGTGCAGTGGCATGATCTCGGCTCATTGCAACCTCCGCCTCTCAGGTTCAAGCAATTCTCCTGCCTCAGCCTCCTGAGTAGCTGGGATTACAGGCACATGCCACCACACCCAGCTAATTTGTTTGTATTTTTTAGTAGAGACAGGGTTTCACTGTGTTACCCACGGGATGGTCTCGATCTCCTGAACTTGTGATCCACCCGCCTCAGCCTCCCAAAGTGTTGGGATTACAGGCGTGGGCCACCACGCCTGGCCAAGCAGATTATATTTTAATCCATCTTTATATTTTCAGCTTTTTTTTTTGTTTGGTTGGTTGTTTTAGTACTTTGAGTTGCTGTTTTATTCAGCTATCTATTTTTTGTTTTTTTAAAGGCAGGGTCTTGCTCTGTCACCCAGGCTGGAGTGAAGTAGCACAATCGTGGCTCACTGCAATCTCCACCTCCTGGGTTCAGGTGATTCTCATGCCTCAGCCTCCTGAGTAGCTGGGATTGTAGGCGTGCACCACCACGCCCAGCTAATTTTTGCATTTTTAGTAGCTATTGGGGTTTCACTATGTTAGCCAGGCTGGTCTCGAACTCCTGACCTGAGGCGATCCGCCTGCCTCAGCCTCCCGAAGTGCTGGGATTACAGGTGTGAGAAACCGCACCTGGCCTAAAAATAAGTATTATTTCTATGTGTTAAAAAGAGTCCTCATTTTCATAAATATCCTAAAATGTATCAAATCCTTCTAAGATTTGTGACAATAAGGTTTCTTTCTAATTCCATTCTATGTACTCCACAATAAAGACAGTATAGCATACAGAGATAAGGCCTAGTAAAACATCACAAAAGTCTAAGAAAATTCTTTTTTAAAAAAGGATGAGTGCTGAGGACTCGGTGATGGTGATGTGTCAGTGTAGTGTCACTGACTGCAGCAAATACATGGCCGTGGAGGTGGGGATGCTGATGGTGGGAAGGCTGTGCATGTGTGGGGACAGGAGGTAGACAGTAACTGTATTTTCTGCTCAGTTTTGCTGTAAATTTAAAACTTCTCCAGAAAATAAAGTTTATTAATAAAAAAAAACCAAGATGACTTTATCTCCAACATTATCTGCTAGCTACCTTTAGCTCAGTAATCTCATGTTGAGTGCATCAACCAAGTTACCTGTGGAAAGGAAGCCCGAAGTGGAAGCCAGCAACTGAGTGCAGTGACACCTGCTAGTTTCTGCTGCGTGGTAAGGGCAGTATATAAAGATAAAGCACCTCCCTGAAAAGACAAGCAGGGAAAGTCAATGGAACACACATGCTTGCCCACAGCAATTTAGGGAATTTCTTGTTACTAATGATATCCATAAAAAAATCAAACTCGGTGGCTGATGTCAAATCAAATCAGGCAAAAAGCGGAAATACAAACACACCCCACTGTGTCCTAAAGGACTTGGTTCTACACCAGAGAACACACAGACTTCCTTTCTGACGAGACATAGTTTGTACTATGGGAAACTGCTGCACTTACAACATGCCTTAGGAATATTCTGAATTTATATTTTCTCCTTTGCAGAGTTTAAAGCATAAAATCCAATCTTGTCTTAAATTGGTATTACTTAGTTTTTTCTTTTCTTCTTTTTTTTTTTTGAGATGGAGTTTCAAACACTCGTTGCCCAGGTGGGAGAGCAATGGTGTGATCTTGGCTCACCACAACCTCCGCCTCCCACGTTCAAGTGATTCTCCTGCCTCAGCCTCCCGAGTAGCTGGAATTATAGGCATGCACCACCACGCCCGGCTACTTTTGTATTTTTAGTGGAGACAGGGTTTCTCCATGTTGGTCAGGCTGGTCTCAAACTCCTGACCTCAGGTGATCCGCCTGCCTTGGCCTCCCAAAGTGTTGGGATTACAGGTGTGAGCCACCGCACCTGGCCCTTAAATTGGTATTACTTTCTAAACGAGAATTTAAGATAGTAAGAACTATTTAGCAGACAGCTTCAGAGTATCTGCCTACCTAGCTCACAACACCCTGCATTCTGGAAGCTGCACTCCTGCCACCATCCAGGAGCCCCATCACTTTGACCATGCCCATGGGTTACTGCAACACATGAGTACACGAAAGCCTTTCACATCCCAGGCAGTGATGTTCTTTCTCCCGGCACTGTGGAAATGGGATTCGGTGACCACCAGTCACTCTCTGTGTGGCTACACCCGTAACATGTAAATTCAAGAGCTAGAAAAGCTATAGGCTGCAAAAGCCAAGATGGCCAACTGTTTATGGAAAGGTAAACGAAGCAGATAAGCAAAGAAACAAGAGATGAGAGATGGTGAGCAAGGCACGACTGCTTTTCAATTTCTAGCTACTTCCTGAGGCCCTGCCTCATTTTCCTCCGTAGTTTCCTTGATAAGATGCCATAGACTCATCATAGCTTACTCCTTGCTTGAGGTATTGAGCTGTTTCCTATATATACTGTAATGAATGAGTATCAAATATACAGATTCCCACATGAACTTGTTATTCTGGATCATTATTATTATTTTTTTTGAGACAGAGTCTCAGCTCTGTTGCCTAGGCTGAAGTACAGTGGTGCGATTTTTGCTCACTGCAACCTCTGTCTCCTGGGTTCAAGTGATTTTCCTGCCTCAGCCTCCAGAGTAGCTGGGATTACAAGTGCGCCCCACCATGCCCAGCTAATTTTTGTATTTTTAGTAGAGACGGAGTTTCACCGTGTTGGCTGGGCTGGTCTCAAACTCCTAACCTCAAGTGATCTGCCCACCTTGGCCTCCCAAAGTGCTGGGATTACAGGCGTGAGCCACTGCGCCTGGCCTGGATCATTAATTTTTGTCCCTGTGTTTATGTCACAATGTGTATTACAGTATACATTATCTGTAAGTTTCAACAAACACCAAATCAATAACACCTTTTCACTATATTGTATCAACAAGTCTTTCTATTGATTCTATCTTCTAAATAAGTTCAGAATTCTGACATCTCCCTAATTAAGGTAATTCGAACACTAAGTTGCTAACTTGGAAGATTTACAGATGAGAAGTTAGAACATCTGGGGACTGGTTCCATGGCAAACAGCTTACAAGCCGCAAGGTCTGTATGAGGAAGCTGTGTCTGTGGAGGGAATACAGAAAGCAAGGGAAAAAGTACAGAGACGAAGAAAGATGCCAAAAATAAACACCACATATTTATACCTAAAACCTGTAATATGTGAAGGTAAAGGGAAGAAATTATCTTGTCTTCCACTTTACTGTTCCTATCAGTAGTCTCCTCCTAGAGAGGGGACTCTGCCTTGTGTTTTCAGAGTTCTAATTAATTAAAAGGATACACTGTGTTAACTTAGAAATTTAATTACTTGTGTATTATAGTTATTTTAAGAAGAAATTAATTAGTTCTAGTACATTCAAACTTAAACATTAAAGGTAAGTGTATCAGTCAAGATTTTTTAACATCAAAAAAGACTACTCCATAGAAAGGATTAATGCAGCACAGACTTCTAGATAAGTATACTGATGGTACTGACATTCCACTTAAATTTTATCTTACCTGAGAAAACCCTCCCAAAATAATTCTGTTAGAAGGAATGCCATTCTTCACTTCTTGATCAATCAAAGCTTTTACTAAAAACAACATGAAAGTTAGTCAGCAATACTTTCAGAGTTAAGCCCACTGATAAAATTTAAATTAGGAAAAATTAATAATAGAAAAGCACAATTACTTTTAAGGCAGAAATGGTGAAAAATTCAAAGCACTTCATTAAAATACAAAATTAGAATGTATTTTCATATGCCAACAGAGAACAATGTGAAAAGGAAATTAAAAAAAAAAATCCAATTTAAAATAGTCACACATAAAATTAAATAAGAATTAACCAAAGAAGTGAAAGGTCTCTATAACGAAAACTATAAAACACTGATGAAAGAGGACACCAAAAAATGGAAAACAGATTCCATGTTCATGGATAAGAAGAACCAATAACAATATTGATTGTTATTGTTCATGAATTCTTCTAATCCATGAACATGGAATATTTTTCCCATACTACCCAAAGCAATCTACAGATTCAATGCATTCTCTATGAAAACACCAAAGACAATCTTCACAGAAAGATAAAAACCATCCTAAATATTTATTTTATTTTATTTTATTTATTTATTTATTTTGAGACAAGTCTCACTCTGTCACCCAGGCTGGAGAGCAGTGGCACGATCTCAGCTCACTGCAAGCTCCACCTCCTGGGTTTACGCCATTCTCTTGCCTCAGCCTCCCAAGTAGCTGGGAAGCTGGGACTACAGGCGCCTGCCACCATGCCCGGCTAATTTTTTGTATTTTTAGTAGAGACGGGGTTTCACCATGTTAGCCAAGATGGTCTCGATCTCCTGACCTCATGAGCCACCCACCTTGGCCTCCCAAAGTGCTGGGATTATATGCAGGAGCCACTGTGCCTGGCCCCCTAAAATTTTTATGGACTCACAAATGACTCAGAGTAGCCAAAGCTATCCTAAGCAAAAATAATAGAACTAGAGGAATCACATTACTTTTCAAATTATACTACAGAGCTATAGTAACCAAAACTGCATGGTACTGGCATAAGAACAGACACATAGACTAATGGAACAGAATGGAGAACCTAGAAACAAATCCACACACCTACAGTGAATTCATTTTCGACAAAGGTGTCAAGAACATACACTGGGGAAACGACAGTCTCTTCAATAAAAATGGTGCTGGGAAAACTGGATATCCAAATGGAGAAGAATAAAATTAGACCCTATCTCTTGCTGTATACAAAAATCAAATCACAATAAACACTTAAATCTAAGACCTCAAACTATGAAACTGCTACAAGAAAAAATTGGAAAAATCTCCAGGGCATTGGTCTGGGCAAAAATTTCTTGAGAGATACCCCACAAGCACATCCACCAATGCAAAAATGGACAAATGGGATCACGTCAAGTTAAAAAGCTTCTGCAGAGCAAAGGATACAATCAACAAAGCAAAGAGACAACCCACAGAATGGGAGAAAATATTTGCAAACTACCCATCTGACAAGAGATTAATAACCAGAATATATAAGGAGCTTTAACAACTCTATAGGGAAAAATCTAATAATCTGATCAAAAAATGGGTCAGGCTGGGCACAGTGGCTCATGCCTATAATCCCAGCCCTTTGGGAGGCCGAGGAGGGCAGGTCACGAGGTCAAGAGATAGAGACCACCCTGACCAACATGGTAAAACCCCATCTCTACTAAAAATAAAAAAATTAGCAGGGCGTGGTGGCACGTGCCTGTAGTCCCAGCTACTCGGGAGGCTGAGGCAGGAGAATCACTTGAACTTGGGAGGCGGAGGTTGCAGTGAGCCAAGATTTCGCCACTGCACCCCAGCCTGGCAACAGAGCAAGACTCCATCTCAAACAAAACAAAACAAAACAAAACAACCACCCACCACCAAATGGGCCAGAGATCTTAATAGACATTTCTGAAAAGATGACATAAAAATGGCAAAGGTGCCCAACATCACTGATAGCCAGCAAAATGCAAATCAAAGCTACAATTAAGTATCATCTCACCCTAGTTAAAATGGTTTTTATTCAAAAGACAGTTAATAACAATTGCTGGTGAAGATGTGGAGAAAAGGGAACCCTCATACACTGTTGGTCGGAATGTAAATTAGTACAACTACTACGGAGAACACTTTGGAGGTTCCTCAAAAACTAAAAATTGAGCTACCATATGATCCAGCAATCCCACTGGATATATACTCAAAATAAAGTATCTTTCTTTTATCTATATTTGGGTATATATCTTTTGGGATATATACCCAAAAGAAAGGAAATCAGTATACTGAAGAGATATCTGCACTCCCGTGTTTGTTGTAGCACTGTTCCCAATAGCCAAGATTTGGAAGTAATCTATGTGTCCATCAA
The DNA here is from genome assembly GCF_000951045.1 of Mandrillus leucophaeus. Lineage (NCBI taxonomy): Eukaryota > Metazoa > Chordata > Mammalia > Primates > Cercopithecidae > Mandrillus > Mandrillus leucophaeus. The sequence continues at coordinate 829,740 of NW_012105986.1, read as the reverse complement.
CAGATGACTGGATGAAGAAAATGTGGTACATATACACAATGAAGTAGTATTCAGCCATAAAAAAAGAATGAGATTCAGTCATTTGCAACAACACAGATGGAACTGGATATCATTAAGTGAAATAAGCCAGACACAGAAAGACAAACATTGCATGTTCTCACTTTTTTGTGGGATCTAAAACTAACTGAACTCACAGACACCGAGAGTAGTAGAAGTATGGTTATCAGAGGCTGGAAGGGTAGTGGGGGGCTGGAGGTGAGGTACAGACAGTTAATGGGTACAAAAAAAACAGAGTAAGACCTACTATTTGACAGCACAATAGGGTGACTATAGTCAATAGTAACTTAGTGTACATTTTAAAATAACTTACAAGAGTGTAAATGGATTCTTTGTAACTCAAAGGATAAATGCTTGAGGGGATAGACACCCCATCTTCCATGATGTGCTTATTTCACATTGTATCCCTGTATCAAAACATCTCACATACCCATAAATATGTACACCCACTATGTACCCACAAAAATTAAAAATAAAAAAACAAAATTCCCATTAAATATTTTAACAACAGTTCTTTCTCCCAAGAGATGGATTCTTAAAAAATTAATAGTTAATTCTGCTCATATATATCCCATGTTTCTCTCTTCAATGAACCATAGGCATTCATACCTAAAAGTTGTCATTTTAAAATTGTACGTAGTTAAGTGTTTAAAATCATTCATTCTATTGTTTTAAAAAAATCACAGAATTGGGCAGGCACACAGTGGCTCACGCCTGTAATCCCAGCACTTTGGAAGGCTGAGGCGGGCAGATCAACTTGGGCCAGGAGTTTGAGACCAGTCTGGCCAACATGGTGAAACACCGTCTCTACTAAAAATACAAAAATTAGCCGGGCGTGGTGGCACAGACCTGTAGTCTAGCTACCTGGGAGACTGAGACAGGAGAATCACTTGAACCTGGGAGGTGGAGGTTGCACTGAGCTAAGATTGCGCCACCGCACTCCAGCCTGAGCAACAGAGCAAGACTCCATCTAAAAAAAAAAAAAAAAAAAAATTACAGAATCAATCTCTTTCGCTCGCTCTCACTCTCTCTCTCTGTCTCTATCTCTCTCTCAAAACAAGGTCTCACGCTGTTGCCTGACCTCCCAGGCTCAAGCAATCCTCCCACCTCAGACTCTCAAGCAGCTGGGGGGCCACAGATATGTGCCACCACGCCCAGCTAATTTTGTTTATTTTTTGTACAGACTCTTGCCCAGGCTGGTTTTGAACCCCTGGGCTCAAGTGATCCTCCTGCCTCAGCCTCTCAAAGTGCTAGGATTACAGGTATGAGCAACATCCTTTGGCCTCAATCATCTTTTACCTAAGGGTAAGGGCACTATGTACCCCCAACTATGTAACCTGAGCACTGTCTTCTTTGCTCAGTAGCACATTCTCTTTTGTTCTTTCTTTCCTGGCTGAGTCTGATTCTAATTCTCTCCAATGAGTCATCACTTCATAGAGGAAAGAAGTAACAAGTATTTCATGGGCCAACTCTACTGTTAGGACAGAATTTTTCACTCTGGAACTCATGAGGCCCACGTATCTTCTTCACAGGCCCCAGGCCCTCCCTGTTTTCCACAGCGTCTAACTCTTACTCTCATACTTTTGTTGTCTATTATTTTCAGACAAAATCCTAACTCTAGGATTCTAACTTTAAACTACTTTTTGATAATCCCCTAAGTCAGTGTTGTTGGTTTGACATTCCCAGATATCTCACATCTTTTGAATGTATTTTCACTATTTTAAAGACCTTAAAGAGTTCTTTTAAAACAAAAGGGTTGCACCCAATGGCTTGTGTCTGTAATCCCAGTACTTTTGGGGAGGATCACCTGAGGGTAGGAGTTTCCCACCAGCCTGGACAACATAATGAGAATTCGTCTCTACAAAACAGTTTAAAAATTAGCCAGGCATGGTGGCACATGCCTGTAGTCCCAGCTACTCAGGAGTTGAGGCGGTAGAGTTGCCGGAGACCAGGAATTTGAGGCTGCAGTGAGATATGATCACCAACTGTACTCTAACCTGGGCAATAATCTCTAAATAACAGTCTCTAAACAATAGTCTCTAAATAACTGATATACTATGTAAATAAAAAAATTACCAAAAAGCAGAACAATTCACAGCCAGCCTGTCTCACCATTGCTGTCCACATCCACCTACACCCACCCACACTCAGGAGTCACCAAACAGATTTTCCTGAAAGCAATCCCACTCCTCGCATTATTATACTTGTCAATATTTCAGTACACACGTGTAAAAGAAAAGCACATTCCTGTGCATTTCTTTCTTTCTTTCTTTTTTGAGACGGAGTTTCGCTCTTATTGCCCGTGCTGGAGTGCAACGGTGGGATCTCAGCTCACCGCAGCCTCTACCTCCCGGGTTCAAATGATTCTCCTGGCTCGGCCTCCCAGATAGCTGGGATTACAGGCAGGAACCACCACATCCGGCTAATTTTGTATTTATAACACAGACGGGGTTTCTCCATGTTGGTCAGGCTGATCTCGAACTCCCGACCTCAGGCAATCCGCCCGCCTCCGCCTCCCAAAGTGCTGGTATTACAGGCATGAGCCACTGCGCCCGGCCTCCTGTGCATTTCTTAAAAATAGACACATCCTAGTAAGTTAGCGTTCTGTTTCCCCTCCGAACAAATGGAATTACCATAATCATAAAGGAGATGGACTACTAACCAGAGACCAGGCGGGTTTTGTAAAGTAGAGCTAATACTTCACAGGGGTGTCAAATGAGGTGCTCCATAAAAAACACCTAGCTTCTAAACAGTTATGTGCTCAATCAGTGGCACCTGTTATTATTACCACACTAAAATTAACAACTTTTTTTTCTGAGACAGAGTCTCCCTCTGTCGCCCAGGCTGGAGTGCAATGACACAATCTCAGCTCACTGCAACCTCCGCCTACTGGGTTCAAGTGATTCTCCTGCCTCGGCGTACCGAGTAGCTGGGATCATAAGCACCTGCCACCATGCCTGGCTAATTTTTCTGTATTTTTAGTAGAGACAGGGGTTTCACCATGTTGGTCAGGCTTGTCTCGAACTCCTGACCTCAGGTGATCCGCCTGCCTTGGCCTCTCAAAGTACTGGGGTTATAGGCAAGAGTCACCACACTCAGCCACATTTTCACTGTTTCTTATCATTATACTCATTATATCATTATTTTCACTGTTATTCTAAGTCTCTTTAATGAAGACAACTGGCCAAAACGATTTTTTTTTTTTTGAGATGGAGTTTCATTCTTGTTGCCCAAGACAGAGTACAATGGTGCAATCTCAGCTCACTGAAACCTCTGCCTCCTGGGTTCAAGTGATTCTCCTGCCTCAGCCTTCTGAGTAGCTAGAATTACAGGCGTGTGCCACCATGCCCAGCTAATTTTTTTCAGTAGAAACGGGGTTTCACCATGTTAGCCAGGCTGGTCCCGAACTCCTGACCTCAGATGATCTGCCCACCTCAGCTTCCCAAAGTGCTGGGATTACAGGCATGAGCCACCGCGCCTGGCCGGCCCAACCTATTAAACATTCTGTTGTTTTCTCCATTTTTCTACGTAAATCAAAGCAAAACTATTATATGTCTGAGAGAGTTAAAGCTTGATAAATGCAATTTTTCCCCATCCACTTCATCTCCATTGCCCATACTCAAGTGAGTCCATGTGGAGACTGTGGCAAACAAGTAACAGAGTGACCAGAAAGGAAAACAAGCCTGGGCAACATAGGGAGACCCTGTGTCTACAAAAAAAAAAAAAAAAAAAAATTAAAAACTGGCTGGGCATGGTGGTGTGCGCCTCTGTGGTCCCAGCCTACTCAGGAAGATGAGGTGGAAGGGTTGCTTGAGTTCAGGAGGTCAACGCTGCAGTGAGCTTTGATCACGCCACTACACTCCAGCCTGGCTGACAGAGCAAGACTCTCTCTGGGGTGCAGGGGGTGAAAGGAAGGAAACAGCAGTGCCTCCTGAGATTAGATAAATGTGGAATTTTTTTCTTTTTTTTTCTGAGACGAAGTTTTGCTCTTGTTGCCCAGGCTGGAGTGCAGTGGGGTGACCTCAACTCACTGCAACCTCCACCTCCCAGGTTCAAGCAACTCTCCTGCCTCAGCCTCTCAAGTGGCTGGGATTACAGGCGCCAACCACCACGCCCAGTTAATTTTTTGTATTTTTAGTAGAGATGGGGTTTCACCATGCTGGCCAAGCTGGTCTCGAACTCCTGACCTTTAGGTGATCCACCCACCTCCACCTCCCAAAGTACTGGGATTACAGGCGTGAGCCACCGTGCGTGGCCCAAATGTGTAATTTTTAACCAGTACCGATATGATTACTGAATCTACTAAAAGCATTTAAGAACACTTTTGGCTTCATAAACATTTTCTGTACTTACTATTTTCTGCTGCCTGTTTAATCCCAGATTCATCCTCCTGTGAATCTGGTGAAAGCCCAATAATATCAAACCTGTAAAATAAGGCAAAATCTTAAAAGAACCATTTGATTCTAAGAAAATCTATTATTGTAGTAAGTATATTTTACTCCATTCACGGTAGCTTGGATTAAAAGGCTAACCAGAAATATTCTTTTTTATTTTATTTTATGTTGTTTTCCTTTTCTTTTTTTTCTGAGATGAAGTCTCACTCTGTTGCTCAGGCTGAAGTGCAGTGGCATGATCTCAGCTCACTCCAGCCTCCCCCTCTCAGGTTCAAGCGATTCTCCTGTGTCAGTCTCCTGAGTAGCTGGTACTACAGACGTATGCCACCACACCTGGCTAATTTTTGTATTTTTAGTAGAGAAGGGGTTTTGCTGTGTTGGCCAGGCTGGTCTTGAACTCCTGACCTCAGTTATCAGCCTGCCTCGGCCTCCCAAAGTGCTGGGATTACAGGTGTGAGCCACCATGCCTGGCTAAAGTCATCGTTTTTTAACAGACCTGATGGTAGGAGTCTCAGAGAACAGTTAGGAAAAATCATAGTCTGGAAGTAGCACATAGGAACAAAAAACTGACCCTACTTTCTGACAGTAAAGTGCAGAGGGAATGTGAGGGTATCTTCAGAGGGCTGGAAGGGAAGCGGTTTCCTTAAAAACAACCCAGACAGGCAAGAAATTGGAGGCTGTGGTTTAATAGGGGTCATTCGAATGTTGGGTTACTAAAACCAACAAAGGTTTATCAAGCAGCAGCAGATATTCTCCCACATTATTTTTATTCAAAAATTCTCTCCTATTTCTCTACCTGTATGTATAGCTCCTTAAGTTTACCCCTAAATCTAGAGTATAAAAATGTAAATAAAGAAAGGTTAAGGTTAACTATGCAACTTCGCAATTTAAAAAACAGCTAAATAAAAATTGCTGTACACAAAAGCATTTCTGAAAACATTAAATCAGTAATATAATGTTCTTATTGAATAAGTAAATTCTTACTTACCATGAAGGCATAGCCATGTTCATATTTAATGTAACAGGCCTAACAGGCCTACATGGAAAAGAAAAAACAAAACAACAAAATCAGAATAACAACGCGTAAGAACTGATAAATTCCATTAATCAAAAACAGATAATTACTTGAGACCTACACAAAACTATATGCTACAGTTTTAACATATGAACTGTTTTACTTCATCCACACCTGTACAACTCTGCTTTCCATGCCCCTCCAAATGTGTTCTGAAGACAGAGCAACAGCAACAAAGGACGAAGTCTGACAAATATATTTTCCTTCTCAACACCCTTACTTACTACCTTTGACTTCTCAGACATGAGAAGAGAAACCAGAAACCAAGACAGTTGGAAATGTATAAAATACGAGATTCTGGTATGGGGCTAAGGACAATGAGCGATTTATTACACTGATACCGTAGCATCAATTCTCATATGCTCAGATTACACTTTTGTTAATTTTCTAGTTCTTAGCTATGTACTCTCTTGATTAAGAGACCTCTAAATAAATAAGGGAAATCCAAAATTTGCCTAAGTGCCCACTATAGCCAATTCAAGTCTGTGATTAAAAATATGCTAGATAATCAGAATTTGGCTCCATTCAAACAAAAGAAAAATAAACACACTCTAACTACATCTCACCACCTTCCTCCTGATTCATGAAGTCCACCTTAGAGGTTAAAACCGTATCAAAATTTCTTTGAGAATACAAACTTCCCTATGTTCGGCAACAGCCTTTTAAAGCAGTTCAACTTAGGGCAAATATCAATATCCATTCCAATGTAATTAAGAATTCTGGGCCGGGCGGGGTGGGTCACGCCTGTAATCCCAGCACTTTGGGAGGCCAAGGTGGACGGATCACCTGAGGTCAGGAGTTTGAGACCAGCCCGGCCAACATGGTGAAACCCTGTCTCTATTAAAAACACAAAAAATTAGCCAGGCATGGTGGCAGGTGCCTGTAATTCCAGCTACTCGGGAGGCTAAGGCAGGAGAATCGCTTGAACCCGGGAGGCAGAGGTTGCAGTGAACTGCGATTATGCCACTGCACTCCAGCCTGGGCGACAGAGAGACTGTCTCAAAAAAAAAAAAAAAAAAGAAAGAAAAAAATTCTGTCTCTTGCTTGAGCAGAATGAGAGGACATAGAGACCCTAGCCGCAGTATTCACTGTAGCTTACAGAGGTAAGACAGACCCTGTATTTCAGGATAAAAAGAGGACGAAATGTTTTCTTAACCAATCTTCTCAGCTATTGTTCTTCTTCCCATTCCCTCTTTCATGTTCATCTATCTGTCCCAAATCTACTGCTACTACCACTTCTGGGAATGAATTACTAACCGATATGAGTATGTCCAATCCCTTCTTGTCTTCTCCATGGTGATTGCTTCTCAGCAACCTTTTGACCTAAATTAAGCGTGTCCAATCATTTGGTTTCCCTGGGCTACATTGGAAGAAGAATTGTCTTGGGCCACACATAAAAATACATTAACACTAACAATAGCTGATGAAGTAAAAAATAAAATTGTATTTAAAAATAGCAAAAAAATATATATATAATCTCATAACATTTTAAGACAGTTTACTAATTTGTTGTATTGGGCTGCATTCAAAGCTGACCTGGGCCACAGGTTGGACAAGCTTGACCTAATGTGCCAATCTTATTGATCTTCTAAGTTTGCTCAAAACTTACTAATTTCTTTTTGACATCCACAAATACTTTCAGAGCCAGAATTCAAAACCAAACCTATCATATTCCAAAGTCTGTGCTCTTTCCACAGTACATCAACATTGCCCCAAATGATAAAATTAAAGAGTGTTTTCAACATAAGATTTCTCACAAATCTAACAGGTAAATCCCCTTCAGAGATACCCTAGGGATATCCTAGAACTTTATAGATATTTGTACATCTAAAATAATTTTTCTGGGAGGCCAAGGCAGGTAGATCACTTGAGATCAGGCGTTTGAGCCTGGCCAACATGGTGAAACCCTGTCTCTATTAAAAATACAAAAACTAGCTGGGTGTGGTGGCACACACCTGAAATCCCAGCTACTCTGGAAGCTGAGGCAGGAGAATCACTTGAACCCAGGAGGCGGAGGTTGCAGTGAGCTGAGATCATACCACTGCACTCCAGCCTGGGTGGCAGAGTGAGACTCTGTCTCAAAAATAAATAAATTAATTAATTAAATAATTTTCCTGGTCTTAAGTTCAGCTGACTTCCAAGACAGCAATATTTTAAATTGCTTAACAAAAGAGAAAAAGAGAAAAAAAAAATTTAAGAAACATTTTAAAGAAATTCTACTAATCTTTATTTTTAAACAGAATATTTAAAAAATAAAAATTAACTATATTCAAATACTTTTCTGGAAGGATAAAGCAATCACAATTGCTCCTCTCCAGACTCTGAATCACAAGTCTGAAGATCAGAAATACTCACGCATGCGGGCAGATATATTTGATATGTGAACTTCTGATACCTGCAAAGGCTTCTGCCCATCCGTGCCTGGTGGAAAAATCATTTGAATAATGCTATTAGATACTGTTTTAAATTCCAATAAGTTAGTAGCAGAAGAGTACTTTAAAAAACTGTGAAGATAAATGTTAAATCCTAAAAATATGTTTTTTTGTTTGTTTGTTTTGTATTTTTTTTGACGGAGTCTCACTCTGTCGCCCGGGCTGGAGTGCAGTGGCGAGATCTCGGCTCACTGCAAGCTCCGTCTCCTGGGTTCGCACCATTCTCCTGCTTCAGCCTCCTGAGTAGCTGGGACTACAGACGCCCGCCACCACGTCTGGCTAATGTTTTCTATTTTTTAGTAGAGACGGGGTTTCACCATGTTAGCCAGAATGGTCTTGATCTCCTGACCTTGTGATCCACCCACCTTGGCCTCCCAAAGTGCTGGGATTACAGGCATGAGCCACCGTGCCCAGCCTAAAAATACCTTTAAAATGTGGGCCCTCAATACTATTAAAACAATACCCTGAATCTAAAAACAACCCAACAGCTGTTATTTAAGTTTTACCTAGGGATAAAGATGATTTCTCAGATTTCTGAACAGCAATGTGTGCCCCTTCAGATATTTCCACAGGGCTTCACAACTTCCAAAATATAGATATATTTTTAAAATATCTTTATACAATGTACTTATAAAGTAGGCAAGACAAATAAGATAATTAACATTTTACATAAAGAAACAAAGCCTTGGCTGGGTGCAGTGGCTCACGCCTGTAATCCTAGCACTTTGGGAGGGTGAGGCAGGCAGATCACCTGAGGTCAGGAGTTTGACACCAGCCTG
>NW_012105986.1:816890-820953 GCF_000951045.1 Mandrillus leucophaeus | reverse complement strand
TAAATTCCAATAAGTTAGTAGCAGAAGAGTACTTTAAAAAACTGTGAAGATAAATGTTAAATCCTAAAAATATGTTTTTTTGTTTGTTTGTTTTGTATTTTTTTTGACGGAGTCTCACTCTGTCGCCCGGGCTGGAGTGCAGTGGCGAGATCTCGGCTCACTGCAAGCTCCGTCTCCTGGGTTCGCACCATTCTCCTGCTTCAGCCTCCTGAGTAGCTGGGACTACAGACGCCCGCCACCACGTCTGGCTAATGTTTTCTATTTTTTAGTAGAGACGGGGTTTCACCATGTTAGCCAGAATGGTCTTGATCTCCTGACCTTGTGATCCACCCACCTTGGCCTCCCAAAGTGCTGGGATTACAGGCATGAGCCACCGTGCCCAGCCTAAAAATACCTTTAAAATGTGGGCCCTCAATACTATTAAAACAATACCCTGAATCTAAAAACAACCCAACAGCTGTTATTTAAGTTTTACCTAGGGATAAAGATGATTTCTCAGATTTCTGAACAGCAATGTGTGCCCCTTCAGATATTTCCACAGGGCTTCACAACTTCCAAAATATAGATATATTTTTAAAATATCTTTATACAATGTACTTATAAAGTAGGCAAGACAAATAAGATAATTAACATTTTACATAAAGAAACAAAGCCTTGGCTGGGTGCAGTGGCTCACGCCTGTAATCCTAGCACTTTGGGAGGGTGAGGCAGGCAGATCACCTGAGGTCAGGAGTTTGACACCAGCCTGCCCAACATAGTGAAACCCCATCTCTACTAAAAATACAAAAATTAGCCAGGCATGGTGGCGTGTGCCTGTAATTCCAGCTACTCAGGAGGCTGAGGCAGGAGAATCGCTTGAACCCAGGAGGCAGAGGTTGTGGTGAGCCGAGACTGTACCACTGGGCAACAGAGCGAGACTCCATCTCAAAAAAAAAGAAAAAGAAAAAGAAAAAAGCCTCAGATAAATAAACTAAATCAGTTGTCTAATATCTCTACATGCTTACTACACTATTTAAAAACAGTAACTTTCACCCGGGCACAGTGGCTCATGCTTGAAATCCCAGCACTTTGGGAGACTGAAGCAGGCGGATCACTTGAGGTCAGGAATTCAAGACCAGCCCAGTCAACATGGTGAAACCCCGTCTCTACTAAAAATACAAAAACTAGCTAGGCATGGTGGTGCATGCCTGTAATCCCAGCTACTCAGGAGGCTGAGGCAGGAGAATCGCTTGAATGGGGAGACAGAGGTTGCAGTGAGCCGAGACTGCACCACTCCACTCCAGCCTGGGCAACAGAGTAAGACTCCATCTCAAAACAAATAAATAAATAAGTAAATAAAACAAAAACAGTAACTTTGGCTGAGCATGGTGGCTCATGTCTATAATCCCAGCACTTTGAGAGGCTGAGGTAGGAGGACAGCTTGAGACCAGGAGTTCAAGACTAGACTAAACAATATAGTGAGACCCACTCTACAGAAAACTTAAGGAAAAAAATGTTTTTAATCCAGCAACTTTATTTCTTCATGTGTACATGTTCACATACATACATGTTCAAAGCAGAATACAGAAAGATTGAAAAACTATAAATAATCAAATCCTTCTAGCCAAGAATAAACAGGTAATTTTCTGATGCATTTCCTTCGGATTTTTCCCATGCATGTCAATTAAGGAATACATGCATACAGTTTCCTGCTTATATTTACATTTGGCCACATACTTGATGCTTTTTACATATTATCTCTACTAAAGAATAAAGTACAAGTAATTTCAGCCTTTCTTATAGCAAACAGTCTAGATAAATGTTAATTAATTATTTTTTTGAGACACAGTCTTGCTCTGTTGCCCAGGCTGGAGAGCAGTGGCGCAATCTCGGCTCACTGCAAGCTCCGCCTCCCAGGCTCACGCCATTTTCCTGCCTCAGCCTCCCAAGTAGCTGGGACTACAGGCGCCCACCACCATGCCCCGCTAATTTTTTTTTTGTATTTTTAGTAGAGATGGGGTTTCACCACGTTAGCCAGGATGGTCTTGATCTCCTGACCTCATGATCCGCCCGCCTCAGCCTCCAAAAGTGCTGGGATTACAGGCATGAGCCACCGTGCCCAGTCCCCTGATTAAATATTTTTCTATTAACTATTTTTCTGTTTCAACCCATCTCCCCCAAAGTGTTAGAGACATATAAAAAGATTAATAACAATAGTATTAACTGCAACACTTACATAACGTTAAGTATAACCAGGATATTGTATAGGGGTTTTGTGTGTATGCACATATGTATATGTGTAAATAGCTATGTTAAAGACCTTTTTCTGAAAACTAGAAAACATATTAAGAAATTAATGAAAATCTATATAAATGGAAGGATATCCCACTTTCATGGACTAGGGGATGTAATTTTTTTTTTTTTCTTTTTGAGACAAAGTCTGGTTCTGTCGCCCAGGCTGGAGTGCAGTGGCGCAATCTCAGCTCACTGCAAGCTCCACCACCAGGGTTCACACCATTCCCCTGCCTTAGTCTCTTGAGTAGCTGGGACTACAGGCGCCCGCCACCACGCCTGGCTAATTTTTTGTATTTTTAGTAGAAACGGGGTTTCACCGTGTTCGCCAGGATGGTCTCGATCTCCTGACCTTGTGATTTGCCCGCCTCGGCCTCCCAAAGTGCTGGGACTGCAGGCGTGAGCCACCGTGCCCGGCTGAGATGTAATATTTTAAAGATGGTAGTACTCCTCAAATTGATCTATGGAGTCAATGCAATCTTTATCAGAACACCTGTTGACTTTGCAGATATTAAAACCCAATCTAAAATTTGTATGGAAACTGAAGAGACCCAGAATAACAACAACAACAACAAATCTTGAAAAAGAACAAAGTTAGAGGACTCACACTTCTCAATCTCAAAAATTCCTACCAAGTAACATTCAGAAAGACTAGTACTAGAGTACAGACAGACATATAAATCAACTGAAAATCCAGAAATAAAATATCACATTTACTGTCAACTTACTTCTGAAACAAATCAACAGGGAAGGAATAGTCTTTTTAACAAATGTAGCTGGGACAAGTGGATATCCACATGTAATACAAAGAAGTTGGACTGCTACCTCATACCAATTGTAAACACTGACCAAAGACCTAAATGTAAGAGATAAAACTATAAAACTAGAAGAAATATACATAAATCTTTGTGATCTCAGATCTGGGAACTTCTCAGATATAACACCAAAAGCACAACCGACAAGAAATAAATAGATAAATTAGAAATCATCAAAATAAACTGTTGTGTTTCAAAGGACACTATTAAGAAAATGAAAAGACAACTTACATAATGGGAAAAATGTTTGTAAATCATATCTAATTAAGTGTCTAGTATCCATAATAAAAAAAAAAACTGTTAAAACCCACGAACAAAAAGACAACCCAATTAAAAAATATGCAAAAGACTTGTCCAAAGAAGATATACAAATGGTCAAAGAGCACAGGAAAAGATATTGAACATCATTAGTCATTAAGGAAACATAAATCAAAGCCCCAGTGAGACATCACTTCATACTCACTAGGATGGCTATCAATATAATGATGAGAGGAATAAATTCTAGTGTTCTGTAGCACTGTTGAGTGAATATGGTTAACTACAATTCAGCGTATATTTTCAAAACACTAGAAGAAAGGATGTTGAATGTTCACAATGCAAAGAAATGATAAATGTTTGAGGTGATGGATATGCTAATTACCCCGATTTGATCCTTACACATTGTATACATTTATCAAAATATATCACTCAGTATGCCATAAATATGTACAATTATTATGTATCAACTAAAAGTAAAAGAAAAAAATACTTTAAAAAAAACTTCAGCCAGGCATGGTGGCTCATGCCTGTAATCCCAGCACTTTGGGAGGCCAAGGCGGCAGATCCCTTGAGGCCAGGAGTTCAAGACCTGCCTGGCCAACATGGTGAAACCCTGTCTCTACTAAACCTACGAAAATAAGCTGGACGTGGTGCGCACCTGTAGTCCCAGCTACTCAGAAGCTGAGGCAGGAGAATCACTTGAACCCGGGAGGCGGAGG
>NW_012105986.1:809857-816840 GCF_000951045.1 Mandrillus leucophaeus | reverse complement strand
AAAAAAAAAAAAAAAAAAAAAGGAATATACTAAGTGTCATGAATTGTTCACATTAAAAGGGTTACTTTTATGTCATGTGAATTTTACCTCAAATTAAACAAAAAAGACATCTCAATAAAACAAATAGAAAAAAGACTTGAATAGACATTTCTCCAAAGACTCATGAATGGTTAACATACACATGAAAACATGCTCAACATCATCAGTCATTAGAAAATGCAAACCAAAACCACTGTGAGATACCACTTCATACCCACCAGAATGGCTATCGCAAAAAAGACAAATAATAGCCAAGTGTTAAAGGGTATGGTGAGAAATCAGAACCCTCATACACTATTGGTAGAAATGTAAATGGTACAGCCACTTTAGAAAACCTTTAGGTTCTCAAAAGATAAATACAAAGTTATCATATCCAGCAATTCTACTCCTAGGTCTATACCCAAGAATATTGAAAAAATATGTCCACTATAGGTGTGGTGGCTCATGCCTGTAATCCCAGCACTCTGGGAGGCTAAGGCAGGAGGACTGCTTGAGCCCAGGAGTTTGAGATCAGCCTGGACAACACAGTGAGACTCTGTCTCTACAGGAAATTTTTAAAAAATTAGTTGGGTGTGACGGCATGCATCTGCGGTCCCAGCTACTTGGAGGGAGGATAGCTTGGGCCCAGGAGGTTGAGGCCCCACTGAGCCAAGATTGTGCCACTGCACTCCATGTGGGGCAAGAGAATGAGATCCTGTCTCAAAAACAAAACACACACACAAAAATACAGACATAAAAACTTGTTCCCAGCACTTCAGGAGGCCGAGGTGGGCAGATCACCTGAGGTCGGGAGTTCGAGACCAGCCTGACCAACACGGAGAATCCCTGTCTCTACTAAAAATACAAAATTAGCTGGGTGTGGTGGTGCATGCCTGTAATCCCAGCTACTCGGGAGGCTGAGGCAGGATAATCGCTGGAACTTGGGAGGCAGAGGCTGCGGTGAGCCGAGATCATGCCACGGCACTCCAGCCTGGGCAACAAGGGTGAAACTCCGTCTCAAAACAAAACAAAAACAACAAAAAACTTGTACACAAATGTTCTTTTTTAGCAGTATTACTCAACTCCAAGGTGCAAACAACCCAAATGTACATCAAATGATGGATGAATAAACCAAATGAGGCCAGGCGTGGTGGCTCATACTGTAATCCCAGCACTTTGGGGAGGCCAAGGCTGGCAGATCACCTGAGGTCAGGAGTTTGAGACTAGCCTGGTCAACATGGTGAAACTTCTCTCTACTAAAAATACAAAAATTAGCCAGGCATGGTGGCGCATGCCTGTAGTACTCGGGAGACTGAGGTAGAAGAATCATTCGAACCCGGGAGGAAGAGGTTGCAGTGAGCCGAGATCGCACCACTGTACTCCAGCCTGGGCGACAGAGCCAGACTCCATCTCAAATAAAGAAAAAGATAGAATAAAATAAAATGAAGCATAGCCACACAATGGAGTATGATTCAACAATGAAAAGGAAGTACCAACATGCTATAGGATGGATGAGCCTTGAAAACAATGTTAAATGAAAGAAGCCAGTTACAATAGAACACAAATGAAAGAGTATAGGGTTTCTTTTTGAGGCAATGAAAATGGTCTAAAATTGACTGTGGTGATGGTTGCACAACTTAAGGTGACTACATCTAAAACCATCGAATTACACACTTTAAATGAGTGAATTGCATGGCATATGAATTATATGTCAATAAAACTGGTACCAAAAATAAAGACAAAGAATGTATGACCGGACCCAATCATGAGGAACCATTAGACAGACTCAAATTGAAAAGTCATTCTACAGAATATGCAGAACTGAAGGCTGTGGCTGTATGCTTTAAAACTATAAAGGAAATGAAAGAAAAACTGACAAACAGTTTCAGATTCAAGACATGACAGCTCAAATGAACACACACTCCTGGAAAGGATCTCAGGCCAGGAAGGAAACAGACACAGTTGAGAAAGCTGGCAAAACTTCAATGGAGTCTGTGGACTGGATATAGTATTTAATCAATGCTCATCTCCTAATTTGGAGTGTTGTATGCTGGTTATATACAAGTATCCTTGTGCATGGGAAATACACGAGAGTATTTAGAGGTGATGGGAAATCATGTTTGCAGATTTATCTCAAGAGTTAAAGACTCATCTATATATACATACATATATATACAGGGTGGGGGCGTGGACAAGCACACACAGGACTGACTGCACACACAATGGAACACACACGGTAAAAGATGAACCAAGGAAACTCCATGACAGCGATATGAGACTTTTTTGTACAAAAAGCACACATTTTATTTTAAAAGTGTGAGTTACAATTGCCACGAAAGAATAAAATGCCTAGGAATACAGCTAACCAGAAGGTGAAAGATCTCTACAACAAGAATTACAAAATGCTGCTCAAAGTAATCAGAGATGACGCAAACAAGTGAAAATGCATTCCCTGCTCATGGATAAGAAGAATCAATACTGTCAAAATGGCCATACTGCCCAAAGCAATTTACAGATTCAATGCTATTCCTATCAAACTACCAATGACATTCTTCATGGAATTAGGAAAAAATGTTTTAAAATTCACGTGGAACCAAAAAAAGAGCCCAAACAGACAAGGCAATCCTAAGCAAAAAGAACAAAGCTGGAGGCATCATGTCACCAGCCTTCAAACTATACTACAGGGGTACAATAACCAAAACAGCATGGTACTGGTACAAAAACAGACACATAGACCAATGAAACAGAATAGAGAGCACAGAAATAAGGTCACACACCTACAACTATTTGATACTCAACAAAGCTGACAAAAACAAGCAATGGGAAAAAGGACTCCTCAGTCAATGAAAAGTGCCAGGATAACTGGGAGACCATATGCAGATGATAGAAACTGGACCCCTACCTTACCCCATATACAAAAATCAACTCAAGATGGATTCAAGACTTAAATGTAAAACCCCAAACTATAAAAGCCAGAAAGATGGCCGGGCATGGTGGCTCAGGCTTGTAATCCTAGCACTTTGGGAGGCTGAGGCGGGCGGGCGGATCACGAAGTCAGGAGATTGAGACCATCCTGGCTAACACAGTGAAATCCCATCTCAACCAAAAATACCAAAAATTAGCGAGGTGTGGCGGTGGGCGCCTGTAGTCCCAGCTACTCAGGAGGCTGAGGCAGAAGAATGGCACGAATCCGGGAGGCGGAGCTTGCAGTGAGCTGAGATCGCACCACTGCACTCCAGCCTGGGCGACAGAGCGAGACTCCGTCTCAAAAAAACAAAACAAAACAAAAACAAAACAAAACAAAACCCGAAAGACAATCTAGGAAATACCATGTTATTGACATAGGACTTGGCTAAGATTTCATGATGAAGGCGCCAAAAGCAACTGCAACGAAAACAAAAATTGACAAATGAGATCTAATTAAACTATGAAGCTACTGCACAGCAAATGAAACTATCAACAGCGTAAACAAACATGCTGCAGATTGAAGAAAATATATGCAAACTATGCATCCAACAAAGGTCTAATATCCAGAATCTATAAGGAACTTAAATTTACAAGTAAAATCAAACCACCTAGCTGTTCTGTGGTGTAGTCATTCTTTTATTCCTTCACTTTCTTAATAAACTTGCTTCCACTTTACTGTTTAAAAAAAAAAAAAAAATCAAACAACCCCACTGAAAAGTGGACAAAGAACATGAACAGACACTTTCCAAAAGAAGACAGGCTGGGCGTGGTCATGGCTCATGCCTGTAATTCCAGCACTTTGGTCAGCTGAGGCGGGCGGGTCACTTGAGGTCAGGAGTTGGAGACCAACCTGGCCAACATAGTGAAACCCCGTCTCTACTAAAAATACAAAAAGTTAGCAGGGTGTGGTGGTGCGTGCCTGTAGTCCCAGTGGCGCAGGAGAACTGCTTGAACCCAGGAGGTGGAGGTTGCAGTGAGCAGAGATAGCGCCACTGCACTCCAGCCTGGTGACAGAGCAAGACTGAATAAAAAAAAAACATACATACATGCAGCCGACAAGCATATAAATACTCGAGATCATTAATCATTAGAGAAATGCAAATCAAAACCACAACGAGATACCATCTCACAGCAGGCAGAATGGCTATCGTTAAATAGTCAAAAAAGGTCGTTAAGGGCTGGGCCATGAGGAACTTGCACATCCATCCCAGGGAGACCTGACCTTCAGAGATGACAGCATTCAGCCCCAGGAGGAGCCTGCAATTCGTCCTAGGTATTTCCAACTTGTGCCGCCCATGGAGATACAGGACAGTAGGGAGTTAAACAGAACCTGCTGTCTGAATGGTGGAACCTGCACGCTGGGGTCCTTCTGTGCCTGCCCCCTCTCCTACGGACGGAACTGTGAGCACAATGTGTGCAAAGAGAATTGTGGGTCTGTGCCCCATGACACCTGGCTGCCCAAGAAGTGTTCCATTTGTAAATGCTGGCACAGTCAGCTCCGCTGCTTTCCTCAGGCATTTATCCACCTGGCTGTGATGGCCTAGTGATGGATGAGCATCTCATGGCTTCCAGGACTCCAGAACTACCACTGTCCACAATGCCACTTTTATGCTAGCTGGCATCTGCTTTTCTATATACAAAGTTACTATTAATCCACATTGACCTATTTACAGAAATATGATTTTAGATATCATGCAAATTTCATGACCAGTAAAGGCTGCTGCTACAATGTCCTAACTGAAAGATGATCATTTGTTAGTTGCCTTAAAATAATGAATACATTTCCAAAATGATCTCTAACATTTCCTTATAGTACCAACTACTTCTTACCTCTTTGCCCTGCCCTCCCAGAAAACACTACTTCTTTTTTTCAAAAATCAGCCATATCTCCATTGTGCCCAAGTCCAGTGTTTCTTGATACATGTAATTCTACCAAAGTCTTCTTAATATGTTATTTTAAACAACTGAATTATATCTTCAGATTATTAGAGACTAATCCTAATGTGGACCTTAGGATACAGTTTTGAGTAGAGTTGATCAAAATCAATTAAAATAGCCTCTTTAAAAGGAAAGAAAGCAGCCGGGTGCGGTGGCTCACGCCTGTAATCCCAGCACTTTGGGAGGCCGAGGCAGGCGGATCATGAGGTCAGGAGATTGAGACCATCCTGGCTAACATAGTGAAACCCCGTCTCTACTAAAAATACAAAAAATTAGCCGGGTGTGGTGGTGGGTGCCTGTAGTCCCAGCTAACCCGGGAGGCGGAGCTTGCAGTGAGCCAAGATCTCGCCACGGTACTCCAGCCTGGGCGACAGAGTCAGACTCGTCCCCCCCTCCAAAAAAAAAAAAAAAAAAGCCTCTTTAAGGGGAGGAATGAGAGTGCTGAAGGAATGGAAGTCCGTTTGCATGTGTGTAGGGAGACTGGGTAGGAAAGAGAAAGCAAATGGGAGAGGTTGGAAAACATAAAATGGGTTACTTGATTGGTGATTTGGTGGGTGTAGAGAAGCAAGTGAAAAGGCTAAATGGAAGGGCAAGTTTTCATCATCTATAGAAAGCTATATAAGACAAGGACTCCCTTTTTTTCCCCAAAGGTACTGTAAAAAGAATGAAGTCTCCTTAGAAAAAAAAAAAATTATACTTCAATGTCCCTAACAAGATTGCTTAAAAAATTATGTTTCTTCCAAGTTCTGCAATTCTTTTAACTGTTGTAGAAGAGAAAATGTTCACAATATATTTAGTTGTAAACCAAGTGATAAAACTACATATTGTAAGACCCATTTTTAAGATACATTGTATTACATGTATGCACAGTAAAAATGGAAAATATACTGACCAAAAAAAAGCCAAAAAATAACAGATGGTGGCAAGGTCATAGAGAAAAGGGAATGCTTTTACACTGCTGGTGAAAATGTAAATTAGTTCAGCCATTGTGGAAAGCAGTGTGGCCATTTCTCAAAGAACTTAAAACAGAATTACCATTCGACCCAGTAAATGAATGCCAGTACTGGATATATACCCAAAGGAGTATAAATCGTTCTCCCATAAAGACACATGCATACGTAAGTTCATTGCATTGCTATACACAACAGCAAAGACATTAAATCAACCTCGACACCCATCAGTGGCAAATGGGATAAAGAAGCTATGGTACATATACACCATGGAATGTTATGCAGCCATTAACAAACGAATGAGATCATGTACTTTGCAGCAACATGGTTGGAACTGGAGGCCATTATCCTAAGCAAACTATCACCTGAACAGAAAACCAAGTACCACATGTTCTCACTTACAAGTAGGAGCTAAATAACAAGAACACATGGATACTAGGAGAGGAACAACAGACACTGGGGCCTACTTGATGGTGCAGGGTAGGAGGAGGGAAAGGATCAGAAAAAATACCTATCAGGTACTATGTTTATTACCTGGGTGACAAAATTATCTGTAGATCAAACCCTCAAAACATGCAGTTTATCTTGCAGATGTACTCCTGAATCTAAATACAAGTTACAAAGTAAAAAATAAAACAGTTGTCCGGGCGTGGTGGCTCCGGCCTGTAATCCCAGCACTTTGGGAGGCCAAGGCAGACGGATCACTTGAGGTCAGGAGATAGAGACCAGCCTGGCCAACATGGTGAAACCTCATCTCTACTAAAAAATAAATATTAAAAAAAATTCAAAAGTTAATTCTTCTGAAGATAAAAGGAATACATTTATGAGATAATAAAGTGTATGTTCCAACTTTTAAAATCAAGATAGAATGTTACTGAAAAACAGTGTGAATTACACAACAGTAAGTATAATAAAAATTATGTTCAAACAGATAAACCTTACAAACATACTGGGCAAAAAAAGCTGGACACAGAAGATATACATATAATACCATTTATCTGAAAGTAAAGAACAGGCAAAACTATGGTATAGTAATAAAAGTTGGAGTAATGGTCATCTCTGGGATGGGAGGGTACTAACTGCAGGGGAATGAAAAATACTCCTGGGGAG
>NW_012105986.1:793538-809012 GCF_000951045.1 Mandrillus leucophaeus | reverse complement strand
GCCTCCGCCTCCCAAAGTGCTGGGATTACAGGCATGAGCCACCGCGGCTAGGCCAGTTCTCTTGTCTTATAATTTCAGTAGAATTAGGAATAAACTTAACAATATGTGTATAGTTAGCTTTGCAAATAGATTTTAATGTGCACAATAAGCAGTATTTTGCAGCAATAATAAACACCTGGCATATAGGCTACCATTCCTAGATCGTGGGCCCAGAGTACACATTACCAAGCAATTAAGGCACTTTCTGTCACAGAGCCTTGACCAACAAAGGTATCCAAGCAGCATATAAGATAAAACACTAGACTGGGTGCAGTGGCTCAAGCCTTTGATCCCAGCACTTTGGGAGGCTGAGTTGGGCGGATCATTTGAATCCAGGAGATCAAGACCAGCCTGGGCAATGTGGCGAAATCCCCATCTCTACTGAGAATACAAAATTAGCTGGGAGCGCTCCTGTAGTCTCAGCTACTCGGGAGGCTGAGATGGGAGGATCACTTGAGCCTGGGAGGCGGAGGGTGCAGTAGGCAAAGATCACACAACTGCACTCCAGCCTGGGCAACAGAGTCCTCCCCCTGAAATAAATAAATAAATAAATAAATAAAACCTGTCTGTTATCTCTGCAAAAGATAACAGCATAACCACACTATAAAATGTTTTCCATGGTTATTGCCAATGTTTATTTTCTGTGAGCTGTTTTCATTTCTATTTCAATTTCTAAGTATATCGTTACTTTATTTGAGCTAATGACCTCAGGGATAACTAAATAAGCTTTAAACATTACAGTATTATTTCAGCTAATTATAGCTTTGGGAATAAATAGCCACTTAAAAACAAAGTCACACTTATAAAATAATCTTCAGGCTGGGTGTGGTGGCTCACTCCTGTAATCCCACCACTTTGGGAGGCTGAGGTGGGCGGATTACTTGAGCTTAGGAGTTTGAGACCAGCCTGAGCAACAATGGCGAAACCCTCTCTCTACAAAAATTAGCCAAGTGTGGTGGCACACGCCTGTAGTCCAAGCTACTCGGGAGAATGAGGTGGGAGTTGCACTGGGCCACGAGAGTACCATGCCACTGCACTCCAGCCTGGGCAACAAAGCAAGACTCTGTCTCAAAAAATAATAACAACAATCTTCTACCTATTTATTAGAGTTCAAAATAAAATAAAGCTTCAATTATGTTCCTCAAAACATTACTACATATAATAAAAGCTTGACCTATATCATGGCTGGCTAAGGCAGATGACAGCCTTATTCCCTTATGTTTTACACTTACAAAGTATATTGAGAAGTAAATATGTATGTAAATTGATGGTGACTATAGAAACAGAATTTTAAAATGTAATTTATTTATGTATTATGTTTTTTGAGACGGAGCCTCTCTCTGTTGCCCAGGCTGGAGTGTAGTGGGGTGATCTCGGCTCACTGCAACCTCTGCCTCCTGAGTAAAAGTGATTCTCCTGCCTCAGCCGCTCGAGTAGCTGTGCCACCATACTTGACTAATTTTTGTATTTTTAGTAGAGACAAAGTTTCACCATGTTGGCTAGACTGGTCTCAAACTCCTGACCTCAGGTGATCCGCCTGTCTTGGCCTCCCAAAGTGCTGGGATTATAGGCATAAGCCACTGCACCCAGCCAAAAATTTAAATTTAATATGGATTTTAGAATTGTTATTAACACAATAAAACATTGGCTATTCTCTCCATACCAAAGAACTCTATAGCACTGGCTTTTTGAATACTTACAATCTTTTGCATGTATTAGACATTTGTCAAAGAATAAAAATGCTAGAGTTCACAGGGAAAAGTACAAGAGCTTTAAGGTATGGACTTTGTAGTTCAAAGGCCTTTTGCTGTACTCACGAGTTTCTAGCCCTGTCTGGAGTAACAGGCTGTTGAAGAGTTGCCTCTCAATTATTCACCCCAAATATACAGACAGTGCAACAATATTTCACAGTAAACTTTGACTATTCGTAGTTCTGCCCCTATTTGTGCTCAAAATTGCAATTCTACAATTATTAATATTATTCATTTATATTTTGTGCTACTCCTGTGTTTATGCCTTAACCACACAGATCCTTGTTTTCCCTACTATATACACACAGTTTTTGGCCAGCAGCTCTAGTTCAATGAAAGAGCTCAAGAAAATGCCTTTTTTTAAATAGCAGAAGACATGCTGAAGAAAAAAAAACAACAACAACTAGGAGATTATTTTATTTTATTTTGAAAGAGTCTCGCTCTGTCACCCAGGATGAAGTACAGCCTGCAACCTCTTCACTGTAACCTTCGTATCCTAGATTTAAGCAATTCTCCTGCCTCAGCCTCCCGAGTAGCTGGAATTACAAGTGCGCTACCATGCCCACATAATTTGTGTATTTTTAGTACAGACGGGGTTTCACCATGCTGGCCAGGCTGGTCTCAAACTCCTGACCTTGCGATCTGCCCACCTTGGCCTCCCAAAGTGCTGGCATTACAGGCATGCGCCACCACGCCCAGCCTTTCTTTTTTTTTTGAGACAGAGTTCTGCTCTTGTTGCCCAGGCTGGAGTGCAATGGCGCAATCTTGGCTCACTGCAACCTCTGCCTCCCAGGTTCAAGTGATTCTCCTTCCTCAACCTCCGAGTAGCTGGGATTACAGGCATGTACCACCATACCCGGCTAATTTTTGTATTTTTAGTAGAGACGGTTTGGCCATGTTGGCCAGGCTGGTCCTGAACTCCTGACCTCTGGTGACCCGCCCACCTCCACCTCCCAAAGGGCTGGGATTACAGGCGTGCACCACCGCATCTGAGGAGAGAAATTTAAAAAACAAACTTCTACATGCATGAGAGATAAAGACTGAGATACAGACTGTGTCTCAATGAACCTGAAGTCTTGTAGGAGAAACAAGATATAAACACACCACCATACAAATCAAAATTTAAGCACTACAAACAAGTTACAAATGTCAAAATGTGGAAGAGAAGGGAAAGATTAGTTTCAGCTATGAAAATCAAAAAGAATGTATAGAGCAGGAGCAGTAAGACAGAGGCCAGGGTTTCCCCACAATGCACACGCACATACATACACACCATAGCATGTTTTATTCCTTATTACAATTAGGGGAGAAAAGACAAAAGTAGAAAATGAAAAGCATTTGGAGTGGCGCAATCAACAACCAATCCTTTTTTAAAAAAAGAAACAATCATTAACAGCTTAGCTCCTACTAGTTATAAGACTATATGTATCTACAGTTTTAGAATGTACTTTTTTTTCGTAGACAGGCTCTCACTATGTTGCCCAGGCTGGTATCAAACTCCTGGCTTCAAGTGATCCTCCTGCCTTGGCTTTCCAAAGTGTTTGGATTACAGGCATGAGCCATTGCACCTGCCCAGGATACACTTTTTCCACTTAAATCGCTGGAATTCTAATTTATCAAATATTCTTCTTTCTAAACATTTTGGCATTTCAGTTTTTTTCACACAGATTTCTTATTGTATAGTCTTATAAATGAATGTTTGCAGACATCATTTTTTCCTTAGAAAAAATTCTTTAAAATGTTGTCACAAAAATCTTTTAAAAAATTAGGCCTTTGCATATATATTGTTAAATGAGGCTAGAAGAATATTTTAAAATCAGAGATAGAAATTGAAGACACCTCAGATAAAGCAGGTTAAGATCACATGGTGAAGAAATGATTGCTGTGCTCTGTATTTGAATGTTACCAGGTAGTCCATAAGAATCCACAGAAAAATCAAATGACAAATATTATCATCTTAGGAATATCACTCTAAGCAAATACAGCTCTAACTCTCATGCAAGCTAAAAATAATGAAAAGCTCAATTTTTCATAGTATGAATATACAAACAGTTCCCAACTGTTTGTTGGGTATAATGGCTAAATTTACGATTTTTTGATTTTATGATGAATTTACCATGATGTAGAACATCTGTATATCAAAAAAATATTTAACAACAGGGGTCAATAATTGTTTTCTGCAAAGGACCAAAAGAGTCAACATTTTAGGCTTTACCAGCCAGAAGGTCTCTGTTGCAACTACTCAACTCAGCCACTCTGGGATGAAAATTAACTATAGACAACATGTAAACAAAAGGATGTGGCTCTGTTTCAGCAAAACCTTATTTATGTACAATAAAATCTGAGTTTCATATACTTTTCACGTGTCACTAAGTCTTAAGTTTTTTCCTAACCATTTACAAAAAGTAAAAACAAGTAGCAGCGAAAATGCATGGGATGCAGCAAAGGCAATGCTCAAATGGAAATGTATAGCTGTGGACATCTGTTTTAAAATAAAGATCTCAGGCTGGGCATGGTGGCTCACGCCTGTAATCCCAGCACTTTGGGAGGCTGAGGTGGGCAGATCACCTGAGGACAGGAGTTCAAGACTAGCCTGGCCAACGTGGTGAAACCCTTTTTCTACTAAAAATACAAAAACTAGCCTGGCGTGGCAGTGAATGCCTGTAATCCCAGCCACTTGGGAGCCTGAGGCAGAAGAATCACTTGAACCTCGGAAGCGGAGGTTGAAGTGAGTCAAGATCGTGCCACTGCACTCCAGCCTCGGAGACAAAAAATAAAATAAATAAATATAAAAATAAAGATCTCAAATTAACAACCTACTCTACCTGAAAACAACAACAACAACAACAACAAAAACTTAATCCACAGTAAACAGAAAGAAGAAAATAATAAAAACAAGAGGGGAAATAAATGCAATAGAGGCCAGCATGGTAGCTCCCACCCATATTCCCAGCACTTTGGGAAGCTGAGGTGGGTGGATCACTTGAGGTCAGGAGTTAGAAACCAGCCTGGCTAATGTGGTGAAACCCCATCTCTACCCAAAATACAAAAACTAGCCGGGTGTGGTGGCACCTGCCTGTAGTCCCAGCTACTCAGGAGGCTGAGACAGGAGAATTGCTTGAACCTGGGAGGCGGAGGTTGCAGTGAGCCGAGATTGAGCCACTGCACTCCAGCCTGGGTGAAAGAGTGAGAGTCCATCTCAAAAAAAAGAGACTATCAGCTAAAGCAAAACTTGGTTCTTTGAAAAGATCAACAAAAAATGGCAAATCTTTAGCTAGATCAACCAAGGAAAAAAACCAGAGAAGACTCAAATTATTACAATCAGGAATCAAAGAACAGACTACTACTAACTTGACACATAGAAAAGATTGTAAGAGAATAGTATGAACAATTACATGGTAATAAATTAGATAACCTAGATTAAATAGACAAATTCCTAGAATGACACAAACTGCCAAAAATGGATTCAAGAAGAAACAAAATCTAAATAGGCCTATAATAAGAAATTGAATCAGTAATCAAGTCTCACAGAGAAAAGCCCAGTACAACATGGCTTCAAGGTGAAGTCTACCAATCCAATGTTTAAAGAATCCTTCTCATTTCCCCTGCCCAAAAAAAGACAGAACACTTACTCATTTAGAAGGCCATTATTACTCTGACGTCAAAACCAAAGGGTATGAGAAAAAAAAAATGACAGCCAGGCGTGATGGCACAGCCAGGTGTGATGGCTCACGCTCGTAATCCCAACACTTTAGGAGGTCGAAGTCGCGGGACTGCTTGAGCCCAGGAGTTCAAGAGCAGCCTAGGCACATGGTAAGACCCTATCTCCACAAAAAATAAGAAAATTAGCCAGGCATAGTGGTGTGCACCTGTGGTTCCAGATACTTGGAAGTATTGTTTGAGCTTGGAAGACTGAGGTTACAGTGAGCTGTGTTCACTCCACTGCACTCTAGCGTGGGTGACATAGCGAGACCCTGTCTCAAAATGAAAATGACAGACTATCTCACAGGAATATAAATACAAAATCCTAAAAACTACCAAACCAAATCTATCGACATATAATTAGGATTATACACCATGACCAGGAGGGATTTTCCCTAGAATGCAAGGGCGGTTCAACATAAAAATTTAATAAATACAATACACCATTTTACCGGAGATTGTAGCCAGGGAAACTGGCAAGATAAATGGCATCCAGATTGGAAAGGAGGCAGTAAAATTCCCTCTCATGATCTTGTGAGCTGAGTATCTTATGATCTTATATACAGAAAATCCTAAGAAATCTACAAAAACATCCTAAGAGTTAATGAGGTCAGCAAGATCCCAGGATATAAAAAACTTATCAAAAAGGAATATTTCTATACACTAGCAATCAACAATATAAAAATGTAATAAAGACAACAATTCCATTCATCATAGTATACAAAAGAATAAAATACTTAGAGGAATAATTTAACAAAATAAGTGAAAGACTTGTAATCTGGGCAGGGCATGGCAAGGTGTGTCTGTAATCCCAGCTACCCAGGAGGCCAAGGCAGAAGAATCGCTGGAACCCAGGAAGCAGAGGCTACAGTGAGCCAAGATTGCGCCACTATATTCCAGCCTGGGCTGTAGGGCGAAACTATTTCAAACAAACAAAAAAATCATCAGGATGAAAAACTGTTGTGCTGCAAAACATACTACCAAGAGGGTGCAAAGACACCCCACGCAATGGGAGACAATATTTACAAATAATATATCTGATAGGAGTCTAGTGTCCAGACTATATAAACAATTCTTATAAATCAACAACAAAAAGGCAACCCAATTTTTAAAATGGCAAAGGATCTGAACAGATATTTCACCAAAGAAAATATGCAAATGGCCAATAAGGATGTTTGAAATGCTTGTTCTCTGGTACCATAAAGAAATAGCATTCAAACATAAATTTATTTAGTAAGGTCATGTTTACTTCCTGCAGAAAGGGTACACTCGCCAGCAGTTATGCCACGAGAGTACACCGAACAAAGGAGACAGAGTCATAATCTGACGAGTCCACCCTACTGCTGTGTCAGGTTTCCATTAGCTGGAACGGGACCTCACATTCTGTATTTGTCCCGATTGGCTAGCAACTTGGAACTTTTTAAAACAGGCAAAGGTAGAGGAGAACAAAGGAAGGAGGAAGTAAGTTGTGGAATGCTGAGAAAGATAACACTTTTAAATACGGAAGAAGAACAGGCTATGACCTAATGCTTGCTTGGACCAGTATAAGCATGCCAGGGTAAATATTTAGGCTAAATTGTGGGAGCTAAGAGCTAAAGTACATTGATTTCTTTATTACGGCTAGCAGACATTTCAGAATGTTAGCACAGGTCTTCGAATAAATTTTGCTTTTAAGAGAAGTTGTTATTTATTCCTAATTAGATGCGGAGGAAAATCTTTGAAGAGGGACCTCTATTTTACTTTTTACAAGGACATGAGATGATGCTCAACATTAACCATTAAGAAATGCAAATCAAAATCACAATGAGAGAGCACTTCACATACAAATGGATGGCTATAATCGAAAAGACAATAACAAGTGTTAACGAGGATGGAGAGAAATCCGAGCACTCACACACTGCTGGTCATTTATCTTGGCAGAAGTGTAAAAAAGTGCAGCTACTATAAAAACTGTCCTGAAGTTCTTCAAGAGTTAAACATAGAGCTATTGACTCAGCAATTTGACTCCCAGGTATATACCCCAGAGAACTAAAAACATATGTCCACACAAAGTCTTGTACATGAATATGCAGGGTAGTATTAGTTATTAGAGTCAAAAAGTAGAAACAATCCAAATGTTCATTAATTGATGAATGAATAATTTTTATGTGAATCTTCTTTTTAAGAGATAGAGTCTCACTATATTGCCCAGACTAGACTTGAACTCCTGGCCTGAAAGGATCCTCCTGACTCAGCCTCCCAAGTAGATGAGACTACAGGCACATGACACCATGCTCAGCTAATTATTTACTTGGCAATGAAAGAAAGCAGTACAGGTACATGTTACAACATAGATGAGCCTGAAAAACATTATGTTATAAAGTGAAAGAAGCCAGATGTGAAAGACCAAATATCTGATTCCACTTCTATGCAATATCCAGAATAAGCAAATCAACAGAAACAGAAAAAGATAGTGGTTGCCAGGGAGGGGAATAAGTAGTCTGCATATGGATTTTGGGTTTCTTTTGGGGATGTTGAACATATTCTGGAATTAAAACAGTGGTGATAGTTGAATAACTCTGTAAATATACTAACAACTACTGAATTGTATACTTTAAAAGAGTGAAGTTTTTGGTATGTGAATTATTAAGTACAGTAGTTCCCCATCACCCATAGTTTTGCTTTCTGTGGATTCAGTTACTTGCATTCAACCACCATCGAAAAATAGGGAGTACAGAACAAGAATGTATTTTGAGAGATCACATTTACATAACTTTTGTTACAGTATATTGTTATAATTATTCTATTGCTGTTGTTCACCTCTTACTGCCTCATTTATAAATTAAACTTTATCACAGGTATGTATGTATAGGAAAAAACATAGTTTTTTCCTATACATGGGGTGGGGGGGACTTTGAACATACGTAACAGTACTAATACTAATATGTATGTATTAGAATGTATATAGTAATACTGTAATGATGAGTGGCAGGTCAGAATTGAACCGTGGGCCCTTGTTTGCCAACCTCTTTTTTTCTTATTTTTATTTTTTGAAATAGGGTCTCACTGTCGTGCAAGCTGGAAGTGCAGCTCAGCTCACTGCAGCCTTGACCTCCCAGGCTCAGGCAATCCTTCCACCTCAGCCTCCCAAATAGCTGGGATTACAGGCACACTCCACCATGGCTGGCCAACTTTTTGTATTCTTTGTAGAAAGTGGATGATACGGTTTGGCTGTGTCCCCCCCGTACCCCCTCCCCCTGGCAAAATCTTACCTTGAATTGTAATAATCCCGTGTCAAGGGTGGGACCAGGTAGAGATAACTGAATCACAGGGGTGGCTCCCCCCAATGCTGTTCTCGTGATAGGGAGCTCTCATTTGATCTGATGGTTTTATAAGGGGCTTCCCCCTTCGCTCAGCTCTCATTTCTCTCTCCTGCCACCTTGTGAAGAGGTGTCTTCCACCCTAATTTTCAGTTTCCTGAGGCCTCCCCAGCCATGTAGAACTGTGAGTCAATTAAACCTCTTTTATTTAGAAATTACCCAGTTTCGGTAATTTTTTATAGCAGCAAGATAACTAATACATGGGGTTTTGCTGTGTTGTCCAGACTGATCTCGAACTCCTAGGCTCAAGCCATCCTCCCACCTCAGCCTCCCAGAGCGCTAGGATTACAGGTGTGAGCCACCACGTCTGGCTCCAACATCCATTCTACATAAGAAATACTAAGAACCAGGCAGGGCGTGGTGGCTCATGCCTGTAATCCCAGCACTTTGGGAGGCCGAGGTGGGTGGATCACCAGAGGTCAGTAGTTTGAGACCAGCCTGACCAACAAGGTGAAACCCTGTTTCTACTAAAAATACAAAATTTAGCCGGCACAGTGGTGGGCACCTGTAATCCTAGCCAAGCAGGAGAATTGCTTGAACCTGAGGCGGAGGTTGCAGTGAGCCGAGATCACGCCACTGCACTCTAGCCTGGACAAGAGTGAAACTGTCTCCAAAAAAAAAAAAAAAAAAAGAAAGAAAGAAAGAAGAAATACTAAGAACCCTTACATGAGAAAAAGAAATAGGAATCTTGGGTTCTAGTCCCCACTCAGCCACTATCTAAAAGTGTGGCCTCAGAAAGCTCTGTTAGTCTGGTGGTTCTCGGAATTGTGATCCCCAGACCTGTAGTATCGGTATCCAATGAGAACTTGTTAGAAATGCAAATTCTGGCCAGGCACAGCAGCTCATGCCCGTAATTCCAGCACTTTGGGAGGCCCAGGTGGGAGGACAGCTTGAGCCCAGGAGTTAGACTAACCTGGGCAACATAGTGAGACCCTCATCTCTACAAAAACTTTAAAAAATAGCCAGGCATGTTGGCACACAGGTGTACTCCTGGCCACTTGGGAGGCTGAACCCAGGGGGTTAAGGCTGCAGTGAGCTGTGTTCACACCACTACACTCCAGCCTGAGCAACAAAGTGAGACACCCTGTGGAAGCAAGGAGGAGGAGGAGGAGAAGGAGGATGAGGAGGGGGAGGCAGCGGTGGCAGAGGAGGTGGAAGAGGTGGAGGCGGCAGTGGAGGACCCTGTGGAAGCGGGAAGAGGAGGAGGAGAAAGAAAGAAGAGAAGGAGAAGGAGGAGGAGGAGGAGGGGAAGGAGAAAGAAGGAGGAGAAGGAGGCCGTGAAGGAGAAGAGACAGAGAAGGAGAAGGAGGAGGAGAAGGAGAAGAGGAGGAGGAAGAGGAGGTGGTGGAGGAGGAAGAGGAAAAAGAAAGGAGAGAGAAGTGGCATGCAGACAAACTCCTGGGTCTCATTCCAGACCCACTCAATCAGAAACTGGCAGTGGGGCCCAAGAATCAAGACTTTTAGGTGATTTTGATGCATGTTATAGTATGAGAATCAATTACTTTCCAGTTCAGTTTTCCCATCCATAACCTGTAACTAGTTGTACTGGATGATTCAAAGGCCTATACAGGTTATAAAAATCTGAATCCAACCATATTAACATAAAAAGTATGGCCAAGCTGTATCCAACTCTTTTGATAATTTTCAATGACAATGAAAAACTCAAGATTTAAGAATTCTGGCTGGGTGTAGTGGCTCACACCTGTAATGCCAGAGCTTTGGGAAGCCAAGGTGGACGGACTGCTTGAGCTCAGGAGTTTGAGACCAGCCTAGGCAACATAATGAGACCCTGTCTCTACTTAAAAAACAAAACAAAACAAAATCAGGCCCTGTGTGGTGGCATGCACTTGTCATCCCAGCTACCTGGAAGGCTAAGGTGGAAGGACTGCTTGGGCCGGGGAGATCAAGGCTGTGGTGAGCCATGAGCACACCACTGCACGGCAGCCTGGGTGACAGTGAGACCCTGTCTCAAAAAATATAACAATAATTCTAAAAAGCTTCAATTAAGCTGAATCTAATATTCAGAATTCTAGATTAATCAGAATATATTTCATTTTATTGTCAGAAAAAAGGAAACAAAACACAGACACATACACACGAGGTTTCTAAGAGCCCAAAAAGTGAATTTCAGCACATACCCCCCAAAATATTACAAATTGACTCCAATCTGTTTCTCAATTGTGATCTTTTAAAAAGGACTGCAGAGGCCAGGCACAGTGGCTCATACCTGTAATCCCAGCATTTTGGGAGGCCAAGGTGGGCGGATCACCTAAGGTCAGGAGTTTGGGACCAGCCTGGCCAACAGGTGAAATTCCATCTCTACTAAAAATATAACAATTAGCCGGGCATGGAGGTGGGCGCCTGTTATCCCAGCTACTTCGGAGGCTGAGGTAGGAGAATTGCTTGAACCTGGGAGGTGGAGTGAGCTGGGATCGTGCCACTGAATTCCGGCCTGGGCAATAGAGCGAGAATCTGTATCCAAAAATAAAAAAATAGACTGCAGAGTAACTAAAGCATTCTTTCCATTTGTTCATTATCCTGTAGTAATATGGGTGTAGAACTTTTTAAAAACTCAGAGATTCTGTCTGGGTTTGCACAAGAAGCACCACTCATCCCCATCCCCACTCATGTAGTACGTTATCATTAACTCTCCTATCAGTCCCAATCAGTCTTACCAACTAACTAGACAAGAAAAAAAAATGACCTAAGATAGATGAGATTCTAGGCTGAACACCAGAAGTAGGGTTGATAAAAGAGCTAAGATCGTTCACTTTTGGATAACAAGAGTGTGTCCACACTGAGAATTATGCAAATCTACAGAAAGAATCAAGTGAGAGACCATAAGGCCAGGGAAAGGTAGTGAGAATAATGGTGTAGTTGAACAGTGTCCCCGCCAAGTTCACATCCACCTGAAACCTCGGAATGTGACTTTATTTAGAAACAGGCTCTTTGCAGATTTCCTTAGTTAAGGGTTGAGCTCACCCTGGATTAGGGTGAGCCCTAAATCCAATAACTGGTGTCCTCCCCTAAGAGGAGGAGAGAACAGATACACAGCAAAGAAGGTCACATGAAGACAGAGGCAGAGGTTGGGCATATGGTGCCTGAGGCCAACGAAAGCCAGGAGCTACCAGAAACTGGAAGAGGCAGTTTCCATTAGAGAGAATGTATGTGGCCCAGTTGACAGCTCGGTTTTGGACTTTTGGCCTGTTTAACTGTGAGAATGAATTTCTGTTGTTTTTAATCCATCTAGTTTGTGGTTATTTGTAATGGCAGCCTTAGGAAACTAATACATGTGGTGACTGATACTCCTCATATGTCTCGCCCTTTAATTCCTTATTTATTCATTTATTTGCCCAACAAATACTTAGTACTCTTACATGTCCTATATTATTCTAGCACTGGGAATACAGTATTAATTAAAACAAAACACAAAAAAATCCCTGTGCTCAGGTGAATTTTATGGTATGTGAATTTTATCTGAATTAAAGTTGATTAAAGAAACCTTTGCCTTCATGGACTTTATATGCCAGTGGGCTGTCCTTCTATCCTTCCACAAGTTCTAATTTTTGTTTAAGCTAGTTGATGAGCTTTCTATTCCTTGTAATTAAATGATCTCCAAATCACATTCTATAATTCTATTACTAATAGTTCTTGATTACAGGAAGACTTGCAAACTTATTATGGTCACAAAACATATCCATGTTGCCAATTTATTTTCAATCCTCACTTGTTTGACCTCTCAGTAAAATCTGATCCAGTCAACCACTTCTTTATCTTTCAAACATTCTTCTCTATATTTTTATAATCTCCTTGGCTTAGGAAATGTCACAGGGACTGGTAATACAGATAAGTAACTCCTGGAATACTGGTAATACAGATAAGGACTGGGGGGTAACAGGGAAGGGGGCACATGAAGAGAACCAAGCTTTCCACCTGGCCTTTCCTCCTCCCTGTTTCCCCTTAACTGGAACTGAGCTTTCAGGTGTCACATTCAGCATATAGGGAGAGGTCCCATGAAGGAAGCATAGCAGTGAGCTGGTGCAACTGGAGCGGGGAACTCCAGAGTTGCACTGTTGGCCAGAACCCCCCAAGAACAGAAGTCAGGTTACTCACGGAATTACAAATATGGAAAGGGAGAAGGCTATAAAAAACCCTGTGGTGCTGGGCTGCAATTGGAGGAATCACTGTAAGTTCAAGATTTTGAATATTTATAAATACTAAAACTGGTATGTGTGTACATACGTATGTATGTGCATATATTCTTAGCTGTGTCCACTGCAAGGGTCTAGATCTGGGAACACACATAGCACCCAGATCTCACTGTCTACTAAAAGGAATCAGGGTTCTTGGAAAAATGGCTGAGTCCAGAACTAGAGCAGGAAACATATAAGACAATCCTAGAAAAAATCTTGTACTATAAAGTGAGGAAGTGATCAAATAAGGATGAGGATATGTCCAAAAGACATTGAGTACCAATTTGAAAGGGTTACTGTGGCCAACTAAAGGACAATTTGAGCATCAAAATAAATAACTGACTTGATTGTTATCCTCTGAATACAACAGGAATCCAAGAGTCTGTACTGATTTAAAATTTTAAAACAAATGAGCACGTACATATGTACTCTTGAAAAGTGTCAAGGTCATGAAAGACAAGGACTGTTTCAGAATAAAGAAAACTAAGGAGAAATGATAGCTAAAGGCGATATGTGATCCTAGACTGATAAAGGACACTATTGGCTCAAACCAATGAAATATGAATGGAGCTGGTGGATTAGATCGTAGTATCCAATCAATGTTAACTTTTTAATGATGGTTATACGGGAGTGTCCTGGTACTTTAAAAAGTACATTGAAGAATTAAGGTGTAATGAGGCAACACGTCTGCAACTTATTCTTTAATAGTTCAGAAATATTAACAATTAAGTAATCTGGGTGAAAGGCATAAGGAGCTATAAATGCTATTTCTGTAACTTTTATGTAAATTTCAAGTTACTTTAAAATAAAAAGTTAGAAAGTTTAAAACATAATAGAACATAACCCATTAAATAAATCTGAGTCCAGGCAGGACACAGTGGTTCATGCCTGTAGTCCCAGTACTTTGGGAGGCCAAAGTGGGCAAATCACTTGACGTCAGGAGTTTTAGACCAGCAGAGCCAACATGGCAAAACCCCATCTCTACTAAAAATAAAAAAAACTGACTGGACAACACAGTGGCTCACGCCTGTAATCCCAGCACTTTGGGAGTCCGAGGTGGGTGGATCATGAGGTCAGGAGCTCGTGACCAGCTTGACCAACATAGTGAAACCCCAGTCTCTACTAAAAATACAAACAAAATTAGCCGGGAGTGGTGGCACGTGCCTGTAATCCCAGCTACTCAGGAGGCTGAGGCGAGAGAATCACTTGAACTCAGGAGGCAGAGGTTGCAGTGAGCCAAGATC
The DNA here is from genome assembly GCF_000951045.1 of Mandrillus leucophaeus. Taxonomy (NCBI): domain Eukaryota; kingdom Metazoa; phylum Chordata; class Mammalia; order Primates; family Cercopithecidae; genus Mandrillus; species Mandrillus leucophaeus. Next base: position 794,724 of record NW_012105986.1, on the reverse strand, counting down.
ACACCACTGCACTCTAGCCTGAGCCACAGAACAAGACTCGGTCTCCAAAAAAAAAAATTAGCCGGGCGTGGTGGCACGCACCTGTAGTCCCAGCTACTTGGGAGGCTGACAGGAGAATTGCTTGAACCTGGGAGGTGGAGGTTGCAGTGAGCCGAGATTGCACCACTGCACTCCAGCCTGCCTGGGTGACAGAGTGAGATTCCGTCTCAAAAAATAAGCAAATAAATAAATAAATAGAAAATAAATCTGAGTCCATACTAACTAAATGGGGGGGTAGCAGATTAATAAACAAAATGAAATGACAAAAAAAAGGAATGACAGAATTAGAAAATCACACTGTAGAAATGATTGACTCAAGCGAGAATTATCAATGGATGGTAAAAATATTGGGTGAAACCTTGATGAACAATTTGCAGTCACAAAGTATCTCCCCACAACTTACTTTTCAATTACAAAAGGAGAGTAACTGCAGTAGAGACCTGGAAGATACCACCTTCATCAAGTGATCCAAGTTACAACAATAAAGGGACTAGGCATCATTAGTCTACTGATGTGTGCAATGAATAGGACATACTGTTTACATAGTATTTATACCAGAAATGCATAAACTGAATCTAATCATGAGGAAATATCATACAAACCCAAATTAAAGGACTAGCCTGTTCTCTGCAGAAGTGTCAATGTCATGAAAGACAAAAGAAAATCTAGGGAATTGTTCCAGATTAAAAGAGACCAAAGAGACTAACTACAATGTGTGACTAGGGAGGAGATGGCTATAATGGATATTAGTGGAACAATCTGGCAAAGGTTGAATGCACAGTATATTAGATAATACTAAATGTTAAATTTAATGGGATAACTTTTCTGTGATTATATGTTTAAAATATTCTAGTCCTTCTCACCCACAGTTTTGTTTTCCATGGTTTCAGCTGCCCACAGTCAACTGTGGTTCGAAAATATTACATGGAAAATTCCAGAAATAAACAGTGGGGGATGCTCTAAAACCCCAAGTGAATGTCTGAATCCATGGATAACACCAAATCCTACACATATTTTTTTTCCTATATATAATACTTGTGATAAAGTTTAATGGGTAAATTAGGCATAGGAAGAGATGAACAATAATAAAACAATTATAACAATATGTCAACATCATTTCTCTTGCACTTTGGGGCCATCATTAAGC
>NW_012105986.1:789905-793118 GCF_000951045.1 Mandrillus leucophaeus | reverse complement strand
GATTCGTGTCCTGGGTGAGATGGAACGAGATTTCATCACAATACTCAGAATGGTGTACCATTCAGGCCAGGCGTGGTGGCTCACGCCTGTAATCCCAGCACCTCGGGAGGCCGAGGTGGGTGGATCACCAGAGGTCAGGAGTTCAAGACCAGCTTGGCCAACATGGCGAAACCCCGTCTCTACTAAAAATACAAAAAAATTAGCTGAACGTTGTAGCACACGCCTGTAATCCCAGCTACACAGGAGGCTGAGGCACGACAATCACTTGAACCTGAGTGGCAGAGGTTGAAGAGAGCCAAGATCGCACCACTGCACTCCAGCCTGGGTGACAGAGCGAGACTCTATCTCAAATAATAATAATAAAAATAAATAATAAAATAAAAAAGAACGGTGTACAATTTTAAACTTATATACTATTTCTGGAATTTTTCCTTTAGTATTTTCGAACCACAGTTAACCACAGGTAACTGAAACCATGGGAAGCAAAACTGCAGGTAAGGGGAGACTACAGTATCTTAAATATTAAATTGCCACTTGTCAGGCTGACAGACTCAAAGTTTCATCATGCACTCATGGAACCAACCTAGAGTCAGTTTTTCCTTAGCACTATCCCACCAAATAATTTCAGAACTGGAGACCTGTGTTTTTGCTTTTATCACAACAGGTTAAAAGGGAGGATAATTTTTTAATACAAACTTAACTTTTGGTCAAGATGTCATGCATGTTCTTGGTATTTTTTATCCTAACAGTCTTCGCCATTTTCACTATGAACTTCAGTCTGTGGAATCTGCCTAGACTGAAGTTTTTTTTTTGCCAGGACTAATCATTCAGGCATAGAAGCTCTCATTATTGGCAAAATTAGAGGGTAGCAAACTTCTCCCTGACTTGCAACATCAAGAAAGGTTTGCCCGTAAAATAGAGATTCTGCTATTCGAGTTTCATTTGGTAAAATAAGTTCATCATTTTCACAGGACTACTGGATTGCCAGAAAGAGTGCTGCAACCTCTTCTGTAACGCAATACAAGGTTTGTATTACATAACTTGACTTACTAGGCAAAAAATAGGGATCACTTTTAAGTGGTGGCTCACGCCTGTAATTCCAACACTGTGGGAGGCTCAGGCGGGGGGATCACTTGAGGTCAGGAGTTCCAGACCAGCCTGACCAACATGGCAAAACTCCGTCTCTACTAAAAACACAAAAACTAGCTGGCATGGTGGCAAACACCTATAGTTCCAGCTACTCAGGAGGCCTAGGAACCCAGAAGGCGGAGGTTGCAGTGAGCCAAGATCACGCCACTGCACTCCAGCCAGGGCGACAAAGCAGACCAAAAAAACAGACAAAAATCTAACCTAATGGTTTTTTTTAGAGTCTCACTGTGTGGTCCAGGCTGGAGTGCAGTGGTGCAATCTTGGCTCACTGAAGCCTCTGCCTCCCAGGTTCAAGTGATTCTCCTGTCTCAGCCTCCCTAGTAGATGAGATTACAGGCTTGCCCTACCACAGCCGGCTAATTTTTGTATTTTTAGTAGAGAAGGGGTTTCACCATATTAGTCAGGCTGGTGTTGAACTCCTGACCTCAAGTGAACTACCGGCCTCCGCCTCCCAAAGTGCTGGGATTACAGGTGTGAGCCACTGCGCCCGGCCCCGGTGGTTCATTTTAAAGAAAATTCAGTCGTTTTGGGGCTACTTTATCAAAATTTATGTATCTTCAGTTTTCCTCTACTTCTGCAATTTTTAAACAACATTCATATTTTGCTTAAGTTTCACAGATTATCACCGATTTAAATATAAAAACAAAAACATTTCAATATAGAAAAAGGTTGAGTAAAAGATAAATCATGTATCTAAAGTTAGTACAACAGGCCAGGCTCAGGCGGCTCCCTCCTCTAATCTGCGCGCTTTGAGAGGCTGAGGCTGAAAGATCACTTAAGCCCAGGAGTTCAAAACTGCAGTGAGCTATGATCCTGCAACTGCATTCCAGTCTGGGTGACAGAGCAAGCCCCTGTCTCTAAAAATAACAGAAAAGAAAAAAGCACACAAAAAATAAAACAAAAATAAGTACAATCAGTACAACAAAATGTTTGATAAGCCTCCAAATATATCTGAGTTGCCTCCCCTGCCTTTCAACTCATTAGGGTGAACATCTAATCCCTCTATTCAGAATGCTTCATGCCTTACGTTGCCACTAGTTCTCTTATCAAAATCATCTAGTTCTTCTCTTCAATCTGCTCTGAAATTTTAACTGCTCTGGAAAGCTCTCAATTGCACACCGTCCCTACTAAACATTCCACTGATCTCTGGTATCAAACACCCAAAGCAACTAATGAGGAATTTGCAATTTTAATATGTTCCAGAAACCGGAGTTAAAAAAAAATCAATAAACTCACGATAAGGGGAAAATTCTGAGGGTTTTCAAAATATAAAATCACCGCACTGTAAGATATATTAACTAGTAATCGTTGAAAATACAATTTTAGCGTCCTTAAACATTAAACCTTTGAACGCGTAAACAAAAGTTGCATGACCCAGTTTCATCACTGTTACTATTAACAATAATAATGGTACCTACCCAGTATCTCCCAATCCATGCAGGAAAATCACCTATAAGAGAAAAGGAAAAATAATAAGCAATTCCTAAATAAGCCCACACAGGATTGTTACACACTAGCTTTGCTTAAGGTGGAAAACGGAACGAAACCTACAAGAGAATTACACAACAGTATCTTTGGCGACTTAATCTCTATCGACCTCTTTTAAATGGCAAAAATTCCAATCAACTTCTCCCTTTATTTCCTGAGATAATGAATGGGGGGTTAGCACTCAGACGTCCCAGTTAGACAATGAGTGCAAATTATCACATTCTAAGAAAAACAGTTTCTCTCTTTCAAGTCAGATCAGGAACGTCTCTCATATACCCTGTAGAATTTTTCCACTGCAAAAGCAAGCTTCCGTAGGCAAAAATAAGTTTGAGTTTTTGTACACGAGTTTCCTAAAAAAAACAGTACGTCTGACCTTGTAGGACACTTAATCTTCAAACTTCTTGTATTGAGGACAAGAGTGCGAGATGATAATAAGGCGATTTCCTGGCGCACTCAGGTTTCCCTCACCCACACACCAGGCAGAAACACGCTGCAGAGGAGGACGCCGTGGCCCAAGGCCGGCCCGCGGGGGTCCCGGGGCCGCACTTCCTCCGCAATGGAGGGGGGAAGCTGGGG
>NW_012105986.1:787013-787385 GCF_000951045.1 Mandrillus leucophaeus | reverse complement strand
CTGAGTAAAGAAAGGCTGAAACCTACTGGGCTGCATTCCCAGACGGTAAAGGCATTCTAAGTCACACGATAAAAGGTCAGCGCAAAATACAGGTTATAAAGATCTTGCTGATAAAATAGTTTGCAGTAAAGAAGCCTGCGAAAACCCACCAAAACTAACATGGCAATGAGAGTGAACTCTGGTCGTCCTCACTACTGCACTCCCATCAACGCCATGACAGTTTATAAGTGCCATGGCGATGTCAGGAAGTTACCCTGTATGGTCTAAAAAGGGGAAGCATGAATAATCCACCCCTTGTTTAGCATATCATCAAGAAATGACCATAAAAATGGGCAACTGGCTATGGAGTAGGCATTCTTTTATTTCTTTACT
>NW_012105986.1:786227-786886 GCF_000951045.1 Mandrillus leucophaeus | reverse complement strand
GGTGCTCCTTGGTTTCCTGCAGCCAGGGTCTATCATTTGTAAAAGTCTGGATGGACTGGGAGAGACTGGTGGAGCTTTGGCAGTATTTCCGTTTGGGGCTACAGCAGTATGTAGATTTGGGTTCAACTTAGCTTCTTTACACTTTAGTTGGAAAGGATAACGTTTGTCTCCAGAAATCCACTACTTCCCCAACTTGATCGACAACACTTGTTGATGTATGGATATTGACACAGTACAGGTTTAAATGAGAGATAAAGCTAGCTGGTCTTCTGGGTCGGGTGAGGACTTGAAGAACTTTTCTGTCTCATGAGAGGATTGTAAAACGCACCAATCAGCACTCTGTGGCTAGCTAGAGGTTTGTAAAATGTACCAATCAGTACCCTGTAAAATGGGCCAATCAGTGTTCTGTAAAGTGGACCAATCAGCAGGACATGGGCTGGGACAAATGAGGAAATAAAAGCTGACCATGCCCTGCCTTCCCCCAGCCGAAGCGGCCGACCGCTGGGGTCCGTTTCCATGCTGTGGAAGGTTTGTTCTTTCACTCTTCACAATAAAACTTGCTGCTGCTGCTCAGTCTTTGGGTCTGTGCCACCTTTAAGAGCTGTAACACTCCCAGCACTTTTGGAGGCTTAGGCGGGTGGATCATGAGGTCAGGAGAT
>NW_012105986.1:783280-785312 GCF_000951045.1 Mandrillus leucophaeus | reverse complement strand
CCCTGAATTCTTTCTTGTGTGAGATCCCAGAACCCTCTCTTGGGGTCTGGATTGGGACCCCTTTCCTATAATACCAGCGTTCTGAAGGATTTGGGGTCTTATTCACACTGTTTTTAATCATTCTTGTAGATTGGATTTGGACAATGAGGATTTTGTGGGTTCTCCAAAAGTTTTAAATTGATGCCAATTTATTGAAAATGATGATAGTGGGATTCACATTTCATGTACTTGTGTACATTTATCAGGCTTTTAAGTCATTTAGTTGTGATGTCAATGTGACCGGAAAGGGATCCCGGTCCCAAGAGAAGATTCTTGGATCTCTGGTAAGAAACAATTTGGGGCCATAGAGTAAAGTGAAAGCAAATTTATTAGAGAAGCGAGAAAAAAAAAAAAAAAAAAGAATGGCTACTCGGTAGGTAGAGCAGGGCTAGGGGCTGCTCCACTGAGTATATTAATAGTTATTTCTTGTTTATATGTTAAACAAGGGGTGGATTATTCATGAGTTTTCTGGTAAAGGGGCAGGGATTTCCTGGAACTGAGGGTTCCTCTTTTGACCATATAGGGTAGCTTCCCTACCTGGCGATAGCATTTGTAAACTGTCATGAAGCTGGTGGGAATGTCTTTTTACATGCTAATATGTTATAGTAAGTGTATAATGAGCAGAGAGGACGACCAGAGGTTGTTTTCCTTTCCATCTTGGTTTTGTTGGGTTTGGGCCAGATTCTTTACTGCATCCTGTTTCATCAGAAGGGGCTTTATGACCTATGTCTTGTAATACCAGTCCTGTGACCTCCAATCTCATTCTGTGACTAAGAATGCCTAACCTCCTGGGAATGCAGCCCAGTGGGTCTTGGCCTCATTTTACCTGCTTCCATTCAGAAGGAAGTCGCTCTGGTTCTAATGCCTCTGATGTTAATCGAGAAAATAAAACTCTGTAGTTCTTACTGTGAACGTGTTCCAAATCACTATTACGTTGAGTTTTTCTGTGATGTAATAAGTAGAGAATTCTAGGGGCCACCAGTCATTCTATTAATTTACTCCGTTAGTGGGGAGTAGGTCAGTTCAAGTTGAGGTGTCTACACTACTATACCTGCAACATTTACCCAAGTTATGTATCCTCCAGGGAGCTTTCTATGAAAATGATCTCTCTCTTCCCCAGGTAAGGGGATGAAATAAATATAATAATTGAAAAAGACAAAAATATTCTTATTTTAGAGGATATGATTGTACAAAGCAAAAACACAGTAAGAGCTTTTAAAAATTACTAATAAGGCCAGGTGCAGTGACTCACACCTGTAATCCCAACACTTTGGGAGGCTGAGGTGGGAGGATTGCTTGAGCCCAGGAGTTAAAGACCAGCCTAGGCAACAGAGCGAGACCCTGTCTACAAAAAATTTAAAAAGAAAAAAATTAGCTGGGCTCAGGAGGCTGTGGCAGGGGCGTCGCTTGAGTCCAGGAGGTCAAGGTTGCAGTGAGCCATGTTCATGCCACTGCACTCCAGCCTGGATGATAGAGCAAGACCCTGTCCCCACCTGTGCCCCCCAAAAACAAACATTATTAACAAGAAAATTCAGTAATATAACCAATTATTAAATCAACATACAAAAAGGAATGGTTGGCCGGGCGCGGTGGCTCAAGCCTGTAATCTCAGTACTTTGGGAGGCTGAGACGGGCGGATCACGAAGTCAGGAGATCGAGACCATCCTGGCTATCACGGTGAAACCCCGTCTCTACTGAAAAATACAAAAAATTAGCCAGGCATGGTGGTGGGCACCTGTAGTCCCAGCTACTCGGGAGGCTGAGGCAGGAGAATGGCGTGAACCCGGGAGGCAGAGCTTGCAGTGAGCCGAGATCGCCCACTGCGCTCCAGCCTGGGCAACAGAGCGAGACTCTGTCTCAAAAAAAAAACAAAAACAAAAAAAGAATGGTTATTCTAGCTACAAACAATAGCTGGTTAGAATATGTAAATGGAAGAAAAATGTTCAAAATAGAAATTTTAAAATATAAACATAGGTCAGCCTGAGTGACAGAG
>NW_012105986.1:780857-783151 GCF_000951045.1 Mandrillus leucophaeus | reverse complement strand
AAAAATTAGCTGGGCATGGTGGCAGGTGCCTGTAATCCTAGCTACTTGGGAGGCTGAGGCAGGGAGAATCGCTTGAGCCCGGGAGGTGGAGGTTGCAGTGAGCAGAGATTGTGCCATTATACTCCAGCCTGGGCAACAGGGCAAGACTCCGTCGCAAAAAATATATATATGTGTGTGTGTGTGTGTGTGTGTGTGTGTGTGTAAGTAAATACATATTATATATATAAATGCAGGCATATATATTATATATATTTATTTATATATATACACACACAAACAGGCAAAACTTTTTTAAAACCACTTTATTGAGGTATGATTGACATCATCTTGATGAGTCTAGGGACAAGCATACACCCATGAAACCATCGCCACCATAAAAGTCATAAACACATCCATCACCTTCCAAAGTTTCCTCCCATCTTCTTTATTAATATTATTGTAGGGTTTTTTAAACAGATGCAGTGGCTCATGCCTATAATCCCAGCACTTTGGGAGGCTGAAGCAGGAGGATCACTTGAGACTGGGAGTTAGAAAGCAGCCTGGGAAACATAGGGAGACCTTGTTTCTACAAAAAAAAAAAAAAAAGTTTGTTTAATTAGCTGGATGTGGTGGTGTGCACCTGTAGTCCCAGCTACTTGAGAGGCTGAGGCAGGAGGATTGCTGGAGCCCAGAAGGTTGAGGCTGCAGTGAGACATGATAGTTCTACTGCACTCCAGGGCGGGTGACAGAGCGAGACCCTGTCTCAAAAATAAAAATAAACATATTGTGGAGGTTTTTGTTTTTGTTGGTTGGTTTTGGTAAGAACACGTAACAGAAGATCTATCATCTTAGCAATTTTAAGTATACAATATTGTTATAGGCACTGTGTTGTACAGATCTCCAGAATTTATCTTGCATAACTGAAACTTTGTACCCCTCATCCTTCACCTCTCCATTTACCCCTCTCCTCAGCCTCTGGCAGCCATCATTCTGGTCCCTGCTTCTATGAGCTTGACTATTTGAGATTCCACATACAAGTGAAATCATACGGTGTTTGTCTTTCTTTGTCTGGGTTATTTCATTTAACATACTGTCCTCCGGGTCCTACCATGTTGTCCCAAATGGCAGGATTTTGTTGTTGTTGTTGTTTAAGGCTAAATAATATTCCATTGTATTTCTGTATTAATTCATTTATTAGTATACGTTTAGATTGTCTCCATATCTTGGCTACTGTGAATAATACTGCAATAAACATGGGAATGCAAATATATCTTTGAGCTCCTGATTTCAATCCCTTTGGTTATATACCCATAAATAGGATTGTGACATCACTTGATAGTTCTATTCATAATTTTTTGAGGAAGCTCCATACTGTTTTCCGTAACAGCTACAGAAATTTGCATTTCTACCAGCAGTGTACAAGGGTTCCTTTTTCTCCACATCCTTGTCAGGAGCTGTCTTCTGCTTTTTTGATAATGGCCACCTTAACAGGTGTAAGATGATGTCTCATTGAGGTATTGATTTGCATTTCTCTGGTGATTAATGATGTTGAGCATCTTTTCATATTTCTGCTGGCCATTTGCATGTCCTCTTGTGTGAAATGTCTATTCAGGTCCTTTGCCCATATTTTAGTCAAGTTGTTTGGGTTTTTTTTGCTATTCAGTTGTATGAATTCTGTGTATATTTAGAATATGAACCTTTTGTCATATACATGGTGTGCAGATATTTTCTCCCACCTGTAGATTGCCCTTTCCCTTTGTTGATTGTTTACTTTGCTGTGCAGAAGCTTTTTAATTTGATATAATCCTACTTGTTTATTTTTGCTTTTATTGCCTGTGCTTTTGGTGTCATATCCAAAATATCATTGCCAAGACCAACATTAAGGAGATTTTTTTCCTATGTTTCTTTCTGGGAGTTTTATGGTTTCAGGTCCTATGTTTAAGACTTTAATCCATTTTGAGTTTATTTTTGTGTATTGTGTATAGATAAGGATCCAATTTCATTCTTTTGCACATGGATAAACAGTTTTCTCAACACTATTTATTGAAGAGACTATCCTTTCCCCATTGTGTATTCTTGGTACCCTTGTTAAAAATTAGTTGATTTATATGCATGGAATTATTTCTGGGCTTTCTATTCTGTTCAACTTGTGTATGTGTTTATTTTTATGCCAACCCCATACTGCTTTAATTGCTATAGCTTTGTAAGATACAATAATTTGAATTCAGGAAGTGTGATGCCTCCAGCGTTGTTCTTTCTCAAGATTCTTTTGGCAATTAGGGGTCTTTGTGGTTCCATGTGAATTTTAGGATTTT
>NW_012105986.1:774046-779707 GCF_000951045.1 Mandrillus leucophaeus | reverse complement strand
CTCATCTCAAAAAAAAAAAAAAAAAAAAAAAGAGTACTGATGTGGCACTAATCTTCCCAAATGCATGACATCATTTAGGATTACAGAAATTGCAATAGCAAATTACTAGCACAGAAAACAAAGCAAATCAGATCATTTACTGAATACTCTTTGTGACTTGGGTTTACTTCTAGAACAGAATTAAGCTCTGAGGAAAACACACATATGAGGGAGAAATAGGTACATCATGAGGGTATTTCATTAACATTTCAAACCAGTGGGGAAAAAAAAAGAAAAATTTCCACAAACAGTATTGGAATAACTGGCTATATTTGGGAGACAATTTAACTAGTTCCTCCCACCAAATTTTGGGCAATTCCAGAAGGGAAAAAGATCCTATATTACATGATACCATTTATGTAAAATGTCCAGACAAGCAAATCTATAGTAACAGAAAGTAGACTGGTGATTGCCTAGGGACAGGGAGTTGGGGGGATTTGGGAGGAAATGGGGAGTGATTATCAATCAATATAGGGTTTTCTTTGTGGGTAACCTAAATGTTTTAAGATTAGATTGTGGTGATGGTTGCACAACTCTGAGTGTACTAAACATCTCTCAATTGCACATTTTTTAAAATTATACTTTAAGTTCTAGGGTACATGTGCTCAACGTGCAGGTTTATTACATATGTATACATGTCAATTGTACATTTTAAATGCGTGAATTGTATCTTAATAAAGCTGTTAAACAATCAGTTGTCCATAAATTTGTGAACCTGCTTCTGAGTTCTTGACAATGGTCCATTGATCTGTATGTCTATGCCAATACCACCTCATCTAGACTGGTCTGGTTCTATAAGCCTAAAATCAATGACTGCAACTCCTCCTACTTTGTTTTTCTATCTAGAAGTTATTTCGGCTATTCTAGCATTTCTGCATTCATTTTGGAATTGGCTTGCCTATTCCTCCATACAAGCCTATTAGGATTTTCACTGAGATTGCCTTAAATCTATAGACCGATTGAGTCTTCTGATCCATTAACTAGTACATCTCCCAATTTATTTAGGTCACCTTGGATTTCTTTCAGCTTTGTTTTATGCTTTTCATTGTAGAGGTCTGCATATCTTTTGTTAAATTTGTCCTTAGGAATTTCATATTTTCCATGCTACTTTAAATGGTATTTTAAATTTCAATTTGATTGTTTATTGCTAGATACAGAAATTGAACTGATGTTTGCACATTGATTTTGTATTTGCAATTTTCTATACCCACATAAAAGTTCTGGTAGCTCTTTTTGCAGATTTCTTAGGATTCTTTAGACAATTATGCAATTGCAAATAAACACAGTTTTGCCTTTTTTCCAGTGATTATGTCTGCTGTTTTCTCTTGCCTTATCACACTATCTAGGACCTCCAATAGAAGTTGTGAATGAACGTTGCTTCATTTCAGATATTGGGGCAAAAGTATTCAGCCTTTCACCCTTAAGTATAATGTTAAGTGTAAGTTTTTTTTATTTTTTGAGGCAGGGTCTCACTTTGTCACCCAGGATGGAGTAGAATGGCACAATCACGTCTCACTGCAACCTCCACCTCCTGGGCTCAAGTGATCCTTCCACCTCAGCCTCCTGAGTAGCTGGGATTATAGGCGCCCACCACTACACCTCGCTAATTTTTTGTTGTTGTTTGTTTGTTTTGAGATGGAGTCTTGCTCTGTGGCCCAGGTTGGAGTGCAATGGCACGATCTCAGCTCACTGCAACCTCCACCTCCCAGGTTCAAGTGATTCTCCCGCCTCAGCCTCCTGAGTAGCTGGGATTACAGGTGCCCACCATCACACCCAGCTAAATTTTGTATTTTTAGTAGAGACAGGGTTTTACCAGGTTGGGCAGGCTGGTCTCGAACTCCTGACCTCAGGTGATCTGCTAGCCTTGGCCTCCCAAAGTGCTAGGATTATAGGTGTGAGCCACCACGCCTGGCTGCGCCCAGCTAATTTTTGTATTTTTGGTAGAGACCGGGGTTCGCCATGTTGCCCAGGCTGGTCTCGAACTCTTGACCTTAAGTGATCCACCTGCCTCGGCCTCCCAAAGAACTGGGATTACAGGCGAGAGCCACTGTGCCCAGCCTGTAAGGTTTTGCGTGTGTGTGTTTTGAGATGGAGTTTTGCTCTTGTTGTCCAGGTTGCAGTGCAATGGCATGATCTGGTCTCACTGCAACCTCCGCCTCCCGGATTCAAGCGATTCTCCTGCCTTAGCCTCCTGAGTAGCTGAGATTACAGATGCCCGCCCCCACTCCCGGCTACTGTTTTGTATTTTTAGTAGAGATGGGGTTTCACCATGTTGGCCAGGCTGATCTGGAACTCCTGACCTCAGGTGATCCACCTGCCTCAGCCTCCCAAAGTGCTGGGATTATAGGTGTCAGCCACGGCACCCGGCCCCAGCCTGTAAGTTTTTTGTATATACACTTTATCAGGTTGAGGAAGTTCCCTTTCATTCCTAATTTGCTGAGCATTATTGTAATAAATGAAGCTTTTGTGACAAATGCTTTTTCTACATTTATTAAAATAATTTTTAAGCCTGTCAATATGGTGAATTATATTGACTAATGTTTAAAATATTAAGCCAATTTGGCCTTTCTGGGATAAACCCCACTTGGTCATTACCTATTGTCTTTTATATATTTAGTTGGATTTAATTTGTTAAAAGTTAAGAATTTTTTTTCATGAAGGATATTGGTTTGTAGTTCTCTTTTATTGTAATGTCTTTATCTGGTTTTGATATCAGGACAGTGCTGGCCTCAGAATGAGTCGGAGTAGTCCACCCTCTTCAAAAGTCTGAAAGAGTTTATATGGAACTCGTATTATTTCTTCTTACATGTTTGCTAGAATTTACCAGTAAAGCCATTTAGGCCTGAAGTTTTCCTTGTGGAAAGGGTTGGGTTGTTTTATCTTGTTTGTTCTTCTTTTCTTCCTTTTTTGAGATGGGGTCTTAGTCTATCACCTAGGCTGGAGTGCAGTGGCACAATCGCAGCTCACTGCAGCCTTAATCCCCACCAAAGCAGAAGCCGTTCTCCTACTTCAGCCTCCTGAGTAGCTGGGAACACAGGCATGCACCACCATGCCCGTTCATTTTTTTCTTTAATTTTTTTGGAGAAATGGGGTCTTACACTTCTGGTCTCAAGTGATCCTCCTGCTTGTTTTCCCAAAGTGCTAGGTTTACAGGCATGAGCCACCACACCTGGTCTGGGAAAAGGTTTTTAACTATAAAATTAATTTCCTTTTCCTAGGCATAAAGCTAGTTATTTTATCTATGTCTTCTTTTTAAAAAGATATTTTTTAAAATAGCTTTATTAAGCTATAATTCACATACCATATACCTATGTGAAGTGTGAGATCTAAATTTGCACAACCATCACCATCATCTGATTCAAAATACAGTCATGCACAGCATGATGACATTTCAGTCAATGACAGACCACATATATGACAGTGGTCCTGTAAGATTATAATGGAGGTAAAAAATTCCTACTGCTTAGTAATGTCATAGCGGTCATAATGTTGTACCACAATGCATTACTCACATGTTTGTGGTGATGCTGGTGTAAACAAATCTACTGCCAGCTGTATAATAGTATAGCATATACTATGTTTAGATACACAAGATGTAGAAGTGGAGTAAAAGTACATTGCTTAATGATGGTGATACATTCAAAAAAATGCATCATTAGATGATTTTGTTATTGTGCAATTGTCATGAAGTATACTTACACAAACCTAGGTGGTCTAGTCTACTATACACATAGGCTATATGGGATAGCCTATTACTCCTAGGTTACAAACCTGTACAGCATGTCACTCTACTGAATATTGTATGCAATTGTAACACTGTGGTATTTCTTGTATCTAAACATAGAAAAGATACAGTCAAAATATGGTATTAGGTTGGTCCAAAAGTAATTGTGGTTTCAGACCATGAATTTTAAGTCATTATAACTAGGCTTAAACACAGCTTTATTAATCAAAATAGGAACCATTACAATCAACACATTTTTGCCAATGATAAATAAGTTTGTTGATTTCTGTAGTGTAAAAATCCATGCTTCAGGATTCGATTAACCCTTGGAAAGCATTTTTTTTGCATCCTGCTGGTTGTGGAAGCATTTTCCCTGCTAAAAACTGTGGAGATGCTTGAAGAAGTGGTAGTTGGTTGGCGGGACATCAGGTGAATATGGTGGATGAGACAAAACTTTGTAGCCCAATTCATTCAACTTTTGAAGCATTGGTTGTGTGAGGTGCAGTCAGGCATTGTCATGAAGAATTGGTCCCTTTCTGTTGACCAATGCTGGCTGCAGGCATTGCAGTTTTTAATGCATCTCATCAATTTCTCAGATGTAGTGTTTTCACCAGGATTCAGAAAGCTGCAGTGGATCAGACTGGCAGCAGGCCACCAAACAGTGACCATAACTTTTTTTGGTGCAAGTTTGGCTTTGGGAAGTGCTTTGGAGCTTCTTCTGGGTCCAACCACTGACTTAGTTGTTGCTGGTTGTTGTACAAAATCCACTTTTCATCGCCCATCACAAACCAATTGAAAAACAGTTCATTGTCGTTGCCTACAATATGAGAAGATGACACTTCAAAACGATGACTTTTTTGATTTTCACTCAGCTCATGTGGCACCCACTTATTGGGCTTTTTAACCTTTTCAATTTGCTTCAAGTGCCGCATGACTGTAGAGTGGTTGACATTGAGTTCTTCGGCAACTTCTTGTGTACTTGTAAGAGGATCAGCTTCAATGATTACTCTCAATTGGTTGTGGTCAACTTCTGATGGCCTTCCACTACGCTCCTCATCTTCAAGGCTCTTGTCTCCTTTGCAAAACTTCTTGAAACACCACTGCACATATGTTTGTTAGCAGTTCCTGGGCCAAATGCATTGTTGATGTTGCAAGTTGTCTCCACTGCTTTATGACCTATTTTGAACTTGAATAAGAAAGTCGCTTGAATTTGCTTTTTGTATAACGTAATTTTCATATTCTAAAATAAATATGAAATGAACTTCAAGTAATAAGTCATTAGGAAAAATACGTAAAGTGAGAAATATGCATCAAAATGATGTATAACAGAACCACATTTATTTAAGAATGTATTCCAATACCAAAACAGCAATTTTCAACAATGCAAAAACTGCAGTTACATTTGCACCAACCTAATATAAAAGAAAAAAATAGTATACTTTTTTTTTGAGACATTTTCACTCTGTTGCCCAGGCTGGAGTCCAGTGGCACAATCTCACCTCACTGCAGCCTCCACCTCCCCTGCTCAAGCGATCCTTCTGCCTCAGCCTCCCAAGTAGCTGGGACTACAGGCACACGCCACCACACCTGGCTAATTTTTCTGTTTCTTTGTAGAGACAGGTTTTTTCCATGTTGCCCAGGCTAGTCTTGAATTCCTGGGCTCAAGTGATCTGCCCATGATGGCCTCCCAAAGTGAAAAAATGGTATACCTGTGTAGGGCAGCTCCATCATGATCTTATGGGACCACAGTTGTATACGCAGTCCATTGTTAACCAAAATGTCAGTATGCTGTGCATGACTGTACTACCATTGTGTTACAGTTGCCTGGAGTATTTAGTACAGTTACATGCTGTATAAGTTTGTAACCTAGGAGCAATAGTCTATACCACATAACCTAG
>NW_012105986.1:772597-773621 GCF_000951045.1 Mandrillus leucophaeus | reverse complement strand
CCAGGCTGGAGTGCAGTGGCGCAATCTCAGCTCACTGCAAGCTCCGCCTCCTGGGTTCACTCCATTCTCCTGCCTCAGCCTCCCGAGTAGCTGGGACTACGGGCACCTACCACCATGCCCGGCTAATTTTTTTGTATTTTTAGTAGAGTTGGGGTTTCACCATGTTTACCAGGATGGTCTTGATCTCCTGACCTCGTGATCCACCCGCCTTGGCCTCCCAAAGTGCTGGGATTACAGGCGTGAGCCACCGCGCCCAGCTTCTTCTTTAGTTTTTAAAGTGGAATGTTAGTTATTAATTTGAGAGCTTTCTTCTCTTTTATTATAGGCAACTATAGCCATGAATTTCCCTGTAAGCACTGCTTTTACCTGAATCCAAAATGTTTTAGTTGTGTTTTTGTTTTCATTTATCTCAAGGTATTTTTTGACTTCCTTTGTGATTTATTATTTAACCCAATGGTATTTAAGATTTTGTTTTTAAAGTTCCATATTTTTGTGAATTTCCTAAATTTCTTTCACAAATTCCAGTGTTTTTAGCAAATGTACTTTACATTATTTCAATCACTTAAAATCTATCAAGGCTTGTTTAATGGCCTACCATATGATCTATTTTGGAGAATACTCCATCTGCATTTGAGAATAATATATATTCTGCTGTTATTGGGTAGATTATTCAATAGATGTCAATTAGGTCTAACTAGTTTATAGTGTTGTCCAAATCTTCTATAACCTAGACATTTTCTGCCTATTTTTTAATCCATTATTGAATGTGAGGAATTGACGTCTCCAACTACTGTTTTTGAATTATCTATATCTTCTTTCTCTTCTGTCAGTTTTTGCTTTATGTACTTTGGTGCTTTGGTGTTAGGTGCATATATGTTTATAATTGCTATATTTTCCTCATAGGTTGACCCCTTTGTCATTATACAATGTCCTTCTCTATTTTTAGTAACAATTTTTTTTTTCTTTGAGATGGAGTTTCACTCTGTTGCCCAGGCTGGAGTGAAGTGGCATGATCTTGGCTCAC
>NW_012105986.1:766794-767362 GCF_000951045.1 Mandrillus leucophaeus | reverse complement strand
TAGCAGGCTATACCATCTAGGTCTGTGTAAATACATTCTATGATGTTCACACAATGACAAAATTGCCTAATGATGTGTTTCTCAAAATGTATCCTGGTTGTTAAGCAATGCACAACTGTATTTTGATCACCTACAAAAGAAACTCTATCAATTACTCCCAATCTCCCCCACCGTACACCTAGGCAACAATTAATCTACTTTCTATCTCTATAGATTTGCCTGTTTTAGACATGCATATGTGGTTTTCTTTCACTTAGTACAATGTTCTCAAGGTTCATCCATGTGATAGCATGTATTGATACTTTATTCCTTCTTATTTTCAAGAAATGTTCCATTGTATGGATATACTTTTATTCACATTAATAAATTGATGGATATTTGAGTTGTTTCCATTTTTTCTTGGTCAATGCAGCTAAATGCTTGTCAATAGTGTTAATCTTTTCAAATACCAACTTTTGGATTCTTGTTATTGTTTTTCTAATCTCTTTGATTTCTTTGCATTATATATTTGCTATTTTCTTCTTTAGGTTCAGTTTGCTCTTCTATAGTTTTTTTTTTTTTTTTTTTT
>NW_012105986.1:758293-765439 GCF_000951045.1 Mandrillus leucophaeus | reverse complement strand
AAACAGAAGTCTGCTCTTGTTCTTATCCTTGTTCCTCTGTACATGTGTGGTTTTTTTATTTTTTGGCTGCTTTAAAATTGTTTCTTTACCACTGATTTTAGGCACTATAATTATGATGTGCTATTGTAGACTAAAGTATTGTGTTCCCCCCCAAATTCATATGTTGAAATCCTAATCCTCAATATGATGTTGTTAGGAGGTGGGGCCTTTGGGAGGTCATAGGGTCATAAGGGTGAAGATCTCATGGATGAGATTAATGCTCTTATAAAAAAGACTGCAGGGAATTTAGTGCCCTTTTAAAAGAGATCACAGGGAGCTCTCCGGCCTTCTTTCTGCCAACAAGATGTCAGCTGTCTGCAACCTGGAAGAGACTCCTCATCAGAACCTGACTATGCTGGCATCCTGGTCCCGGACTTCCAGCATCCAGAATTGTGGAAAACAGATGTTTGTTGTTTATACTACCTACTCTATATGATAATTTGTGTATTGACCCAAATTGACTAAGACATATGCCTTGGAATAGTTTTAAAAATTTCTCCTGCTTGGGGTTCATTGATCTCCTTGGAAATGTAGGCTTACAATTGTCATTAAATTTGGAAAAAGTTAGCCATTATTTCTTGTATTTTTTTTGTTCCATTCTTGCTCCACAATTTTTGGGAATTCAATGACACCTGTACCAGGCCAGTTGATATTATTCCATTGCTCACTGATGTTATGTTTATTTTTTCCAGTCTTTCCTCTGTTTCATTTTAGATGATTTGTATTGTTGTCCCCAAGTTTATTAATTATTTTTTCTACAGTGTTTAACCTGCTGATGATCTTTTTCAGACTATTTTTCTTCTGAGACATTGTATTTTTCATCTCTACATGTCTACTTGTGGTTTTTATCTTTTAATTAGCAAATGTGTTCTTTTTATTATGGTAAAAACATGTCACATAAAATTTGTCATCTTAAGCTTTTTTTTTTTTTTTTGAGATGGAGTATTGCTCTGTTGCCAGGTTGGAGTGCAGTGGTGTGATCTCAACTCACTGCAATCTCTGCCTCCTGGGTTCAAGCAATTCTTCTGCCTTAGCCTCCCGAGCAGCTGGGATCACAGGTGTGTGTCACCACACCCAGCTAATTTTTGTATTTTTAGTAGAGACGGGTTTCACCATGTTGGTCAGGATGGTCTCAATCTCCTGACCTCGTGATCTGCCTGCCTCAGCCTCCCAAAGTGCTGGGATTACAGGCGTGAGCCACCACACCTGGCCAAACATTTTTAAGTGTACAGTTCAGTAGTGTTAAGTATATTCACATTGTCATGAATCTTAAAACTTTTTTTTATATCTCTCCTTAAAGTGCTCGTCCTTCTACCTTCTTGAACACGTGACCCATATATTAACTGTTTTAACTTTCTTGACAACTATTTCTATCACTTCTGCCATTTCTGGGTCTGTTTATATTGAGTGATTCTTTTTTTCATTATAGATCTTATCTTTCTGCCTGATCATAAGTGGCAACTTTTTACTAAATGACAGATACTGTATATTTTACTTTGTTAATTAATGAAGTTTTTGTATTTTTTCTGATTTAGGGGCTTTGCTTTGGGATACAATTAAGTCACTTATAATCAACTTTGTTCTTTTGAGGCTTGCTTTTTTGCTTTGTTAGGTGGGCCCACTACAGCCTTTAGTGTAGGACTAATTTGGTCTCCATATTGGTACAACAACCTTGTGATAATGCCCCTTCTGTTAGATCTTTTGATTTTGCTGGTGGGAACATGAAGTTTTCCCAACCTTGTGTGAGTTCTGAGACTGGCTCTGCCAGAATCTTTCCGGTAGGCTTTTACTGGCCTGGGTAGTTTCCTCACACACGTGTGCTGATCAATTCTCCTTTGAAACTCTCTCTGTGCAGCTCTCCCTTCTCAGATACTTGACCCCATAGATTCTAGTGCACTTTACCTGTATGAGCGCTGCCTCTTCAGCTCAGGGAGACCACTGGGCTCTGTTTAGGTATTTCCTTCTTACATGTAGGCTGAAAATTCTTTCCAGACAGTAAGCTGGGGCTTGTTTTATTTCTCTAAGAGATTATTATGTTTCACTGCCTATCGACTAATATCTGGAAACCATTATGGCATATATTTTGTCTGGTTTCTTAGTTGTGTATGATGGGAGGATACATCTCTTTTTTTTTTCTTTTTTTTTGAGACTGAGTCTCGCTCTGTCGACCAGGCTGAAGTGCAGTGGTGCGATCTTGGCTCACTGAAAGCTCCGCCTCCCGGGTTCCCACCATTCTCCTACCTCAGCCTCCCGAGTAGCTGGGACTACAGGAGCCCTGTCTCTTATACACATCTAGATGTGTATAAGAGACAGGAGCCACCGCGCCCGGCCTAATATATTGTTAATGGATATATATATTATATACATATAATATTATATATATAAAACACACACACATACAATAAAAGTATGAAGAAATACATGGGAAAAATAAATTCCAAATTCAGAATATTGGTTACTTCTGGGGAAACTGTGAGAAAGAGGAATGTGATAAGATGTGAAAAAGGGCCTATAATTGTATATGTAATATTTTATTTCATAAGCTGGGTGGTGGGCACACAGATCTTCAGTTTACTATGAGTTATATTTAATATCAGACTGAAAATATCTTACAATAAATAGATCCCCAAAAGAACAAAGGATTAAGTCATTAAAAAGACAAAGAAACTCTAACAATACTAGAAGGAAAAAAGTGTATGTCTTAGGAGCATCTATGACCTTGACTGAACCTTTTACTTTCTCCTTCAAATGTGTGTGTAGGCTGCAGGTGGCGGCTCACGCCTGTAATCCCAGCACTTTGGGAGGCTGAGGTGGGTGGGTCACATGAGGTCAGGAGTCTGAGACCAGCCTGACCAACGTGGTGAAACTCTGTCTCTAGTAAAAATACAAAAATTAGCAGGCCATGATGGTGCATGCTTATAATCCCAGCTACTCGGGAGGCTGAGGCAGGAGAATTGCTTGAACCCAGGAGGTGGAGGCTGCAGTGAGCCAATATCCCCCCATTGCACTCCAGTCTGGGTGACAGAGTGAGACTCCGTCTCAAACAACAACAGTAACAACAACAACAAAATGTGTGTGTAACATATAAGAAATAGTCTTAAAATTACAATGATCAGGTTGGGCGTGGTGACTCACGCCTGTAATCCCAGGACTTTGAGAAGCCCAGGCAGGCAGATCATTTGAGGTCAGGAGTTCCAGATCAGCCTGGTCAACATGGCGAAACACTTTCTACCAAAAAATACAAAAATTACCTGGGCGTGGTGGTGCATACCCGTAATCTCAGCTACTCCGGAGGAGTAAAGATGGGGTTTCACCATGTTGGCCAGGCTGGTTTCGAACTCCTGATCACAAGTGATCCTCCTGCCTTGGCCTCCCAAAGTGCTGGGATTACAGGCATGAGCCACTGCACCTGGCTGAGAGCTTTTCATTGTTGGTGTGAGACCCTCCAGATTCTCTTTTCATCTGTCACAACAACATGCAAGTTTCAAGCAGGTGCCTGCTTGCTCAGCTTGAGTCTTAATTAGACAGATAAGGACCAGAGCCCCCAGTTGATCCTTGAAGGGATTACTGTGTAATTCCAAAACAAACCTTTGCTTAGAAAGCACTAAAAGTTCCTTTGTATCATTCAGCTTAAATGACCCTTTGGAAAGGCAATCCTTGACCACTCAGGATAAAAGTCCTCAAGGATATCAGTTACTTTCTAACACATTCCCATGTTTAACTATCTTCATGGTACTCCTTACTCCCTGAAATAGTTTCTTATTTATTAGTACTTGGGGGGTGTGTGTGTGTGTGTGTGTGTGTGTGTGTGTGCGCCTCCCCTCTTTAAAACAGAAAATTTGCTGCTTATTTCATTCACAGAAGTCTCCCTAATGCTTTGAGTATAGAGACAAGTAGGGACCAGATCAGCCAGATACTTAAAGGCCATGGCAAGAAGTTTGCATTTAATTCTTCTTTTTAATTTTATTTTATTCGCGAGACAGGGTGTCTCTCTGTCGCCCAGACTGGAGTGCAATGGTGCAATCTGGGATCACTGCAATCTCTGCCTCCTGGGTTTAAGTGATTTTCCTGCCTCAGCCTCCCAAGTAGCTGAGATTAAGGTGCGCACCACTACACCTGGCTAACACTTGTATTTTTAGTGGAGATGGGGTTTCATTATGTTGGCAGGCTGGTCTAGAACTCCTGGCCTCAAGTGATCCACCTGCCTCGGCCTCCTAAAGTGCTGGGATTACAGGCGTGAGCCACTGCACCTGGCACCTAATTTGCATTTAATTCTAAGTGCAATGTGAAGCCACTGAAGGACAGTGAGGCTCTGACTACTTTCAGAGAATGGCCGTGAGAAGGGGGCAACAGTGACAGTGAAAATAGATCAGTCAGTAGACTGTTGCATTATCCTAGGCAAGATGATGGTGGCTTGAACTAGGGTGGTGTCTGTGGACCAAAGATACAGGTCTTGTTGATGTGGGAAATGGGGAAAGTGAGGAAACAAGAATGACTCCCAAATTTCTTGCTTTAATAACTAGGTAAATAGGGGTTCCATTTATTAAGATGGGAACAGTAAGGGAAGAACAGTTTGGGGGAAGGTTGTGGCAAAGGGCTAGAAATCTAGAATTCCCTTTTGAGTATATTAACAAGAGATTCTGATTTATACATATCAATTTTGGGTAGCAGATATAAATCTGAGAATTTTTAAGTCATTTATGATCACTTTTGGAGAATATCTGTATACCAAAATAAATTTTAACATTAGGGCTGGGCACAGTGGCTCACGCCTATAATCCTGGCAATTTGGGAGGCCAAGGTAGGCAGATCACCTGAGGTCAGGAGTTCGAGACCAGCCTGGCCCACATGGTAAAACTCTATTTCTACTAAAAAAAAAACAAAAAACAAAAAAACAAAAATTAGCTATGTGTGGTGGCAGGCGCCCGTAATCCCAGCTACTTGGAGGCTGAGGCAGGAGAATTGCTTGAACCTGTGAGGCGGAGGTTGCAGTGAGCCAAGATCGTGCCATTGCACTCCAGCCTGGGCGACAAGAGCAAAACTTGATCTCAAAAAAATAAAATAAAAACATTTGAAGTTCAGACAGTTGTGGAGGAGCCCCCAAAAGTAACGGAGAAAGATCAACTAGGGACAGAAGAAGAAAACCAGAAATGTGGGCAATCCCAGAAACCAAGCAAGGGAAATATTTCAAGCTATCCTTGAAATATGGTCAAGTGCTTTGAATGCTGCTAAGAACTAAGGTAAGAGAACAGAGAATTTCTTTTTTCTTTTTTTTTGGAGATGGAGTCTTGCTCTGTTCCCCAGGCCGGAGTGCAATGGTGCAATCTCGGCTCACCCGCAACCTCTGCCTCCTGGGTTCGAGCAATTCTCCTGCTTTAGCCTCCGAAGTAGCTGGGGCTACAGGCGTGCACCACCACATCCAGCTAATTTTTGTATTTTTAGTAGAGACAGGGTTTCGCTGTGTTGGTCAGGCTGATCTTGAACTCCTGGCCTCAAATGATTCACCACTTTGGCCTTTCAAACTGCTGGGATTACAGGCGTTAGCCACCATGCCCAGCCAGGTATGTAACTTTTTAATCTTAGAAGCCATCTTTTTTAGGAATAAAATGGAAGGCAGGTTTGCCCTAAGCAGTTCCTAGCTTGACTTTTTTCTTTGGCTTAGTGATTTTTGGGTCCCCCAAATTTATATTCCTTTCCCACTGTGAAAGCAAGCAGAGAAATGAGCACTGCTAGAGGGATCCAGAGAGTTGGTGGGGGTAAGAAAAGTGTTATTTCGTTTTTACTTTTTGTTTTTTTTTTTGAGACTGAGTCTCGCTGTGTCACCCAGGCTGGAGTGCAGTGGCATGCTCCTGGCTAACTGCAACCTCTGCCTCCCAGGTTCAAGCAATTCTCCTGCCTCAGCCTCCCAAGTAGCTGGGATTACGCGCGCGTGCCACCATGCCCAGCTATTTTGTTTGTATTTTTAGTAGAGACGGGGTTTCACTACGTTGGCCAGCTGGTCTCGAACTCCTGACCTCGTGATCCACCTGCCTCGGCCTCCCAAAGTGCTGGGATTACAGCTGTTTTTACTTTTCAAAGATGAATCATATCAGATCAAGCTTGTATTAGAGCATTTTTGTACATTGATGAGACCATCTAGCATGAAGAGAGACTGGATGATGCAAGAGAGAGAAGGAATCATCAAAACAACAAAATCTTGGCAGGTACAGTGGTTCACACCTATAATGTCAGCACTTTGGGAGGCTGAGGTGGGCAGATGACTTGAGACCAGGAGTTCGAGACCAGCCTGGCCAACATGGTGAAACTCTGTCTCTACTGAAAATACAAAAATTAGCTGGGTGTGGTAGCGGGCACCTGTAATCCCAGCTACTTGGGAGGCTGTGGCAGGAGAATGGATTAACTTGGGAGATAGATGTTGTAGGGAACTGAAATCTTGCCACTGCACTCCAACCTAGTGACAGAGCAAGACCCCATCTCAAAAAACAAAGCAAAATAAAACAAAAGAATAAGGAAAAGTCAGGCCGGTTGCAGTCGCTCACTCCTGCAATCCCAGCACTTTGGGAGGCCAAAGCTGGAGGATAGTTTGAGCCCAGCCATCCTGGACAACTTAGTGAGATGCCATTTCTGTTAAATAAATAAATAAAAGAATAAGAAAAAATCATTAACTGAAGGAGAGATGATACAAAATCATCATCTTGGAGAGTGAAAATGCAAAGTTTTTTGAACACTGGAATAGGATGACCAATTTGAGACTCCTAATCACGAACTTAATACAGTCCTGGTGCAGTGGCTCACGCCTGTAATCCCAGTACTATGGGATGCTGAGGCAGGAGGATCGCTTGAGCCCAGGAGTTCAAGACCAGACTGGACAACATGGTGAAACCCTGTCTCTACAAAATATACAAAAATTAGCTGGGCGTGGTGGCGCACGCCTGTAATCCTAGATACTCAGGAGGCTGAGGTGGGAGGATTGCTAGACCCTGGGAGTCAGATCCCAGCTACTCAAGAGGCTGAGGTGGGAGGATTGCTAGACCCTGGGAGTCAGAGGAAGCTGAGATCACACCATTGTACTTTAGCCTGGGCAACAGAGCAAGACCCTTTAAAAAA
>NW_012105986.1:746727-757198 GCF_000951045.1 Mandrillus leucophaeus | reverse complement strand
GCAGGTGCCTGTAATCCCAGCTACTTGGGAGGCTGAGGCAGGAGAATCACTTGAACCCAGGAGGCGCAGGTTGCAGTGAGCCAAGATTGTGCCATTGGACTCCAGCCTAGGTGACAAGAGCAAAACTCCGTCTCAAAAAAAAAAGGAAATGATAAAAAAAAATTAGTAAAGTAGACATTTTATTAATTTGTAAACAAGGAGGCAATCATTAGAAGAAAGAAAAACAACATTAAAAGTGATTGCTTATGGGAGTGAAACTAGAAATGGAACAGGAAACAACTACTTCTCATTATAAGCCCTTCTGTACTCTCTGATTTTTTCAACATGTGTAGGCATTACAATGCTTTAATAAAATTAAAACCTATTTAGGTGTGAATAAAGACCTTTAGGTTGGAACCAAGTTTTATCAAGGCAAAATTAGTTAAGTTTTATCAAGGGAACATTTATTTCCAGTCCCTTTCCATGCTCTCTTCATAGCCTTCTCTCAATATTAGTTTTCTCCCAGTATTAAGGGGATTCATTGCTCTCCTGCCTCTGGCTTTCTCCCACCTTCACTTAGGAATATTACTTCTCCAGTTGTTTTCTGCTCACCTTTTTTTTTTTTTGAGAGGAGTCTTGCCCTGTTGCCCAGACTGGAGTACAGTGGCACAATCTCAGCTCACTGCGACCTCGGCCTCCCGGGTTCTAGTGATTCTCCTGCCTCAGTCTCCTGAGTAGCTGGGACTACAGGCACTTGCCACCATGCCCGGCTAATGTTTGTATTTTTTGTAGAGACGGGTTTCACCATATTGGCCAGGTTTGTCTTAAACTCCTGACCTCAAGTGATCCAGCCACCTGGGCCTCCCAAATTTCTGGGATTACTGGGATTCCAGGCGTAAGTCACCATGTCCAGCCTATTCCCTTTTATTTCCATTTCCCAGTCCCGTTCTCTGCTA
This sequence comes from Mandrillus leucophaeus, assembly GCF_000951045.1. NCBI lineage: Eukaryota > Metazoa > Chordata > Mammalia > Primates > Cercopithecidae > Mandrillus > Mandrillus leucophaeus. Next base: position 756,263 of record NW_012105986.1, on the reverse strand, counting down.
ATCCTGGATTTTTTTTTTTTTTTTTGAGACAGAGTCTTGCTCTATTACCCAGGCTAATCTTGGCTCACTGCAACCTCTGCCTCCTGGGATTTCAAGTGATTCTCCTGTCTCAGCCTCCTGAGTAGCTGGGATTACAGGCTCGTGCCACCACGCCCAGCTAATTTTTTATTTTTAGTAGAGACAGGGTTTCACTATGTTGGTCATGCTGGTCTTGAACTCCAGATCTCGTGATCCACTCCCCTTGGCCTCCCAAAGAGCTGGGATTACAGGCATGAGCCACCGTGCCTGGCCAATTTTTTTTTTTTTTTTTTTTTAGAAAAATAATGAACTCAAAGGAATTAATCTATGTTAACACATTGTCAGGTGCTGATATATATAGATGGGGAAGATTTTGTGGCAGTATGAAGTCTTCCAAAGCACTTCAAATTGTATCATCTTTACAGCATTCATTTCATTTTTTTTTTTCACATGGAGTTTTGCTCTTGTGGCCCAGGCTAGAGTGCAATGGCGCGATCTTGGCTCACCACAGCCTCCACCTCCGGGGTTCAAGCGATTCTCCTGCCTCAGCCTCCCAAGTAGCTGGGATTACAGGCATGTACCACCACTCCCAGCTAATTTTGTATTTTTATTAGAGATGGGGTTTCTCCATGTTGGTCAGGCTGGTCTTGAACTCCTGACCACAGGTGATCTGCCTGTCTTAGCCTCCCAAAGTACTGAGATTACAGGCATGAGCCACTACTCTCAGCTTCATTGTTATTATGTAATGATTCAGCAGTTATTACGAACTGGGGTTGGAATCAGGATGGACCTTAAATAGTTGTTGAGATGTTAATTTTTTTTTTTTTTTTTTCAGATGGAGTCTCACCGTGTCCCCCAGGCAGGGGTGCAGTGGCCCGATCTTGGCTTACTGCAAGCTCCGCCTCCTGGTTTCACGCCATTCTCCTGCCTCAGCCTCCGGAGTAGCTGGGACTACAGGCGCCTGCCACCACGCCCGGCTAATTTTTTGTATTTTTAGTACAGGCGGGGTTTCACTGTGTTAGTCATGATGGTCTTGATCTCCTGACCTCGTGATCCGCCCACCTTGGCCTCCCAAAGTGCTGGAATTACAGGCATGAGCCACTGCGCCCGGCCGAGATGTTAATGTTTTTATTATGAGTTCTCATTAACTTGATTTAAACAGGATTTAGCACATCCCAAGCATGTAGGTGGGTAATATATATGAACTGTGCAATTATGAGGATGACATAAAACTACTGTGTACTTAAGGTAAAGATTGTTGACTTATTGACCACACACCCTTAATTTACATTCTTACAACACAAACGAAACTCATCAAATTATTTTGACAGTTTTATGTGCTTAATCAACATGTTGGATATGGCATAAACAAACACATAGCCTACAATTAACTGTCAACAATTGTTATTCCCATTATTATTAACTGATGTCCACCAATAACATTATATAACCCATACAACTTCTACTTCCAAGAAGTGCAGCATATTTCTTGCATTTTATTTATTCAATAAAAAAATTTTCCATGATAAAAAACATTACTGGCATTAGCAATCAAGAAGTTCATTACTTAAAGCAAACAATGATTTTTTGGGGATTGAAAATAATTGTGCATTTTTCTGTAGATTAGGGTACAGTTTGCAATTATATTTTGCAATTTTCTTCCCAAAGGTAGGAAAGTTTAATGAAAACATAATGAAAAGTACTGAATTAAAAATCACTAAAGGCAGGCTGGGCTCAGTGGCTCACACCTGTAATCCCAGCACTTTGGGAGACCAAAGCAGGTGGATCATTTGAGGTTAGGAGTTTGAGACAAGCCTGGCCAACGTGGTGAAACCCAGCCTCTACTGAAAAACCAACCAACCAACCAACAAAACTAAAAAAGCTGTACGTGGTGGTGCATGCCTGTAATCTCAGCTACTGGGGAGGCTGAGGCAGGAGAATCGCTTGAACCTGGGAGGGGAGGTTGCAGTGAGTCGAGATGGCGCCACTGCACTCCAACCTGGGCGACAGAGTGAGATTCCATTTCAAACAAACAAACCAAAAATCGCTAAAGGCAGAAAATAGGTTCCATTTCACCCCCCAACCCCGCCCCCCCGCATTCTATTTCTTATGCACTTCTAACTAGTCTGGACTTTACCTTCATATAATTTTAACGAACTCATATTTTCTTGTTTTTACTAATTCGTCTACAAGAGGCCTACTTTATGTTTAACTTTTAAAAAACATTCACGGGCCTGGGGCGGTGGCTCACTCCTGTAACCCCAGCACTTTGGAAGGCCGAAGCAGGCGGATCACCTGAGGCCAGGAGCTGGAGACTAGCCTGCCCAACAGGGCGAAAGCCTGTATCTACTAAAAATACAAAAAAAGTTAGCCAGGCGTGTTGGTGAACGCCTGTAATCGCAGCTACTCTGGCTAAGAATTGCTTGAACCGGGGAGGCGGAGGTTGCAGTAAGCCGAGATTGCACCATTGCACTACAACCTAAGCAACAGAGTGAGACTCCGTCTCAAAATAATAATAATAATAATTCATTTTTGGAAACTGTTACCTACTAGATTTCAAACAACTTGGGAAGGAAATCCTGTTTGAGTTAATCCATGTGTATTTCTAACAAGTTCAGTGTCTTACTTATAAACAGTACTTGAAGGAATGAATACAACTTTTTCTTTATGTAGTTATTTTACACTTGATTTAAAGGAACTTAAAAAAGACGCAGTTAAACCTAGAGACAGATGCCCTCCAAAAATTGTCTCACCTTCATTATTTGTGATTACTAGTAAGAGTTAGCAGAAAAAACTCCCCAGCAAGTGAAATGTCAAACCATTACTAAAAGAAAGAAAAAGAAAGGAACAGTCTTTTCTATGTTAAACTCACTTAAGAGAAAAAAGAAGAGCTGGTATTTTTCGATTAATAATATTTGTATTTTGTGATGCCAATACTCAATTTTACATTCTAAAAATTCTACTTTTATAGTAGGAAGCAGTGTACGTTTGAATCCTGACTCTGTCGCTTGTTGTAAGAAGTTGGTCAAGCTATCGGACCTTGCTAAGCCTTCCCTGTTGTGACTGTAAAATGTACTAACACCATCTACCTCTAGAATGGCTGTAAATCGAGTAAGGCTGATTTAATACAGCGTGTGGCACACACCAGGCATTCGGTATGGCGCCAGTCATTAACAGTAGTAGGTGGTTAGTAACTGCGATTCACTCAAAACAATATAGATGCACACGGATGAGAGTTCATACTTTGAGTCTTATTCAAAGATTGGTATTAGCCAGGCATTTTGATAGGTGCACTCTGAGTATTATTTTTGTACCTCACGGTGTATAATTACGCAAGCTCAAAAGCTAATAATTAACAGCTCACTTTGCTTTACTCTGGATTCTGCATTGACCTCAGAGAAGACACTGCCTAGACAAACAGGCAAGGCCAAACACTGACTCAAAAAAGATCCTTTATTTAACGCAGTGTTTTTAGGGCATGCTCTTGTTTGGCGAAAGAGGTTTTACGTTCAGAATATTAAAAGGGACCCCGAGGACAAAGCACGACCTCGGAAAATAAGATCACATCCCCAAAGAACTAAAAAGACAACCGAGACAAGCTTGCAGACTCCTACGCTTGTGCCCGAGTCCCGAGCTTGCGCGCGCGGCTGCAGCGCAACAGGGGCGGGACCACGGCCGTAAAGCAGCCCCCGAGACCACGAGGCCTCCGAGCAGCTCAGGGCGACCTTGAAAGTTCTTGGGTCTGCGCGTTATGGCCGGTCCTTTGCACGGCGGTCGGGCCCGGGCCCTGGACCTACTCCGGGGCCTGCCGCGTGTGAGCCTGGCCAACTTAAAGCCGAATCCCGGCTCCAAGAAACCGGTAAATGGGTAGTGGCGGTGCGGGGAAGCGCTGGGAACCGGGGCGATGAAAGCGGCCCTTCTCTCCCTGTCATTAGGAGAACTGCCCTTTCTGGGAGGGTGTTGGGATGAACGTAGGGTTGCCTCGTGCCTGTTCTCCCTTACTGCCCAGAGGGAAATCTTTGCACGTGCACCCATTTCTTTTTTTTTTTTCCCTCCCGAAACGGAGTCTTGCGCTGTCGCCCAGAAACAATTCTGCCTCAGCCTCCCGTGTAGCTGGGATTACAGGTGCCCGCCACCACGCCCGGCTAATTTTTGTATTTTTAGTAGAGAGGTGGTTTCACCGCGTTGGCCAGGCTGGTTTTGAACTCCCGACCTCGTGATCCGCCCGCCTTGGCCTCCCGAAGTGCTGGGATTGCAGGCGTGAGCCACTGCGCCCGGCCGCACCCAGTTATTAATAAGGTGATGTTTAAAAGCGTAAAGATATTAGGCGGAGAAGCCGACTCGCAGAAACTACAAAGTCAGTGTGTCATTCAAAATTGGGTTTAAAATGAAGTGCTTTCCCCGTGGATCTTTATGTTCATTGGAAAGATCTGAATCGCAGCTGTCCCTTCTGCAGTTCACTAAATACAGCTAGAAAAGCTGTTGACAGTGTACTGTCATTTTAACAGTCAATTCGTTGCTTTCGTGAAATGACAGGAAGTAAATTAAGGAAAAGATTTTCTTCAACAAATTAGTTTTTAAATAAAATTACAGGTTTATGAATAAAATTTGCATATTTACAATTAATTTCAAAATAAAAAGTTCTTCACTATCTAAAATGTTGTGGATATTTAATTCTAGGATTTTTTTCAGTTTCAACCTATTACAAAAACCTTATCCCCGTCCCAACCTTTACTTTTTGCTTTTGAAACACGCTTGGACTTTGGTTACAAGAATTAGCTATGTCTTTAGAGGCAAAGATGCTAACAGAGTGTGTGGACCTTTGAACAACTAGGACATGCTTGTCACACAATAGTGTTAGCTAGCACTGGTCGGTTGGATGAATGAATAGCATAACAAAAAGTGAAGAGCTGAAATGCAGTTTTTAGAAATGCATCTGAAATTCATAAAATTATCTTTCCTTGTAGGAGAGACGACCAAGAGGTCGGAGAAGAGGTAGAAAATGTGGCAGAGGCCATAAAGGAGAAAGGCAAAGAGGAACCCGGCCCCGCTTGGGCTTTGAGGGAGGTCAGACTCCATTTTACATCCGAATCCCAAAATACGGGTTTAACGAAGGACATAGGTAAGGTTGCTTTGCTTTTTAAAAGTACAGGTCCCCAATTTCCATTAAAAAGCACCTAAAAAATAGTTTGGTAGAAATTTTGGTAGAAATTTTAAATTCACTTTGAAGCAAACTTGCTACTGTTCCCCTGAACCATTTTTTGGTAATGAAATTTTGCCTGGATTATTAAAAGGAAAAAAAGCCCAGACATTGCACTCAGACCTGCAAAATGGAGATTCTAATGCCTGCTCTAATGGTTATTAAGAGAATCAGCAATAATAGACAGTATATATAAAAATCTGGCCCACTGTAGTCACCTAATAAATGATAACTACATTATTACTTTGAGCTCCATAGTAAGTTAAATTTTCCACAGATTTATTTGTGTAAATAAGTGAAGTAAATGCTTAGAGAGGAAAATAGTTTTTAGTGGAACACAGGTGGTACAGGTTTCATTACCCAAAACCAAGCAATATTGCATGTTTGTGTTATGCTCAAGAGGGTTTTATTTAGTTAAATAATTAAAATTGGTAGAGGAAAACACAAGACAAACCTTTGAGTTGATTTGGAGAAGTTACAGGAAGATGAAAGTTTTCCAACTCTTACGTTCTTGTTTTACAGTTTCAGACGCCAGTATAAGCCTTTGAGTCTCAATAGGCTGCAGTATCTGATTGATTTGGGTCGTGTTGATCCTACTCAACCAATTGACTTAACCCAGCTTGTCAATGGGAGAGGTGTGAGCATCCAGCCACTTAAAAGGGATTATGGTGTCCAACTGGTCGAGGAGGTAAGTCTTTTCGTGTTACATAGGAGGATTTTTTTTTTTTTTTTTAAGACGGAGTCTTGCTCCGTTGCCGGATCTGGAGTGCAGTGGTGCAGTGTCGGCTCCTGCAACCTCCACCTCACGGGTTCAAGTGATTCTCCTGCCTCAGCCTCCTGAGTAGCTGGGATTACAGGCACCCACCACCACGCCCAGCTAATTTTATTTATTTTTAGTAGAGACAGGGTCTCAATATGTTGGCCAGGCTGATCTTGAACTGCTGACCTCAACTGATCTGCTCACCTCGGCCTCCCAAAGTGCTGGAATTACAGGCGTGAGCCACCACACCTGGCCTGTAGAAGGATATTTTTGATTTTCAGATAATCAATACTCTACCCCCTTTATTTTTATCCCATTTGTGTTTATAATCCTTATGTAGTGGTGATCGTTGTGGTTTTGGAAAGCTGTCATGCTATCATGGCAGGGCTCTGTCCCTTGGTCCTGGAATGCTCCTCTGCGTATCTGTAAAGCTTGCCCCCCCCCCCTTTTTTTTTTTGAGATGGAGTCTCGCTCTGTTGCCTAGGCTGGAGTGCAGTGGTACAATCTCAGCTCTCTGCAACCTCTGCCTCCCGGGTTCAAGAGATTCTCCTGCCTCAGCCTCCTGAGTAGCTGGGACTACAGGCACGTGCCACCACACCTGGCTAATTTTTTATATTTTTAGTAGAGATGGAGTTTTGCTATATTGGCCAGGCCTTCTTGAACTCCTGACCTTGTGATCCACCCACTTCTGCCTCCCATACTTCTGGGATTACAGGCGTGAGCCACTGTGCTTGGTGCCCCCTTACTTCTTTTCGTTCTCTGCTGGAATGTCAACATATCAGGAAGATCTTTTGTTTTTTTAAATAGAGATGGAATCTGACTCTGTCTCCCAGGCTGGAGTACAATGGCACAATCTCAGCTCACTGCCAACCTCTGCTGCTCAGGTTCAAGCTATTCTCGTGCCTCAGCTTCCTGAGTAGGTGGGACTACAGGCACGTGCCACCACGTCTGGCTAATTTATTTTTGGTAGAGATGGGGTTTTGCTATGTTGGCCAGGCTGTTCTCGAACTCCTGACCTCAGGTGATCTGCCTCAGGTGATCCACCTCAGCTTCCCAAAGTGCTGGGATTACAGGTGTGAGCCACCCCGCCCGGCCAGGAAGGTCTTTTTTGAGAGGCTTTTTAAAAGAGCATTTGCACTGCTTCAGGAATCGCACTGTTTCCTTTACTCTGCCCAAAGTGTTTTTCTTTGAATAAATATGAACACTTGACATTTATTACCAAGTTATGCATTTGTTTTCATTGTCTTCCTCACTAGAATATAAGCTCCCTTGAGGGCAGGTGCTTTGATTCATTGCTTTACTTTCTTCTTTCTTTTTTTGGTATCTCACTCTGTGGCCCAGGCTGGAATGCAGTGATGTCATTTCAGCTCACTGCAACCTCTGTCTCCTGAGTTCAAGCGATTCTCCTGCCTTAGCTTCCCAAGTAGCTGGGATTACAGGCACCTGCCACCAGGCCCAGCTAATTTTCTGCCTTTTTTTTTTTTTTCCTGGAGACGTAGTCTCACTCTGTCACCCAGGCTGGAGTGCAATGGCATGATCTCGATTCACTGCGATCTCCACCTCCCAGGTTCAAGCGATTCTCTTGTCTCAGCCTTCCAAGTAGCTGGAATTACAGGCATGCGCCACCAAGCCAGGCTAATTTTGTATTTTTAGCAGAGACGGGGGTTCACTATGTTGGTCAGGCTGGTCTTGAACTCCTAACCTCAGGTGATCCGCCTGCCTCGGCCTCCGAAAGTGCTGGATTACAGACGTGAGCCACAGTCGGCCAAATTTTGTGGACATTGTTAATCAACTACTGTTTGCCAATAATACAGTTGTATAGAAGTTAGTGTCCACTAGAGGGAAGCATATGTTTATTAAAAAAAACCTTTCAGATTCCTTTGAAAAAGTGAACTGTATGGATAAAAACTTTCCAAATAAAGTAATTTGAAAAGAGAATACCAAATACAAGATTAAGCCTCAGTATTCTACCCTGGGTGTGTATAAGGAAATACACATGTAACTTAACATATGGAAATCCATGACCTCATCAGCCCTTAAACTGCACATCCCAACATCCTTAGGTGTTGTCTATTAGATTAGCAAAAATAACCGTGAAAACTACCCCAGGGCGCTGGTTGAGTAAGTGCAATTACACATCATTTATAGCTCTGTTAACTGACTGACTTCTGTGATTTCAGATTTGCAGTAAATAGTGAATAATAAGACAGTTTTGATCCTTTAGCACAAAATTATCAATTTGGAAATATATGTTCTCGAGGAAAAGCAAAATGAAAGAAACCTAATATAAAGACAGTCCTAAAAATGCCACTTATACTACTGAAAATACTGGACCTGACACCAGTGCCCCAAAATAGGGAGATGGTTAAGCAAGCTATGGATTGCTTAAAAATCACAAATGATACAGCAAGACCCCTGTTTTATTGAATCGAAGGTACTGTTGATTTAAACACACACCAGTATTAGATATAAAAAAGGTGTGAAAATGCATCTTAGAATTTATGGAATATATTTGAAATACATGAAAAATTAGTCATTAATAGAAGGAGCTAAACTGGGAGCCAGTTTGTTTCAGCTTCATGAAAACTTTCTATTGCTGTAGAGTGGTAATGCTGCCATCTTTTTGTTTTTATCAGAATCTGCTTTGAAATTAGAGAAAAATATAGCACATGCTAACTGTGACCAAAAATTTAACTTTTCGGAGTTCAGAACTACGTTTTTTTTTTTTTTCCTTTTTTTTATTTTTATTTTTTGAGATGGAGTCTTGCTCTGTTGCCCACGCTGCAGTGCAATGGCGCGATCTGGACTCACTGCAACCTTCACCTCCACCTTGGGTTTAAGCCATTCTCCTGCCTCAGCCTCCCAAGTAGCTGGGATTACTGGCACGTGCCACCATGCCCGGCTAATTTTTATATTTTTTAGTAGAGATGAGGTTTTACCATGTTGGCCAGGCTGGTTTCAAACTCCTGACATCAAGTAATCTGCCCTCCTTGGCCTCCCAAAGTGCTACGATTACAGGCATGAGTCACTGCACCTGGCCTAGAACTACATTCTAGTGTTGACTATTCTAGGAAAAATTGGAGAGGTGTTGTTTTTTGTTTTGTTTTGTTTTGTTTTCCCCCAGCTTAGAGGCTATAATAAAGTCAATATTGAATGCAAAGTGAAATTTCTATTGTCTTCTCTTTTTTGCCCTAGTGAGGCCAACTTCTCCAAAGCTCAGATTTTGTCGATTTTGTGAGATATGCTGTTCTTCTATCTGCTCCAGCCTGCATGTTCCCCTGTTTAACCTCCTGCTGGCCTCTGACTTACTTAGGGATAAGGAAGATTAGTTTTTATCTATGACAGCATAATGTTGTGGTTAAAAATACAGATGCTGTGACTAGACTCCCTGGATTAGAATCCTTGCATTGTGACCTTGGACATATTACTTAACTTCTCTGTGCCTTGGTATTTCCATCTATGAAGTCGAGACAGCAATAATCCTATCATAAGGTTGTTATGAGGATTAAGCAGCCTGCTATTAATGAAGTACCAGGAATGAATGCTTAGTAGGTGTAC
>NW_012105986.1:724882-742467 GCF_000951045.1 Mandrillus leucophaeus | reverse complement strand
CCTGCCTCAGCCTCCTGAGTAGCTGGGACTACAGGTGCGCGGCACCATAGCCAGCTAATTTTTTGTATTTTTAGTAGAGATGGGGTTTCTCCATGTTGGGCAGGCTGGTCTCGAACTCCTGACCTCAGGTGATCCACCCACCTTGGCCACCCAAAGTGCTGGGATTACAGGTGTGAACTACTGCGCCCAGCCTTATTTTTTATTATTACTTTTTTTCCAAAAATTATCCATCCAAGTTGGTTGACTCACAGATGTGGAACCCACAGATATGGAGGGCTAACTGTACTGTTACATTATAGGCACTTTGGAGGGAAAAATACTGTTTAAAAAGGAAGCTTGACATAATTAATTTACTTTTAGCCAAGCTGTTTACCAACAGACTGTTTTGACATATTTCAGGGTGCTGACACCTTTAAGGCAAAAGTTAATATTGAAGTACAGTTGGCTTCAGAACTGGCTATTGCTGCCATTGAAAAAAATGGTGGTGTTGTTACTACAGCCTTCTATGATCCAAGAAGTCTGGGTAAGTTTGTTCCATGGTCATTTTCTTCTTTCTCTCTTTGTCTTATGTTGGCTACTACTTTTAAATTACTTAGTGAATGGCAAATGTTGGTAGTAGTTTGGATGTAGTATTTGATCTACATCTACCATATGGATTATTATGATTTAAAGAACACAGCATGTTGCTGACACAAATACCAAGGGCAAAAAAGGCTCTCAGCCCCTCCCCTGAACTGTAGAACTGCATCTGCCTGCCTGGCAAATTCTCTTGAATGTCTAGCAGGTACCTCAAATGTAGTATGTCTGAAATGTCTCTTTTTTTCTCTCTTTTTTTAAGACAGAGTCTTGCTCTGTCGCCCAGGCTGCAGTGCAGTGGCGCGATCTCTGCTCACTGCAATCTCCGCCTCCCAGGTTCAAGCGATTCTCCTGTCTCAGCCACCGGAGTAGTTGGGGTTACAGGTGCCCGCCACCACACCCAGCTAATTTTTATATTTTGGGTAGAGACAAGTTTCACCATGTTGTCAAAGCTAGTCTCGAACTCTTGACCTCAAGTGATCTGCCCTTCTCAGCCTCCCAAAGTGCTGGGATTACAGGTGTGAGCCACCACACCCAGCCTCTCTTTTCTCTTTTACCTCAGCCTGGCTCACCTTGTAGTCTTCCCTATGTAAGTAAATGACAAGTCCATCCAAAATTTGGAGTCCTGAACTTTTTCTTTTATGCCCTAATAAATCTTTTGAGTTGTTTCTTCAAACTATCCACATTTGACCACCTCTCCAGCTACTGCCAGTCTGTCCTAACCACTGTCCTCTTGCCTGGATGACTGTGGGCCTTCAGGTGGCCTCTCTGTTGTTGCTTCCATCTGCAGTGGAGTGACGTGGCACGAGATTCCTTTTAAAGCATGGACTATCACTCCTTTGCACAAAACCTCCAGTGGTGTCCACGCTGCTCCTACAAGGCTGGCTGTGATCTGCACCAGCTCTTGTCTTCCCTGGTGTTCCCCTGCTCCCTCCGTTCCCTTACTGGCCACCTGCTTTGGATTTCCTTCACACTCCGAGACCTGTGTACTATGTACTTTCAGCCTCGGCCTCTGCTATTCCCCCTGCCTGGAGCTTCCCCCACGTGGAATATTCATGGCTTTGGGCCCCATTGTTCCAGGTCTCTGCTTATTAGGAGATCTTTCTTACCTATACTAAAAAAAAGAGCATATGTACACACATGCACATGCGTGGTGTGCACATGCACACACACACACGCACAGGCACATCCTGTCCCCTTGCCCTGCATTATGTTTGACCTTGGCGGCTATCACCAGCTGACAAAGTATAAGTTAATTTCTCTCTCTCCCCGTTCATTCTTTCTTTCCCATCTCTCAGGATGATGGAGACCTTTTGCTACCTGCTGTATCTCCTGCACATAAAGCGATGCTTGGTATCTAGAAGAGGCTCACTTTAATTTTGTTGAATAAAATAATTGGATTTTTCAAGTTGCAGAGATGACAACCAAATGTAACTTGTTGACTAAATGCTTTACAAAGGATTCTTTGGTGCTTTTACATTCAAATGGGAGTTAAACATTTCCTGGCCAAATTGCATGATTAGAAGAAAATTCTTTGAAAATTAATATATAAAAAGGAAAAAGGGAAGGATTTGTGTTGTCTGTATGTAGAGTTTGAAACAAATAACTACCATTTCCTTTTTCCCATAATTGAAAGCTTCTTAAAAATATTCATCAAAGACTGGGCGCAGTGGCTCATGCCTGTAATCCCAGCACTTTGGGAGGCCGAGGTGGGTGGATCACATGAAGTCAGGAGTTGTAGACCAGCCTGGCCAACATGGTGAAACCCCGTCTCTACTAAACATACAAAAATTAGTGGGGTGTGGTGGCGGGCGCATGGAATCCCAGCCACTCGGGAAGCTAAGGCAGGAGAATCCCTTGAACCTGGGAGCAGAGGTTGTAGTGGGCTGAGATTGCGCCACTACACTCCAGGCTGGGTGACAGAGTGAGACTGTCTCAAAAAAAAAAAAAAAAAAAAATTTGCCAACGTGGTGATTCCATTTTCCCTCTTGTTTATTATAGATGAGCATCTTTTCTTATTTTGGTCCGTCACTCAGTTTTTAGGGTGAGCTGCCTCAGATATGAAAACCAGTATTTTTCTTTAAAAGAGTCACAGACATTTTGGAAGGACTTTGCGTTAGTGTGTTTTTCAGTCATTGTTACCACAGAATGTGGTGGTGGCGTTCGTTCTCTAGCCAGATGCCCTCTGCCACCCTGAGCTGGCATCTTCTGAGGCACCCTCAGCCTTGATGCTCTTGTGCGTGGCTCTCTCCAGCAGCTCTGCGGGTTGTCCCAGGAGCTTTTTGTTAAAAAAGTAATAAAACAAATCCAATCACAGGTTTATCACTTAGTAATTTTGGCTCTGAATAATTTACTTCGTTGTACTTTAGTTTTCCAAGTTATAGAAAATTTTTAATTTTTTTTGCACCATGGTCTCACTCTGTCACCCAGGCTGGAATGTAGTGGTGTGATGAAGACTGACTGCAACCTCCAACTCGTGGGCTCAAGTGATCCTCCCACCTCAGCCTCATGAGTAGCTGGGACTACAGGTGTGTGCCACCATGCCTGGCTAATTTGATTTTTATAAAGATGGGAGTCTCACTGTGTTGCCCATGCTGGTCTCAAACTCCTGGTTTCAAGTGATCCTTCTGCCTCAGCCTCCCAAAGTGGTGGGATTATGGGTGTCAGCCACCATGCCGGGCCAGAAATTTTTTTTTTCTCTTTTTGTTTGAGATGGTCTTGCTCTCTCAGGCTAGAGTGCAGTTCCACTCACTGCAACCTCAAACTCTTGGGCTCAAATCCTCCCACCTAGGCTCCCTGAGTAACTGGGACTACAGATGCATGTCACCATGCTAATTTTTTTTTTGTTTTATGTTTTGTAGAGATGAGGTCTCACTATGTTGCTCAGGCTGGTCTTGAACTTGTGGGCTCAAGCAATTCTCCTACCTCCCAAGGTGCTGGCATTAAAAGCATGAGCCATTGTGCCTGGCCTACAAACTTCTTTCTTAAATATATTTTGAAGATACTTTCTTGATGATTCAAGGACATGCAGTATTTACTTACCCTCTGTTGTAGGTGAAATAGGTAGGATGGTTTATCCAGGGCATGACCTGGCTTTAGGTAGCTCTGCTTTCTAATTCTTGGTCTTGACCCTTAGCAAATAGCTTCCAGTTCTCATTTCTGTGAGTGGCCTGCCTGGAGTACCTCTTAATTGCCATTCTCATTTGCCCTGTTTGGAGATACTGCTAGGTAATGCAGTATGTTAGAGCTGTATAAAACAGCTGTCATATTCTTGCATTCAGCAAACAGCCAGTGGCTAGTGTTTGCTAGATACTGTTCCAGCTGATGGAGAGGCGGTAGTGCAAGAGTTGAAAGTCCCTTCCTGGCCGGGCGCAGTGGCCTCACGGCCTGTAATCCCAGCACTTTGGGAGGCCAAGTCAGGTGAATCACCTGAGTTCAGGGGTTCGAGATCAGCCTGGCCAACATGGCAAAACCCCATCTCTACTAAAAATACAAAAATTAGCTGAGCATGGTAGTGCATTCCTGTAATCCCAGCTATTTGGGAGGTTGAGGCAGGAGAATCACTTGAGTCTGGGAGGTGGAGGTTGCAGTGAGCCGAGATCATGCCACAATACTGTAGCCTGGGTGACAGAGCGAGACTTTGTCTCAAAAAAAAAAAAAAAAAAAAAAAAAATCCCTCACTTCACAGAGCGTATGCCTTGGTGGGTGATAGTTAACATCTGTCTCATTGTATACCAAACACTATACATGTGTGAATGGATTCCATAGATTAAATCAGGTAAACTTTGTAAGTGCTCTGTGACATATGTACTATTATTTTAAGGTTCTCAGTAATTTCCTTAGTACTGTTTTGATTTCTGTAACCAGCTTTGGTTAAGGGTGCATTGCTAACACATGATGAGTAGAGTGTCAGTTGTATTCGTACAGTTATCTATTTGTGTAATTGTTTTCTAAGCTATCTAAAGGCCCTCTGGCATCTGTGATATCTTGTGCGTAGGCCTTTTATTCACTCTCACTTTCAGAACACATGTCTCGGGTACTTTAAAATGTTTAAAAACAGAACTGGGGCTATGCAGCATTCCTTGGTTCGTTTCACATAAAATTTCTTCGCCTGCTCTTTGGTTAAGATAACTCATTTTAGTAAAATTGGTTTTCCAGAAATCTTAATACTTCTTCTTAATTTCTAAACAAGATCCATATAAGCATTTTTGGAGTCTTCATGATTCTTTGACTTGCCATTTGGACACCTCAGTTTTCTGTTTTAGGACTTCCTACTAGTGGTATGGGCAGCAGGACTCCATCTTGCTCTAACACACTGTAGACAGTATGCCATAAAAATGTTTTGTGTTTTAACATGGGGCTTAAGTACAATGTTACCAACGTTTAGAAATTCATTAATCATTGGTAACCCTGGGGAGTAACTTTGCCTCTCAAGATGCAAACTATTGAAAATGAAGCATTTCCATTTGCTTACGTAAGATAAGCATATATAATAAAAAGTTCTTGGAATTAAGTTCTCATCTCACTAATATTTAAAAATTAATAATTGGCCGGGTATGGTTGCTCATGCCTATAATCCCAGCACTTTGGGAGGCCCAGGTGAGTGGATCACCTGAGGTCAAGAGTCCTAGACCAGCCTGACAACATGGTGAAACCTGTCTTTAGTAAAAATACGAAATGATCCGGGCATGGTGGCACATGCCTGTAATCCCAGCTACTCGGGAGACTGAGGCAGGGGAATTGCTTGAACCCGTGAAGCAGAGGTTGCAGTGAGCCGAGATGGTGCCATTGCACTCCAGCCTGGGCAACAAGAGTGAAACTCCATCTCAAAAATAAATAAATAAAAATTAATAATCAAGAGCAACTCTGTAACATCTCTTTGTTACAGAGTTACATCTCTATGTTGGAACTACATCTCTAGCTATGTCTATGAGCTAATATTTGCATCTCACTTTTTAAATTTAAATTTTCTTTTAGACATTGTATGCAAACCTGTTCCATTCTTTCTTCGTGGACAACCCATTCCAAAAAGAATGCTTCCACCAGAAGAACTGGTGCCATATTACACTGATGCAAAGAATCGTGGGTACCTGGCGGATCCTGCCAAATTTCCTGAAGCACGACTTGAACTTGCCAGGAAGTATGGTTATATCTTACCTGATATCACTAAAGATGAACTCTTCAAAATGCTCTGTACTAGGAAGGATCCAAGACAGATTTTCTTTGGTCTTGCTCCAGGATGGGTGGTGAATATGACCGATAAGAAAATCCTAAAACCTACAGATGAAAATCTTCTTAAGTATTATAGCTCATGAATTCCTACCCAAGAAAGCAGAGTTGTTAAAGAGTACTGGAATAGGGGCTTAAGGATCTATATTCCTCATTGCATTTCCTTATGTATAACTTTCCAGATGGTGGTGTTACTTTTCAATGTACTCATATGTCTCATTTTCATCTAAAATTAAAATGGCAGGAAACAAGGACTGCATAGAGAAAGTGAGTCTGTGTGGGTTCTGTCTCAAAGATATAAACTCCCTGATTGTCTATGGAAGGAAAATGACAACTATTTTAGAATATTTCTAGTTTGTTTTTTCAATGATATTTTCATCCAGACCTTGTTACTGTTACAGACCAGAATGAATGCACAAGTGGAATAGGATTGACCTGTAGGCCTGCTCTGCCAAGATGAGAGCATATGGAATGAGTTGGTGACCCCTCTCTTAATCTGTAGCCTCAGGGAAACATGGCTACCCAGTGTCAAGATGGTAAACCCTCAACTCGAAGAGTAAGATCAGGACGTATGCTTAAGGTGTAAGGCTGAGGAGTAGCTGGTAGGCAGTATGTTTGCCAGCGACATTGAATGTGAGAGAGACAAAAATTACAAGTCAATTTGTTTTCTCAATTCTGTGGTAAAAGTGTTACAGGCAGGCGTTTGTTCTTAGAGCTCCCAAGATGGTGACGGCCACTCCCAAGATGGTAGCAAGCCTTCTCCGACCTGGGGTTCTTGGCCTCACAGATTCCAAGGAATGGAACCTTGGGCCATGTGGTGAGTGTTATAGCTCTATTAGAACCCATGGGTCATTGAAGAGAACTGTGGAACCCAGTGACTAATATTCAGCTCGATTAGGATGAACCCTGGGCCCTTAGCCATGCAGGAACAATGGTGAGCCTCTAGCCCGATCGGGAGCAGCAGTGGGCACCTCGCTGGATCAGAAGCACAGTTGACACCCTGCCAGATCCAGAGGGATGGAAGTCAATGGTGGGTCTGGGACGGCGGTGAACAGCAGTGGAGGAAGCGAGCAAAAGCTCAGCTCGAGCTGTAACAAACACAGACCAGAAGAGTGTGCAGTTGCAAGACTTAACAGAATGAAAACAGAGCTCCCATGTAATGGGAGGTGACCCAAAGGGAGTTGCCCACTTGCTGCTCGAATGCCTGGATTTATATCCCGATCATTGTCCCTCCCCGTGTACTCTCAGGCGATACATGATTTGACTATTTCTTTACCTCCCGCTCTTAACGTAATTTGTATTTTAGTGAGCCCTCTTTGCTACCTGATTGGTCAGGTGTGAGCTGAGTTACAAGCCTCATGTTTAAAGGTAGGTGCCGTCACCTTCCCCAGCTAGGCTTAGGAATTCCTAGTCGGCCTCGGAAATCCAGCGAGTCCTGTCTGTCAAAAGTAGACAACCATGAGTAAGCCATTAACATATTTTTCTTGAAGAAGGTAGGTGTTCTAATATTAATTGATATACTTTTACTTATCTCAGACATTGGAAACCTGTATCTTTCAGTCATTACAAATGATTTTGAAAAAATGATTCAAATATTATATGAGCAATACAAACAATTGATAACGTGAGAATTAAGCTTAGTTAATGTAAAAGATTCAGCAGTTAGTAAGTTGTTTGTTTTTTTTTTTTTGAGGCTGTCTTCCTCTGTTGCCCAGGATGGAGTGCAGTGATGCAATCTTGGCTTACTGCAACCTCTGCCTCCTGGGCTCAAGGGAGCAGTTAGTTAGATTACTTAGCTTCTGAAAGATACTTTATATTCAAATCATATGAAACCTTAATTTACATTGAGCAATTAAAGATTGATCTTGAATAATTCATAATTCTTCCACAGTAGTAATAAAATGATTCCTGGCTATTTTCTTAAAAATAAAAAAATTTGAAAACCTCGACAATGCAATATTTGTTTTGTTTGCTTATCGATCTCATATATTGCTGTTCTGAGATTCAATTTACAAAATAATTTATGTACCAAGCTTATCTTTCAATTTTTTTTTTTTTTTTTTGAAACGGAGTTTCTCTTTTGTTGCCCAGGCTGGAGAGTAATGGCATGATCTCTCAGCTCACTGCAACCTCTGCCTTCTGAGTTCAAGCAATTCTCCTGCCTCAGCCTCTTGAGTAGCTGGGATTATGGGCATGTGCCACCACGCCCAGCTAATTTTTGTATTTTTAGTAGAGACAGGGTTTTGCCATGTTGGCCAGGCTGGTCTCGAACTCCTGACCTCAGGTGATATACCTGCCTTGGCCTTGCAAAGTGCTGGGATTACAGGCATGAGCCACAGTGCCCGGCCTCTTTTAATTTTTATCCAGGATTATATAATTGACTTGTTATTAAACCATTCCTTAGAACCTAGGACTTGTAAAGAATCATGACTGGGACCATCTTCTTGTTTTTGTTGTTGTTGCGGGGGTAGGGAACAGAGTTTTGTTCTTTTTGCCCAGGCTGGAGTGCAATGACGTGATCTCAGCTCACTGCAACCTTGCAACCTCCGCCTCCTGGGTTCAAACGATTCTCCTGCCTCAGCCTCCCGAGTAGCTGGGATTACAGGTGCCTGCCACCACACCTGGCTAATGTTTTGTATTTTTAGTAGAGATGGTGTTTCACCATGTTGGCCAGGCTGGTCTGGAACTCTTCACCTCAGGTGATCTGCCTTGGCCTCCCAAAGTGCTAGGATTTCAGGCGTGAGCCATCATGCCCAGCCGACTATCTTCTGTGATAACACGAAATCCTGTGAATTTCAAATGATAGGCAAAAGTTTTGAAACATGCTTTTATTTTTCAGATACCCAACTGATGGAGTTGGTGTGTTAGTGCTCATTTTGGCTCCATTGATAGGATCCCCAAATCACAGTGCTTGAATGAGATAGTTTATTTTTCTCTCGCGCATGAAGAGCTGCAATCAGTTGAGGGCTGGTTGCTGGATCTGCTCCACAAAGTCTCAACCTGAGGCACCCTCATTCCTAGAGTGAGATGCTCATTTTCATGATCCAAGTGGGCAAAGAGCAAGCCTGCTTTTCCTAAGGAAGGTTCCACACAAAACCCTTGTTTATGTACCATTGGCCAGAACTTGGAATGCAGTCCCATTATTTTGAAGGGTATTGAAGCCTTTGGCCACTTCTGAGCTGAACTGAAAAATTCTATCATGATGGGTGCATAAGAGAGTAGATGTATTAGACAACCAGCAAGGGAATTGTCACCTGTGTTGGTATTGAAACCTCAGCTCTGAAGTTAATTGACTCAACATTAGACAAACACAGGAAAAGTGCAAAATTATTTAATTCTATACCATCTGGAATGCTAGGTTCCATAAGTTATATAATAGCCAATAAATTGATTATTAATCTTGATTTACAAAGTATTTTTGAAGAGTGATGATGTCAAGAGGCATTTGAACCACAGGACTCCATCTTGAATAGGGGGCTGGGTAAAAGACCTACTAGGCTGCATTCCCAGGTGGTTAGGCATTCTTAATCACAGGATGAGATAGGAAGTTGGCACGAGGTTCAGGTCACAAAGACCTTGCTGATAAAACAGGTTGTGGTGAAGATGTCAGCGAAATCCCACCGAAACCAAGATGATGAAAGTGACCTCTGGTCGTCTCTACTGCTCTTTATACACTAATTATAATGTATTAGCATGTGCTAAAAGATACTCCCACTACGCCATGACAGTTTACAAATGCCATGGAAATGTCAGGAAGTTACCCTATATGGTCTAAAAAGGGGAGGAACCCTCAGTTCTGGGAATTGGCCACCCCTTTCCCAGAAAACTCATGAATAATCCACCCCTTGGTTAGCATATAATCAGCAACCATAAAAACAGCTAACCAGCGGCCCATGCTGCTACTCTGCGTATGGAGTAGCCACTCTCTTATTCCTTTATTATTATTATTACTATTTTTGAGATGGAGTCTTGTTCTGTTGCCCAAGCTGGAGTGCAGTGGCGCAAACTTGGCTCACTGCAATCTCCGCCTCCCAGGTTCAAGCAATTCTCCTGCCTCAGCATCCTGAGTAGCTGGGACTACAGGCGCCCACCACCATGCCTGGCTAATTTTTTGTATTTTTCGTAGAGACGGGATTTCACCAGGTTAGCCAGGATGGTCTTGATCTGCTGACCTCGTGATCCGCCCACCTCGGCCTCCTGGAGTGCTGGGATTACAGGCGTGAACCACCGTGCCCAGCCTCCTTTCTTAATAAATTTGCTTTCACTTTATGGACTCACCCCAAATTCTTGCCCAAGACTCAAGAACCTCTTGGGGTCTGGATCGCGACCCCTTTCCCGTAACAATGACAGAGCACAGGAAACTATCTGAGAAGAAGCATTCACTTTTTTCTATGCCTGCTTTTAGTAGACATTTTTAACAATAAAGCCATCTTCCTATGTTAGATGTTTTAAAAGTCATATTTGAATATAACATGGAGGAAAAGAGAGGATAAGATACAGAGAAGGTTGCTAAGAAAAGTGCCAAGGTACAAAGAATGTGCTTTTGGCCAGGCATGGTGGCTCATGCCTGTAATCCCAGCACTTTGGAAGGCAGAGGTAGGTGGATCACCTGAGGTCAGGGGTTTGAGACCAGCCTGGCCAACATGGTGAAACCCTGTCTCTACTAAAAATACAAAAAAATTAGGCAGGCGAGGTGTCAGGTGCCTATAATCCCAGCTACTTTGGGAGGTTGAGGTGAGAGAATCGAGCTTGGGAGACAGAGGTTGCAGTGAGCTGAGATTAAAAAAAGAAAAAAATTCTTAGAATACAGTGAGATGATGATAAAAAAAAATAGTGAAATGCCGGGAACTCTGTGTTATCAGGCCCGAGGGCCTCTTCTGTCTTTGTCAAGGGAAGGGCTCACCTTCTCTCCTTTCATACAACACATTTTCTGAGTATTTATTAGTGGGGTATTTAAACTGCGCTCCCTTAAGCCATTTAAAATGGAATCCATTAGACAAATCACTTCATCTTTTAGACTGTAAAATATAGTGGCAAGCTTTGTAAAATAGGACTGTGTAAAATGACCTCCAAAGTCTGTTGTAATACAGTGATGATAAAGATGTTCCCTTGGGCTGAGGAAAACTTTGACCTCAATCTATTTGCATAGAAATGAACTTCCTTAAATTTTAACACATCCTGTGTTCTGTATTCGTGTAAGAGGTTCCATTTTTTTCATATCAGAGTGTACTGGCTTTGCTCTAGCTAAGTTACTGCCTTGCCTTATTTGTGCTGCAGGAGGTTTTCCTTTTGTGATTCAGTTCACAATTGTACATTTGCAGGGGCTGGTACTACCTCAACAGGAAAGGTTCTTAATGGGGAACCAGGGAGGAAGTTAGTCACCTAAAGATAGACTGCACAGGCAACAGCCTTCCAAGCTCAGAATGACCCTTGGGTTCCCTCCCCCATCCTCCAAGTAGAATGACTACACTACCCTGACAACAGTTATGGAAGGGAAGAGACAGTCAAACATTAGACTTACTTCACTGTAGTTGTCTTAGGTGGCCTACAGGTGAAAGGAAATTGGGATAGAATGATAAAGGGAAGAACGAAAACAGGAAACAGATGTCTGGTTATGAATAATGCTCAGATAGTACTTATGCAGTGAGCATGGGCTTAGTCACAAACAGCTGTATCCTGGTCTCAATATTAGAATTGTGCAGATAAGTTCTCAGCCAAAATAGGCACGTTCCGCAAAATCCGTCCATTCTATTTCATAAAGTTAATCCTCAAATTGCTGTATAACCGGGAGACTCAAGTTTGTTTTAACTATACAGCAACACTGGGCTCTATGATGGTGATATACCATGGCCCTTCTGCGGTGTACAAGGATAATGGGGCAGAGAATGTGCTAGCAGATGGTATTGTTATCTTGTTAAGGGTTCATATCACTTGGAAATCTCAGAATAAAAGTAAGAATGCTTAAGTCTAGATTTTAGTCCTCTCATGGTATGTGGCTTCCAGTATACATGGCTAGTTTGCATCCAATCCATTGAGTTAATATGGATTTACATTTTTTTTTTTTTTTGAGACAGAGTCTCGCTCTATCGCCCAGGCTGGAGTGCAGTGGCACGATCTTGGCTCACTGCAATCTCTGCATTCCAGGTTCACGCCATTCTCCTGCTTCAGCCTCCCAAGTAGCTGGGACTACAGGTGCCCGCCACCATGCCCGGCTAATTTTTTGTATTTTTTTAGTGGAGATGGGGTTTCACCATGTTAGCCCGGATGGTCTCCATCTCCTGACCTCATGATTCGCCCACCTCAGCCTCCCAAAGTGCTGGGATTAAAGGCATGAGCCACCACACCCGGCCTAAAATATTTTTTAACTCCTTAGAGAAATAATTGCTAGGGATTTCTTGTCTATTGAGTTCCTGAGTTTTCTTTTTAAAAAAATGCTACTCTCTATTCTTTGACAATGAGAGTAGCTCTACCATAGCCGGGGAAGATGTCAGATAACAGCAGTGTAACCCAATTTAGTTGGTGTCAGAGAATAAAGTGCGCTCTCTGATGTTAATACAGATCCCAGAATGGCTGCATTTTGATGCTTTACTGAAGAGACATAGCATGGTTGAAGTAGCACAGCTTCCATGTCACCAAACCCGGATTTGAATCCAGGCTGACAGCAGCTGTGTGACCTTGGGCATATCACATAACTGCTGTGCTGTCATCTATCTCACATGTGAAATGGAGATAATCATACCCACCTCTGTGCTTCTGTGTTTGGGAGACTCAGTGAGGTTATTTGTGGGGAGACATGAAGCTCAGCCAGTTTGCAGAACCACCTGGAGCAGTTTACTTGGGCTCAGACGCCAAGACTAGCTGTGTGACCTTGATATGTTACTTAACATCTCTGCCTCAGTCTCACCATCTGAAAAATGGGGGATGATGAATCCTAATGCATATGGTTATGAGGACTGAAAGAAGTCAATATTTGAAAAGCACTTACCATAATGCCTGACACATAAGTGCCTCTGTAAAGTGTTCACAAATCAAGTTTTGTTTTTTTGTTGTTTGTTTTGGACAGAGTCTCATTCTGTCGCCAGGCTGGAGTGCAGTGGTGTGATCTCAGCTCACTGCAACCTCCGCCTCCCAGGTTCAAGCAATTCTCCTGCCTCAGCCTCCCGAGTAGCTGGGATTACAGGCACATGCCACCACACCTGTCTAATTTTATATTTTTAGTAGAGACAGGGTTTCACCATGTTGGTCAGGCTGGTCTTGAACTGACCTCAGGTGATCCACCTGCCTCAGCCTCCCAAAGTGCAGGGATTACAGGCTTGAGCCACCACACTCGACCTCAGTTGGCATAATGTTTTGAAAGTTATCCATGTGGTGGCATGTTCCACTACCTCATTCTTTTTTATGGCCAACTAGCTTTCCATAGCGTGGAGTGTTTATGCATTCATCAGTTGGTGGACTTGGAGTTGTTTCCATGGTGAGGCTATTATAAATAACGCTACTGTAAACATATGTTTGCAAGTCGTTATGTGACCATACGTTTTTATTTCTCTTGGGAAGATACTTAGCAGTGGAATTGCTGAGTAGATTAGCAAATTTATGTTTAACTTTTTTTTTTTTTTTTTTTTTTTTGAGACAGTGTCTGACTGTATCACACAGGCTGGAGTGCAGTGGCACCATCTTGGCTCACCACAACCTCTGCCTCTCGAGTTCAAGCAATTCTCGTGTCTCAGTTTCCTGAGTCCCTGGGATTACAGGTGTGTGCCACATGGCCCAGGTAATTTTTTTTGTATTTTTAGTAGAAACGGGGTTTCACTATGTTGCCCAGGCTGGTCTCCAACTCCTGGCCTCAAGTGATCCACCTGCCTCAGCCTCCCAAAGTGCTGGGATTACAGGTGTGAGCCACCATGCCAGGCCCATATTTGACTTTTAAAGAAACTGCCAAATTGTTTTCCAAAGTGGCTGCACCATGTTACTCCCCGACCAGCAATGAGTGTTTCTGTTTCTTACATCCTTGCCAACATTTATTATTATCTGCATTTTTGATGATAACCATTCTAGTGGGTGTGAAATGGCATCTCATTGTGGGTTTGATTTGCATTTCACTAATAATGATGTGGAACATGTGGAACGAGAATAGCTTCTTGGCCATTTGTATGTAAGAGACTTCATATTCTTCTATGTACTTGAAATTTTATAAAGATAATTCTGATGATTATTGAGCATCCATATATGTAGGACATTTTAAAAGCTTTATCTGTTCATCTTATTTAATCCTCACCAGACCCTTTTATTTATGCCATTTTATAGGTGAAAAAAACTGAGGCACAGAGAGGTCAAGTATTTAGTATGAGGACATCTAGCTTGAAAGAAGTATTAGGGCCAAGATTTAAACCCAAGTCAACTGGCTCCAGAGATAATGTTCTTTTTCTCTCTTTTTTTTTGAGACAAAGTTTTGCTCTTGTTGCCCAGGCTGGAGTGCAGTGGCGCGATCTCCGCTCACTGCAACCTCTGCTTCCCGGGTTCAAGCGATTCTCCTGTCTCAGCCTCCCAAGTAGCTGGGATTACAGGCGTCTGCCACCACGCCTGGCTAATTTTGTATTTTTAGTGGAGACGGGGGTTTCACCTTGTTGGTCAGGCTGGTCTCGAACTCCTGACCTCAGGTTATCCACCTGCCTCAGCCTCCCAAAGTGCTGGGATTACAGGCACAAGCCACTGTACCTGGCCTATGTTCTTGGATACTAGACAAACAGTTGTTATGTACACATATTACATTAAAATGATTTAAATGTTTTCATTACGGTAACATTTACATAACATAAAATGTATCATTTCAACCATTTGTAAGTGCACATTAAGTGGCTTTAAGTGCATGCTATACATTAAGTGCATTCACAAGGTTATGCAACAATCACCACTATCAATTTCCAGAACTTTTTCATCATTCCAAACCTAAGCTCCATGCAATTAAACAGTAACTCTCCATTTTCTCCTGCCCCAGCCCTTGGTAACTATTATTCTACTTTCTGTCTATGAATTTGCCTATTCTATCTACCTCATATAAGTGGCCCCACACAATATTTGTCGTTTTGTGTCTGGCCTATTTTACCTAGTTCATATGGTTCATCCATAAGACAGCATGTATCAAAATTTCATTCTTAAATTAAAAAAAATTTTAATTATGGTACAATACATCTCACACAAGGCCGGATGTGGTGGCTCACGCCTATAATCCTAGCACTTTGGGAGGCTGAGGCAGGCAGATTACCTGAGGTCAGGAGTTCGAAACCAGCCTGGTCAACATGACAAAACCCTGTCTTCTACTATCAATACAAAAATTATCTGGGCATGGTGGTGGGCGTCTGTTATCCCAGCTACTTGGGAGGCTGAGGCAGGAAAATTGCTTGGACCTGGGAGGTGGACGTTGCAGTGAGCCAAGATCGAACCACTGCACTCCAGCCTGAGAGACAGAGGGAGACTCTCTCTCAAAACAAACAAAATCACACAAAAAAATACCATCTTAACCATTTTTAAGTGTGCAATTCAATAGTGTTAAGTATGTTCACACTGTCATGCAGCAGATATCTAGAACTTTTTCATCTTGCAAGATGGAAACTCTGCAAGATGGAAACTCTATACCCCTTTAAACAAACAACTCCCTATTTCTTTTCTTTTTCTTTCTTTCTTTCTTTTTCTTTTCTTTTTTCTTTCTTGTCTTTCTTTTTTTTTTTTTTTGAGATGGAGTCTTGTCTTGTTGCCCAGGCTGGAGTGCAATGGCAAGATTTCGGCTCACTGCAACCTCCATCTCCCGGTTTAAGTGATTCTCTGGCCTCAGCCTCCTGGTAGCTGAGATTACAGGTGCCTGCCACCATGCCCAGCTAATTTTTTGTATTTTTAGTAGAGACGGGGTTTCGACATATTGGCCAGGCTGGTCTCGAACTCTTGACCTCGGGTAATCCACCTGCCTCGGCCTCCCAAAGTGCTGGAATTACAGGTGTGAACCACTGCCCCGCCAACAACTCCCTATTTCTTCCTCCCCTCCCCAAGCCCCTGGCAACCACCATTCCTCTTTCCTTTTCAATGAGTTTGACTACTCTAGATACCTTATTTAAGTGGAATCTTAAGTATTTGTCCTTCAGTGACTGGCTTATTTCATTTAGCATAATGTTCTCATGCTTCATTCATCTTGAGCACGTGTCAGAATATCCTTCCGTTTTAAGAATGAATAGTATTCCATCGTGTGTATATACCAGATTCTGTTTATTCACTCCTCTGTTGAGGGACATTTGGGTTGTTTCCATCTTTTGGCTACTGTGGTTGATGTTGCTCTGAACGTTGGTTTCAAGTTTGAGTTCTTGCTTTTCTTTTTTTTTTTTGAGACAGAGTCTCACTCTGTCACCCCGGGCTGGAGTGCAGTGGTGCGATCTCGGCTCGCTGCAACCTCCTGCTTCCAGGTTCAAGCGATTCTCCTACCTCAGCCTCCCGAGTAACTGGGATTACAGGTGTGTGCCGCCATGCCCGGCTGATATTTTCTGTGTTTTTCTAGTAGAGATAGGGTTTTACCATGTTGGCCAGGCTGGTCTGGAACTAATAACCTCAGGTGATCCCCCTGACTCGGCCTCCCAAAATGCTGGGATTACAGGCATGAGCCACTGCACCTGGCCATGAGTTCTTGCTTTCAATTCTTTTGGGTATATACCTAGGAGTGGAATTGCTGGGTCATATGGTTATTCTATGTTTGAACTTTTTTTTTTTTTTGAGATGGAGTCTTGCTCTGTTGCCCAGGCTGGAGTGCAGTGGCTCGATCTCAGCTCACTGCAACCTCTGCTTTCCAAGTTCAAGCAATTCTCTTGGCTCAGCCTTCAGAGCAGCTGGGATTACAGGTGCGTGCCACCACACCTGGCTAATTTTTGTATATTTATTAGAGACAGGGCCTCACCA
This sequence comes from Mandrillus leucophaeus, assembly GCF_000951045.1. Classification (NCBI taxonomy): domain Eukaryota; kingdom Metazoa; phylum Chordata; class Mammalia; order Primates; family Cercopithecidae; genus Mandrillus; species Mandrillus leucophaeus. The sequence continues at coordinate 725,727 of NW_012105986.1, read as the reverse complement.
TGTTGGCCAGGCTGATCTCCAACTCCTGACCTCAGATTATCCGCCCTGCTTGGCCTACAAGGCACTGTGCAAATAATTTTCAAATATTTATTTGATTAATCATTCCAAGGCTTAATTGTTTATTGAGTACCTCCTAAGTCCCAAACGCTGGATCTACCATGGTGAGTAAAAGATGTGGTCTTTGCCCTCATGCAGTTGATAGTCTAAAAACAGAGTTGTTCATGCAAATGAATATAAAATTCCAATGAGGATAAGTGTTGGAAATGGTGTTTATGTGGGACATGACTGCATACAAGAAGGTAATCTGATTTAGTATATGAAATCAGGGAAGACTTCCTTGAGAAGTGACAAAACGAGGGTTAAGAGTGAGCCCAGTGAGGCGATGAGAGCAATCCTGTGCAAAGGGAGCAGCATGCGTCAAGACGCTGTGCCTGAAGGAAGCATTGCATTACAGAGATTTCAAAGACCTTTTTGGAACAAAAAGCAAAGTAAGGCTGTAGGAAACAAGGTAAAAGATAGACATTGCAGAGAATATGTGTTCTTCATTTCATTTACACAGAAGTTTTTTAAACACTGAGGTGAAATTCATATACCATAAAGTTGACAACTGAAAACAATTCAGCGGAATGTCATACATTCTCAGTGTTGTGCAACCACCTCCTCCATCTAGTTCCAAAGCATTTCATCACTCCAAAAGGAAACTAATACCCATTAAGCAGTCTATGTTCATCTCTCCCTGTCCCCAGCCCCTGGGAACTAATAATCTGCTTTCTTTCTCTTTTTTTTTGGAGACGGAGTTTCGCTCTTGTCACCCAGGCTGGAGTGCAATGGTGTGATCTCAGCTC
>NW_012105986.1:720973-722197 GCF_000951045.1 Mandrillus leucophaeus | reverse complement strand
TCTACTATCAATACAAAAATTATCTGGGCATGGTGGTGGGCGTCTGTTATCCCAGCTACTTGGGAGGCTGAGGCAGGAAAATTGCTTGGACCTGGGAGGTGGACGTTGCAGTGAGCCAAGATCGAACCACTGCACTCCAGCCTGAGAGACAGAGGGAGACTCTCTCTCAAAACAAACAAAATCACACAAAAAAATACCATCTTAACCATTTTTAAGTGTGCAATTCAATAGTGTTAAGTATGTTCACACTGTCATGCAGCAGATATCTAGAACTTTTTCATCTTGCAAGATGGAAACTCTGCAAGATGGAAACTCTATACCCCTTTAAACAAACAACTCCCTATTTCTTTTCTTTTTCTTTCTTTCTTTCTTTTTCTTTTCTTTTTTCTTTCTTTTCTTTCTTTTTTTTTTTTTTTGAGATGGAGTCTTGTCTTGTTGCCCAGGCTGGAGTGCAATGGCAAGATTTCGGCTCACTGCAACCTCCATCTCCCGGTTTAAGTGATTCTCTGGCCTCAGCCTCCTGGTAGCTGAGATTACAGGTGCCTGCCACCATGCCCAGCTAATTTTTTGTATTTTTAGTAGAGACGGGGTTTCGACATATTGGCCAGGCTGGTCTCGAACTCTTGACCTCGGGTAATCCACCTGCCTCGGCCTCCCAAAGTGCTGGAATTACAGGTGTGAACCACTGCCCCGCCAACAACTCCCTATTTCTTCCTCCCCTCCCCAAGCCCCTGGCAACCACCATTCCTCTTTCCTTTTCAATGAGTTTGACTACTCTAGATACCTTATTTAAGTGGAATCTTAAGTATTTGTCCTTCAGTGACTGGCTTATTTCATTTAGCATAATGTTCTCATGCTTCATTCATCTTGAGCACGTGTCAGAATATCCTTCCGTTTTAAGAATGAATAGTATTCCATCGTGTGTATATACCAGATTCTGTTTATTCACTCCTCTGTTGAGGGACATTTGGGTTGTTTCCATCTTTTGGCTACTGTGGTTGATGTTGCTCTGAACGTTGGTTTCAAGTTTGAGTTCTTGCTTTTTTTTTTTTTTTTTGAGACAGAGTCTCACTCTGTCACCCCGGGCTGGAGTGCAGTGGTGCGATCTCGGCTCGCTGCAACCTCCTGCTTCCAGGTTCAAGCGATTCTCCTACCTCAGCCTCCCGAGTAACTGGGATTACAGGTGTGTGCCGCCATGCCCGGCTGATATTTTCTGTGTTTTTC
>NW_012105986.1:715172-718320 GCF_000951045.1 Mandrillus leucophaeus | reverse complement strand
GCTAATTTTTGTATTATGAGTAGAGACTGAGTTTCACCATGTTGGCTAATTTGGTCTTGAACTCCTGACCTCAGATGATCTACCCGCCTCAGCCTCCCTTAGTGCTGGGATTACAGGCATGAGCCACCACTCCCAGCCTATTAATTTGCTTTCTATCTCTATAGAATTATCTATTTTGGATATGTCATGCAAATGAAATCATACAATATGTGGTCTTTTGTGTCTGGCTTCCTTATTTTCAAGGTTCATCCAATGTTGTAGCATGAACCAGTACTTCATTCCTTTTGATGGCTAAATAATATTCCATTGCATGTATGTATCACATCTGTTTATTCACTCATTTGTTGAACATTTGGCCTGTTTCTACCTTTGAGTTATTGTGAATAAAGCTGCTGTGAACATTAGAGTACAAGAATTTGAGTCCCTGGTTTCAGTTCCCTAGGGTATGTGCTTGGGAATGGAATTACATTGTGATATGGTTTGGCTGTTTCCCCCCAAAATCTCAACTTGAATTGTATGTCCCAAAATTCCCATGTGTTGTGGGAGGAACCTAGCGGGAGGTAATTGAATCATGGGGTCCAGTCTTTCCCATGCTATTCTCATTATAGTGAATAAGTCTCACACAATCAGATGGGTTTATCAGGGGTTTCTGCTTTTGCTTCTTCCTCATTTTTCTGTTGTGGCCACCACATAAAAAGTGCCTTTCACCTCCTGCCATGATTCTGAGGCCTCCACAGCCATGTGGAACTATTAAGTCCAATTAAACTTGTTTTTCTTCCCAGTCTTGGGTATGTCTTTATTAGCCCCATGAAAATGGACTAATATAGTCAATTGGTACCAGTAGAGTGGGGCGTTGCTGAAAAAATACCCAAAAATGTGGAAGCAACTTTGGAACTGGGTAACAGGGAGAGATTGAAACAGTTTGGAGGGTTCGGAAGATTGGAAAATGTGGGAAAGTTTGGAACCTCCTAGAGACTTGTTGAATGGCTTTGACAAAAATGCTGATAGTTATATGAACAATAAGGTCCGGGCTGATGTGGTCTGATGGAGATAAGGAACTTGTTGGGAACTGGAGCGAAGGTGACTCTTGTTATGTTTTAGCAAAGGGACTGGCGGCATTTTGCCCCTGCCTGAGAGATTTGTGGAACCTTGAACTTGAAAGAGATAATTTAGGGTATGTAGTAGAAGAAATTTCTAAACAGCAAAGCATTCAAAAGGTACCTTGGGTACTGTTAAAAGCATTCCATTTTAAAAAGGAAACAGAATATAAAAGTTCAGAAAATTTGCAGCCTGATGATGAAGTAGAAAATAAAAACCCATTTTTTTGAGGATAAATTCAAGCTGGCTGTAGAAATTTGCATATGTAGCAAGGAGCCTAATGTTAATCCTCAAGACCATGGGGAAAATGTCTCCAGGCCATGTCAGAGACCTTCATAGCAGCCCCTCCCATCACAGGCTGGAGGCCCAGGAGGAAAAAGTGGTTTTGTGGGCCAGGCCCAGCGTCCCTGTGCTGTGTGCAGCCTAGGGATTTAGTGCCCTGTGTCCCAGCTGCTCCAGTCATGGCTGAAAGGGGCCAACGTAGAGCTTGGGCTGTGGCTTCAGAGGGTGGAAGCTCCAAGCCTTGGCAGCTTCCACGTGGTGTTGAGCCTACAGGTGCACACAAGTCAAGAATTGAGGTTTGGGAACCTCCGCCTAGATTTCAGAAGATACATGGAAATGCCGGATGCCCAGGCAAAAGTTTGCTGCAGGAGTGGGGCCCTCATAGAGAACCTCTGCTAGGGCAGTGCGGAAGGGAAATGTGGGATCAGAGCCCCCACAGACAGTCCCTCCTGGGCCACTGTCTAGTGGAGCTGTGAGAATAGGGCCACCATCCTCCAGACCCCAGAATGGTAGATCCACCAACAGCTTGCACCGTGTGCCTAGAAAAGATGCAGGCACTCAACACCAGCCCATGAAAGCAGCCAGGAGGGAGGCTGTACCCTGCAAAGCCACAGGGATGGAGCTGCCCGAGACCATGGGAACCCACCTCTTGCATCAGCATGACCTGGATGCGAGACCTGGAGTTAGAGGATACCATTTTGGACCTTTAAAATATAACTGTCCTGCTGGATTTTGGACTTGCGTGGGCCCTGTAACCCCTTCGTTTTGGCCAATTTCTCCCATTTGGAATGGCTGTATTTACCCAATTCCTGTATCCCCATTGTATCTAGGAAGTAACTAGCTTCCTTCTGATTTTACAGGCTCATAGGTGGAAGGGACTTGCCTTGTCTCAGGTGAGACTTTTGGGTTAATGCTGAAATAAGACTTTGGGGGACTGTTGGGAAGGCATGATTGGTTTTGAAATGTGAGGACATGAGATTTGGAGGGGCCAAGGGTGGAATGATATGGTTTGGCTGTGTCCCTACCAAAATCTCAATTTGAATTGTATTTCCCAGAATTCCCACTTATTGTCTGAGGGACCCAGAGTGGGGTAATTGAATCATGGGGGCTGGTCTTTCCCATGCTATTCTCGTGACAGTGAATAAGTCTCACAAGATCTGACGGGTTTATCAGGGGTTTCTGCTTTTGCTTCTTCCTCAATTTCTCTTGCCACTGCCATGTAAGAAGTGCCTTTTGCCTCCCACCATAATTCTGAGGCCTCCCCAGCCATGTGGAACTGTAAGTCCAATTAAACCTCTTTTCTTCCCAGTCTCGGGTATGTCTTTATCAGCAGTGTGAAAACGGACTAATACACATGGTAATTCCATGTTTAACTTTTTGAGGAACAGCCAAACTGTTTTCCACAGTGGCTGCACCATTTTATATTCCTGCTAGCCACTCATGAAGGTTCCAATTTTTCCATATCTTTGCCAAAATTTGTTATTGTCTGTCTTTTTGATTGTGGCCTTTCTAGTGGGAGTGAAGTGGTATTTCACTGTGGTTTTGATTTGCATTTCCCTAGTAACTAATGGTATTGATAATCACTTTCATGAACTTTTTTGCCACTTGTATGTTTTCTTTGGAGAAATGTCTTTTCAGGTCCTTTGCCTATTTTAAAATTGTATCATTTGTCTTTTCATTGAATTATAATAGTATTTATGTATTCTGGATACTAGATCCTTATTATATATATTATTTGCAATTATTTTCTCTCATTCTATGTATTGTC
>NW_012105986.1:704835-715122 GCF_000951045.1 Mandrillus leucophaeus | reverse complement strand
AAGTCAAGAATTGAGGTTTGGGAACCTCCGCCTAGATTTCAGAAGATACATGGAAATGCCGGATGCCCAGGCAAAAGTTTGCTGCAGGAGTGGGGCCCTCATAGAGAACCTCTGCTAGGGCAGTGCGGAAGGGAAATGTGGGATCAGAGCCCCCACAGACAGTCCCTCCTGGGCCACTGTCTAGTGGAGCTGTGAGAATAGGGCCACCATCCTCCAGACCCCAGAATGGTAGATCCACCAACAGCTTGCACCGTGTGCCTAGAAAAGATGCAGGCACTCAACACCAGCCCATGAAAGCAGCCAGGAGGGAGGCTGTACCCTGCAAAGCCACAGGGATGGAGCTGCCCGAGACCATGGGAACCCACCTCTTGCATCAGCATGACCTGGATGCGAGACCTGGAGTTAGAGGATACCATTTTGGACCTTTAAAATATAACTGTCCTGCTGGATTTTGGACTTGCGTGGGCCCTGTAACCCCTTCGTTTTGGCCAATTTCTCCCATTTGGAATGGCTGTATTTACCCAATTCCTGTATCCCCATTGTATCTAGGAAGTAACTAGCTTCCTTCTGATTTTACAGGCTCATAGGTGGAAGGGACTTGCCTTGTCTCAGGTGAGACTTTTGGGTTAATGCTGAAATAAGACTTTGGGGGACTGTTGGGAAGGCATGATTGGTTTTGAAATGTGAGGACATGAGATTTGGAGGGGCCAAGGGTGGAATGATATGGTTTGGCTGTGTCCCTACCAAAATCTCAATTTGAATTGTATTTCCCAGAATTCCCACTTATTGTCTGAGGGACCCAGAGTGGGGTAATTGAATCATGGGGGCTGGTCTTTCCCATGCTATTCTCGTGACAGTGAATAAGTCTCACAAGATCTGACGGGTTTATCAGGGGTTTCTGCTTTTGCTTCTTCCTCAATTTCTCTTGCCACTGCCATGTAAGAAGTGCCTTTTGCCTCCCACCATAATTCTGAGGCCTCCCCAGCCATGTGGAACTGTAAGTCCAATTAAACCTCTTTTCTTCCCAGTCTCGGGTATGTCTTTATCAGCAGTGTGAAAACGGACTAATACACATGGTAATTCCATGTTTAACTTTTTGAGGAACAGCCAAACTGTTTTCCACAGTGGCTGCACCATTTTATATTCCTGCTAGCCACTCATGAAGGTTCCAATTTTTCCATATCTTTGCCAAAATTTGTTATTGTCTGTCTTTTTGATTGTGGCCTTTCTAGTGGGAGTGAAGTGGTATTTCACTGTGGTTTTGATTTGCATTTCCCTAGTAACTAATGGTATTGATAATCACTTTCATGAACTTTTTTGCCACTTGTATGTTTTCTTTGGAGAAATGTCTTTTCAGGTCCTTTGCCTATTTTAAAATTGTATCATTTGTCTTTTCATTGAATTATAATAGTATTTATGTATTCTGGATACTAGATCCTTATTATATATATTATTTGCAATTATTTTCTCTCATTCTATGTATTGTCTCACTTTCTTGACAGTGTCTTTTAATAAACAAAAGTTTTTAATTTTGATGAAGTCTAAATTATCTATTTTTTCTTTCTTTCTTTTTTTTTTTTTTTTGCCTATGGTTTTGTTGTCATATCTAAGTAATGATTACCTAATGCTAAGTCATGCAGATTTACTCCTAGGTCTTAAAATTCTCTGTTTTCTAGCTTTAGTTTTTCATTTGAGCATTTAATACTTTTGAGTTAATGTTTGTATGTGATGTGAGGCAAGAGTCCAACTTTGTTCTTTTGCATGTGGTATCAAGTTGTACCAGCAACATTTACTGAAAAGAAATATTCTGTTCCCATTGAGTTGTCTTGTATCTTTGTTGAAAATCAGTTGGCCATAACTGCCAGTGAGCTATATGTCTAATTTTATATACTTGATGCATAAAGTCTTATATAATCTTGATTACTGTAGTTTTGTAGTAAGTTTTGAAAAGAAGAAATCCTAGCTTTAATCTTCTTTTTCAAGATAGTTTTGACTCCTCTGGGCCCCTTGAATTTCCATACAAATTTGAGAATCACCTTGCCAATTTCTGCAAAAATGGCAGCTTGCATTTTGATAAAAATTGCTTTAAATTTGTAGATCAATTCAGAGAATATGGCTATTTTAACAATACTAAGTCTTCTAGCCAGACATGGTGGCTTACTTCTGTAATTTCAGCACTTTGGGAGGCCAAAGTGGGAGGATCACTTGAGCCCAGGGGTTTGAGACCAGCCTAGGTAACATAGTGAAACCCCATCTTTACAAAAAAGTAAAAAATTAAAAATTAGCTGGTGGAACATGCCTACAGTCCCAGGTACCCAAGGGACAGGCAGAGGCTAAGGTGGATCCCTTGAGCCCTGGAGGTTGAGGCTGCAGTGAGCCATGATTGTGCCACTGCACTCCAGCTTGAGTGACAAAGTGAGACCATGTCTCAAAAAAAAAAGTCTTCTAATCCGTGAACATGGGCTATCTCTTATCAGCACGTGGTTTTGTCTTTTATTCTAGTAATTTGGTGTATTACATTGATAGATTTTGAGATATTAAACCAACCTTGCATACCTGGGATAAATTCTACTTGGTCATAGTATATAATCCTCTTTTATATGTTGCTGAATTTGGATTGCTTGTATTTTGTTGAGTTTTGCATGTATCATTTAAAATACATTTGTAGTTTTTTGTGATGTCTTTGGTATCAGTGTTATACTAGGCAAATAGAATGATTTCAAAGTGTTTCCTCTTTTCTTTTTTTGAAGAATTTTTGAAGAATTGGCATTAATTCTTCTTTAAATAGTTGGTATAATTCACCAGTGAAGTCATCTGATCCTGGGCTATTCTTTGTTTGAAGTTTTTGATTAATAATTCTCTTTACTTGTTATACATCTTTTCAGATTTTCTATTCTTTTTTATTTTTCTTTTTTTCTGTGATTTTCTACTCTTCTTGAGTCTGTTTTTGTAGTTTGTGTCTTTCAAGTAATTTATCCATTTCAACTAGGTTATCTAATTTGTTGGCACACAGTTTTTCACAGTGTCCTCTTTATTTTTATTATTTGATTTTTGAGACAGAAATGTGCTGTGTCACCCAGGCTGGAGTGCAGTGGCATGTATCTGGGATCACTGCAACCTCTGCCTCCAGGGTTCCAGCAATCCTTCTGCCTCAGCCTCCCGAGTAGCTGGGACTGCATGCATGCACCACCATGCCCAGATAATTTTTTGTATTTTTAGTAGAGATGGAGTTTCACTATGTTGGTTAGGCTGGTCACAGTGTTCTCTTAAACTCCTTTTATTTATTTTTTGTATTTCTTGAGACAGGGTCTCACTCTGGTTGCCCAGGCTGGAGTGCAGTGGTGCCATCTCAGCTCACTGCAGCCTCAACCTCCTGGACTCAGGTGATCCTCCCACTTTAGCTTCTCAAGTAGCTGGGACTACAGGCAAGCACTACCATGCCTTGCTAATTTTTTGTATTTTTAATAGAGGTGAGGTTTCATAGTGTGGCCCAGGCTGGTCTCAAACTCCTGGACTTAAGCAATCCACCAGCCTCGGCCTCTCATAGTGCTGGGATTACAGGTGTGAGCCACCATGCCAGGCCTCTTATAAGCCTTTTTTATTTTGGGTTGGGACTGTTATCTCATTCATTTCTGATTTAGTTGTTTGCTCTGGATGTGGTAAAAGATACCTTTTATATTACCATAAGAATATTTATAAACCAAAATTTAAAATATTTAAGTTTTTTAAAATTTGAGAGAGAGTCTCGCTCTGTCGCCCAAGCTGGAGTGCAGTGGTGTGATCTTGGCTCACTGCAACCTCTGCTTCCTGGGTTCAAGCGATTCTCCCGCCTTAGCTTCTCGAGTAGCTGGGATTGCAGGCACATGCCACCACCCCTGGCTAACTTTAGTATTTTTAGTAGAGACGGGGTTTCTCCATGTTAGCCAGGCTGGTCTTGAACTTCTGGCCTCAAGCAATCCGCCTGTCTCGGCCTTCCACAGTGCTGGAATTATAGGCATGAGTCACCATGCTCTCCCCAAAACATTTTTTTTTTGATGTAAAGAAACTTACATTTAACATAAAAGTAGAATAGTAGATATACTATGTACAAATGCCATAAATTGACATCTAGTCTGCCAACATAAGGATTCTATACTTTTTTCTTGTGTACTTTCTGTAAGTCCTAAACCTTTTCCTTCACAGTGCCTTCTCATATTAAGTAGAGGTTTATGGTTATCTCTCTTCCCTGACTTCAATATTACATTGACATCAAATCATCACTCAACTGATTTTAAGATGAAAGACCACTGGGTTGGAGGGCTAAGATTTATAATGTAGCAGGTGTTATAAACTGCTGACTGTCTTAAATATAACGAGTGACTCTGGCCCAGAGAAATTCCTGGGGAGGCTGGGTCTCCCCAGGTTTATTGCTTCTTCCATGTGTAGGTAGAACAATTCTCAGGAGGGACTGGGTTATTGTTCTGTGTACAGAAGTTGCTGAAGGCAGAGGTAGAAATTTGCTGTCGTGTACAGGGAGATGTGACAGAGAATTTTAGGCCATAGCCCAGTCCAGCCAGCTGTAGCTCAGTGTTGCTGATAGTGAGCCTAGTTCCTCTCTGGAATCGCAGTGGTCAGAATAAAACGAACTCCCTGGCACTGGGAAGGAAGTTATTCTAATGCACACTTATTGCTTCCTATTAATGCCATATGTAGCATCTCTGCAATTTTATTGCATTAACCGGAGAATCAGAAAGTGTTAGCTGCTGCTGGATATTGTCTGAAGTTAAGAGAAGCTGCCATTAATATTCCCCTTATGACTCCCCGCTGGCCCCTGCTGTCGAAGCTTCACTGTGGCTTCATTCTCAGGGCATGTGTCTGCCATCACTGCCTGAGAGCTGATAGCCTGGGACACACTATTGCACACCAAGTGCCTTTGAACGGGTGCTTGTGTTTTTTTTCAGATCCTGACCCAATGGATCAGGCCAGTTCTCAAATGCTGAGTTGAAGGGGTGTCCACGCCTTTTTCCTCATTGAGCCAGTAGACTCTTGGTTACTTGTATGCAGTAGTTATCGGGAGTGAAATGCTGACTTATGCTTTGACAGACTAGAGTGAGGGACCCACGGAAGTCATGAGCAATGATCCCTGAGAAGCCTTCCAGCTCTGGAGCGCTCCAAATCATCCTCCTTTTCCCTCCAGTGGAAAAGTAGGTTTTGTTATCACAAAGTGAATGTAGCCGACTCAAAATAGGCAAGACTGCCACCTACTGACCAAATGGGAACATTCCTCAGGGAATTTCTAGTTTTATCTTTGTTCTACAATTAATTGGGATAATTAGTTATTCATTAATTTATAATTCAACAGACCTGAAATACACACAGGACACAATGCTGGACACTGGAGATATTAAAGAAAAATTTTTTTTGAGACAGAGTCTTGCTTTCGCCCAGGCTGGAGTGCAATGGCACCATCTTGGCTCACTGCAACCTCCATCTCCGGGTTCAAGCGATTCTCTGACCTCAGCCTCTTGAGTAGCTGGGATTACAGGCACGTGCCACCACGCCTGGCTAATTTTTGTATTTTTGTAGAGACGGGGTTTCTCCATGTTGGCCAGGCTTATCTTGAACTTCTGACCTTGTGATCTGTCCACCTCGGCCTCCCAAAGTGCTGGGGTTACAGGAGTGAGCCACCGCGCCTGGCCAGGAGATACGAAAATTAGAAGGGTAGAGTTATTGCCCCATGGGCATACAGAGACCGGGAGAAGGGAACAGATAATTAACGGAACAAATCATTAAAATACAGTGTGGTGTTATTCTATAAGTAATCTGCCTCCCAACACTCTGGTTCACCCTCAATTTTAAAGGTATTGGAACCTAAATCTGGGTACCACAAACCCAAGTTCTTTATTGGTAGAAGTTGGTGACCAAAATAGAAAAAAAACAAAAAGAAAATGCAACCAAACCAAAAGCAGTAACACTGCCTTTTACTATGATGTTCACTTGACCCTCTCAGAAACACTTTAAAGTTGGATCCCATTATCTCTCGGTTTTTAGATGTCGACTTTCCTAAGTCTCCTAAACTTGCATTTATAGTACCTCCTAGCATCTTAAGAATACAGAATAGGCAACCTCTTAAAAAGTCCCTTGCGACTATATATTATACATATGTATCTGAAAGCTGCATATAATTTAATAAAGAGAAGCCCAAAGAGGTGTGCACTCACAAGCTAGCATGGTAGCAAAGTGGTTTAAAGTAAGAGTTTTGGAATGAGCTGGTCCTGGGTTTATGTTGCAAACTGGCCACTTACCCAAGAGGGCTATTAACACTCTAAGCCACAATGAGATACCATCTCACACCAGTCAGAATGGCTATGATTAAAATAAAAAAATAGGCCGGGCGCGGTGGCTCACACCTGTAATCCCAGCACTTTGGGAGTCCAAGGCAGTAGGATCACTTGAGGTCAGGAGTTTGACAGCAGCCTGGTCAACATAGTGAAACCCCATCTTTACTAAAAATACAACAACTTAGCCTGGTGTGATACCCTGTGCCTGTAATCCCAGCTACTCGAGAGGCTGAGGCAGGAGAATCGCTTGAACCCGGGAGGCAGAGGTTGCAGTGAGTCAAGATCGTGCCACTGCACTCCAGCCTGGGCGACAGAGCGAGACTCTGTCTGAAAAAAAACAAAAAAACCCCAAAAAACCACACACACACACACACACACACGAAAAAATTAGATGCTGGCAAGGTTGTGAAGAAAAGGGAATGCTTCTACACTGCTGGTGGGAATGTAAATTACTTCAGCCACTGTGGAAAGCAGTTTGGAGATTTCTCAAATAACTTAAAATAGAACTACCATTCAACCTAGCCATCCCATTACTGGGATACATAAATATCCCAAAGGAATATAAATCGTTCTATCATAAAGAAACACACACACATATGTTCATAGCAGCACTATTCACAATATCAAAGACATGAAATTAACCTAAGTGCCCATCAACGGTAGACTGCTTAAAGAAAATGTGGTTCATATACACCATGGAATACTATGCAGTCATAAAAAAAAAATAGGCTGGGCACAGTGGGCAGATTACCTGGGTCCAGGGGTTGGAGACCAGCCTGGGCAACATGGCGAAACCCTGTCTCTACAAAAAAATACAGAAGTTAACTGGGTGTGGTGGAGCATGCCTGTAGTCCCAGCTACTTGGGAGACTGAGGCAGGAGGATTGCCTGAACCCAGGAGGTTGCAGTGAGCCATGATTGCGCCACTGCACTCAAGCCTGGGTGACAGAGACACTGTCTCAAATAAATTAAAAAAAAAAAAAGAAAGGAAATCTATTTTTTTTCAGCAACATGGATGGAGCTAGAGGCCATTATCTTCAGCAAATTAATGCAGGAACAGGAAACCAAATACCGCATGTTCTCACTTATATGTGGGAGCTAAACATTGAGTACATGTGGACACAAAGAAGGGAACAGACACTGGTGTCTACTTGAGGCTGGAGGGTGAGAGGAAGGAGAAGATAGGAAAACTACCTATAGGGGATTATGCTGATGATCTGGGTGACAAAATTGTCTGTATACCAAACCCTCACAATACAGCAACATGTAATTTACCCACGTAACAAATCTGCATATGCACCCCTTGAACCTAAAATGAATGTCATAGGCCGGGTTTGGTGGCTCATGCCTGTAATCCCAGCACTTTGGGAGGCCGAGGTGGGTGGATTACCTGAGGTCAGGAGTTCAAGACCAGCCTGGGCAACATGATGAAACCCCACCTCTACTAAAAATACAAAAATTAGCTGGGTGTGGTGGCAGGTGCCTGTAATGCCAGGTACTTGGGACGCTGAGGCAGGAGAATTGCTTGAACCTGGGAAACGGACGTTGCAGTGAGCCGAGGTCGTACCACTGTACTCCAGCCTGGGTGACAGAGACTCTGTCTTAAAAAAAAAAAAAGACTAAGGGTTGAACATTCAAGTAGATTGATTTTGGGCAATTGTTTTTTAAATAATAGTTAATCCAACTTCACCAATTCATCTCAAGTAATCCCTTGTAGAAAGGGGTAAAGTGAGTTTAATTTATGGATTGTCAGCATCTAAAATGATCTTTACACATAACAAAAACTTTCTAATTCTTTTTAGGCAATTAGGCTTGATAGTCAAACTCACTACAATTTGCTACATATATATAAACTAAGTCCATGTTACTCAGAGTGGTTTATGAAAAGCAGCATTGGCACCTCCTGGGAGCTTGTTAGAAGTTAGAATTTCAGTTCTCACCCTTCAATTTCTGAACGAAGTTCTGCATTTTAACAAGATCCCCAGATGATTTCTGTGCAAAAGGTTGAAAAACTGATACAAGTCAAGGAGCCCATATTATTATTGCAGTACAACAACCAGAACACTAGGTGGAGTTATTGCTTCAAATTTTGGCTACTTCTTAAGGGTGTTTAGAACAGCCGCTGTAAGTTGTTTTGGAATTCTTTTTTTCCCATTGACATGACATTTTGCTATTTAAAGGAAGAGAAAACAAAGTTCAAAAAATGCTATTCTGGGCTGGGCGCGGTGGCTTACGCCTGTAATCCCAGCACTTTGGGAGGCCAAGGCGGGTGGATCAGCTGAGGTCAGGAGTTTGAGACCAGCCTGGCCAAGATAGTGAAACCCCATCTCTACTAAAAATACTAAAATTAGCTGGGCGTGGTGGCACGAGCCTGTTGTCCCAGCTACTCGGGAGGCTGAGGCAGGAGAATCGCTTGAATCCGGGAAGTGGAGGTTGCAGTGAGCCGAGATTGTGACACTGCCCTCCAGCCTGGGCAACAAGAGTGAGATTCCGTCAAAAAAAGAAAGGAAGAAAAAAGCTCTTCTGATATATAGGTTATACCTGATGAATGATTGTGGAGAAAAAAATTAAAAATTTATTACAGTCTAAAAAGTTTTAGAAAGACTCAAACAATTATTTTAAAAGTCCAGGTAAATATTGAAGAATTAGATCACATTACTTGTATTGTAGATTGTGATGGAGCTGCAATAAAACTAAGTAAATTAAGTTGAGAAACTTTTGCTTTAAACTATGGACATGATGTGTGTGTGTGTGTGTGTGTGTGTGTGTGTATACTTTATTTCAGGAAGTACACTCATTAAAGAAATGTGACAAATATAACAACAAGGATGGCGTCATGTTATAATGACATAAATAAACGATGTTGAATCTTTAACCCATTAAACATGATCATCAAAGACATCTAGTCAAGGTCATGGTAAAAATGAACTTCCTGCTTCTTTACTTTAGAATAAACAAAGAAATCTAGAAATTGAGACTTCAAGCTTACAGCTACGGGAACTCCAAGGCGAGGGGCTAAGTGACAGGAGGGAGAACTGGTCGCAGCTGCTCACCCTGCACTTTTGGGCTGCACCAAATCGCCACAGGCCTCACCCTCCTGGCTTTGTCTCCACACAGTGACAGCCCACTGACTCTTTTCACGGAGGGTGAAACCCAGTAAGCGTTCCTTGAAGCACTTTTATCCTCTCTGCCTGCAGGTTTTGGGAGCAGGCTTCTGGGAGAGGGTCCCAGCTTGTGTTGGGCCTAATGACCTTGGGAATTGGAGTTCCCTTTTTTCCACTGCACCAGCTTATAAGCTCGTGGTTCTCTTCAGTCTGCGTGGATGTCCGCCTGTTAGGTTACGGCTGTAAGGTGCAAAGACTGTGGATGCATGAAACACCCCAATAGGGAAATGAGAAATCTGGGAAAGTAGTCCATAATCCTACAGAGTCTGCACAACCTTACCAAGAATGAAATCATAATTGCAGAATCCAGTGTCAGCAAGCGTGTGTGGAACTGGGTGCCCTCTTACACCATCGTTGGGACTATACTTGGCATATCCTTTTTGAGGGCAACTTTACAGTGTTTGTCAAAGTAAAAAATCCTTATATTTGGGCCCAAAATCATGTTCTAAGCTAACAATTGTTTTCTAAGGTTGGAAGTCTGACAAAATGACCTGCAAATGGGGAGAGTTGGCAAGGGCCCCAAACTACTGCTCCCCCCTGTGCACCTGACACCTGGGTCTATGCTATTCATTAGTTGATTTTTTTTTTTTTTTTTTGCGATGGAGTTTCACTCTGGAAGTGCAATGGCACGATCTTGGCTCACTGCTACCTCTGTCTTCTGGATTCAAGCAATTACCCTGTCTCAGCCTCTCGAGTAGCTGGGATTACAAGCACATGCCACCACGCCAGGCTAATTTTTGTATTTTTATTAAAGACGGTGTTTCACCATGTTGGCCAGGCTGGTCTTGAACTCCTGAACGCAAG
>NW_012105986.1:700379-704785 GCF_000951045.1 Mandrillus leucophaeus | reverse complement strand
AGTGAGATTCCGTCAAAAAAAGAAAGGAAGAAAAAAGCTCTTCTGATATATAGGTTATACCTGATGAATGATTGTGGAGAAAAAAATTAAAAATTTATTACAGTCTAAAAAGTTTTAGAAAGACTCAAACAATTATTTTAAAAGTCCAGGTAAATATTGAAGAATTAGATCACATTACTTGTATTGTAGATTGTGATGGAGCTGCAATAAAACTAAGTAAATTAAGTTGAGAAACTTTTGCTTTAAACTATGGACATGATGTGTGTGTGTGTGTGTGTGTGTGTGTGTGTATACTTTATTTCAGGAAGTACACTCATTAAAGAAATGTGACAAATATAACAACAAGGATGGCGTCATGTTATAATGACATAAATAAACGATGTTGAATCTTTAACCCATTAAACATGATCATCAAAGACATCTAGTCAAGGTCATGGTAAAAATGAACTTCCTGCTTCTTTACTTTAGAATAAACAAAGAAATCTAGAAATTGAGACTTCAAGCTTACAGCTACGGGAACTCCAAGGCGAGGGGCTAAGTGACAGGAGGGAGAACTGGTCGCAGCTGCTCACCCTGCACTTTTGGGCTGCACCAAATCGCCACAGGCCTCACCCTCCTGGCTTTGTCTCCACACAGTGACAGCCCACTGACTCTTTTCACGGAGGGTGAAACCCAGTAAGCGTTCCTTGAAGCACTTTTATCCTCTCTGCCTGCAGGTTTTGGGAGCAGGCTTCTGGGAGAGGGTCCCAGCTTGTGTTGGGCCTAATGACCTTGGGAATTGGAGTTCCCTTTTTTCCACTGCACCAGCTTATAAGCTCGTGGTTCTCTTCAGTCTGCGTGGATGTCCGCCTGTTAGGTTACGGCTGTAAGGTGCAAAGACTGTGGATGCATGAAACACCCCAATAGGGAAATGAGAAATCTGGGAAAGTAGTCCATAATCCTACAGAGTCTGCACAACCTTACCAAGAATGAAATCATAATTGCAGAATCCAGTGTCAGCAAGCGTGTGTGGAACTGGGTGCCCTCTTACACCATCGTTGGGACTATACTTGGCATATCCTTTTTGAGGGCAACTTTACAGTGTTTGTCAAAGTAAAAAATCCTTATATTTGGGCCCAAAATCATGTTCTAAGCTAACAATTGTTTTCTAAGGTTGGAAGTCTGACAAAATGACCTGCAAATGGGGAGAGTTGGCAAGGGCCCCAAACTACTGCTCCCCCCTGTGCACCTGACACCTGGGTCTATGCTATTCATTAGTTGATTTTTTTTTTTTTTTTTTGCGATGGAGTTTCACTCTGGAAGTGCAATGGCACGATCTTGGCTCACTGCTACCTCTGTCTTCTGGATTCAAGCAATTACCCTGTCTCAGCCTCTCGAGTAGCTGGGATTACAAGCACATGCCACCACGCCAGGCTAATTTTTGTATTTTTATTAAAGACGGTGTTTCACCATGTTGGCCAGGCTGGTCTTGAACTCCTGAACGCAAGGGATCTGCCCTGCTTGGCCTTCCAAAGTGCTGGGATTACAGGTGTGAGCCACCACCATGCCCGGCCATTTTAGTTGATTCTAACTGGAAATCAGTCACAGACATTGGCAGCTCAAGAGATAACTTTTTTTTCTTTTTTTTCCTCATGAGGCAACAGTATTTTCTTTTAACATTGAGACAGGGTCTTGCTATGTTGCCCAGGCTGGTCTTGAACTCCTGTGCTCAAGCAATCCTCCTGCCTTAGCTTTCTGAGTAGCTGGGATTACAGGCATGTGCCACTGCACCCAGTTATTTATTCTCATTTTATAGGTAAATCCAAAGGTAGCAGAACTTTGATCCCTATAGCCAGTGAGTTGCCAAATCCAGATTTCAAATAGTCTTAGAAATACCAAATTGTACTGAAAATAAACGCATGGACAAATGACTGATGGTGTTTAAGGGTTAAAATATTTTCGATTACTCAAAAAGGATTGTGAAATAAAGGCTTTTCCAGTTGAGCACACCAGCCTGGGCCAGCTGAGCCACACTGCCTTCTGTGGCTTTCTGATTACTCATGCAGCAGGAACTGGGAGACGGTGTCCTGGTCTTTGTTCCCACTCCCTATTCTGACAGCTCCTCCACGGGAAGAATCTTTTCCATCTCTAAATGAGCTCTTGCAGGGCGAGGACTGTGTACTGGGTGGCAAGGTCAGAAGCAGAACCCAGTGTTCCAAATCAGAACACAAAGAAAACCAACAAGGCTGTTTTTAGTTCCTAAGTACACTATATGATAACTGAGATAAATTTAAATCATTGGAAGTGGAGAAAACTGGGGAAAAAGTTATTTATTTATTTATTTATTTATTGTCTATATGGAGTTTTGCTCTTGTTGCCCAGGCTGGAGTGCAACGGCGTGATCTCAGCTCACTGCAACCTACGCCTCCCGGGTTCAAGCGATTCTCCTGCCTCAGCCTCCTGAGTAGCTGGGATTACTGGTGCCCACCACCATGCTTGGCTGATTTTTGTATTTTTAGTAGAGATGGGGTTTCACCATGTTAGCCAGGCTGGTCTCAAACTCCTGACCTCAGGTGATCCACCCGCCTTGGCCTCTCAAAGTGCTGGGATTACAGGCGTGAGTCACCGCGCATGGCTGGAAAGGTTATTTAGACACTTGCACTGAACCATAAGGAATATCCCTGTGTGCTGTGACTTCTTCGAGCTGGTCTGAATCCTAGCTATGTGGTTATGTACATTTCATTTTCATCAAGAGGACAGCCTGGCTGTCTGGCAGAACTAAAGAAAGATTATTTTGCTTATCTATTCCTCTCCCTCATAGCCCTCCCCAAATTATAAATTGCTTTTGAAAGCATGTAAATGGTGGAGTAGTTGAGCTCATTTTCCTTATCTTGCAGGTATGCATAAGCCCCGCTCATTCTACAAAACAAAACGAAAATCTCAACTTTATAAAACACTCATAATTTACTACAGTATTTCTTCAAACAAACACACATAACTGACATTTATTGAGTGCTTTCTGTGTGCCAGGCCTACGTCTAAGTTGTTTATGTAAATTAACTCACCCCTTGCAGCCCTCTTCCTGGGGCTGGTAGGAATGCCTGTCTGTAGTCAGTGCTGAGATGGGGCTCAGTTCCAGGGAGCATCTTGTGGTCCTCCTGTGTAATCAGATGGCCGTCAGTCCCACATTCATCCTTGTCCATGATGCACGCACTTAGTTTTCTTCTTGTTGGCATAAAAGGATGCCAGTCTCCACTGTTTCAGATAATAGCCCCAGAAGGATCATTTGGAAGGGACTGTGGCTGTGTTCGGAAAGCTTCTTGACACCCCAGGTAAGGTCAAGGAAACAGCACACCAGAACTTGCAGAAGAGGTATCTTGAGGTTTGATGAAGGTCCAGGAGACAATGCTGCCGGTGTCCTGATGGCACAGAGAGCAATGACGTTTCAGTGGAAACTCATGGACCACAATGACCAGACCGCAGGTGGTAGAATTTGGAATGCTGGATTCTGCTTCTGACCTTGACACCTAATACACGGTTCTCTCCCCATGAGACTTGGACTCTGAATTGAAAAAGATCTAGAACTATCCTAATTGGTTTTAAAAATTATATGCTCCTTTTTGTGTGTATATAAGAATGACATTATTAGATACAGGTATCTAATAAAGTCTAATTAAAGTCTGTATCTAAATAAAGTCTAATTAAGGCTTTTTTTTTTTTTTTTAAGATAGAGTCTTGCTCTGTTGCCCAGGCTGGAGTGCAGTGGCGTGATGTTGGCTCACTGCAGCCTCAACCTCCTAGGCTCAGGTGATCTTCCCACCTCAGCCTCTTGAGTAGCTGGGGTTACAGGTGTGCACTACCATGCCCGGCTACTTTTTGTATTTTTAGTAGAGACGGGGGTTTCACCAAGTTGGCCAGGCTGGTCTTGAACTCCTGACCTCAAGTGATTTGTCTGCCTCGGCCTTTCAAAGTGCTGGGATTACAGGTGTGAGCCACCGTGCCCCGCCTAATTAAGGATTTTTAATGATATATAAGATAAAAATTTGAAGTGATGTGAAAGCATGTGTCATAGTTTAACTGGCAGTGTTTTTCTTCTTAGTGGCTCATAAAGTATTAGAACATCATAAAATTGACAGCACTTTAGATTTGTTGAAATGTGGCATTTTAAAAGGTTTATTTTGGAGATGAGGAAACCAAGGCACAGAGAGGTTAATCAACTTGCTCAAGGTTGCACAGCTATTCATAGTAAGTGATAGAACTAAGAAGTGAAGGCTGGGCGCCATGGCTCACGCCTGTAATCCCAGCACTTTGGGAGGCCGAGGCGGGAGGATCATTTGAGGCGAGGAGTTCCAGACTAGCCTGGCCAACGTGGTGAAACCCCTTTTCTAGTAAAAATACAAAACTTAGCCTGGTGTGGTGGCGTGAGC
>NW_012105986.1:690912-691509 GCF_000951045.1 Mandrillus leucophaeus | reverse complement strand
GTTCGAGATCAGCCTGATCAGCACGGAGAAACCCTGTCTCTACTAAAAATACAAAATTAGCCGAGTGTGGTGGCGCGTGCCTGTAATCCCAGCTACTCAGGAGGCTGAGGCAGGAGAATCACTTGAACCCGAGAGGCAGAGGTTGTGGTGAGCTGAGGTTGCGCAATTGCACTCCAGCCTGGGAATAAGAGGGAAACTCCGTCTCAAAAAAACAAAAACAAAAACAAAAATAAACAAAAAACCTGATAAATTAAGGAGTAGAATGTTTTATTTGAAAGATCGAGGAGGAAAGTCAAAGTTTTGCCAGCTGTGCTGTCTTTCCTTTGGTAATGGTGTCTGTGCGTGTTGGTGCTGGCTCCTCTTCCCTGGGGATCACGCCCTTACCTGATGCAAGAGGACTGTAGGTGTCTTAAGTGTGCACCAGCTCTGACGGTTGATCACTATGTGGTCTGGCTTTTCTCTTCTTCTTCTTTTTTTTTTTTTTTGAGACAGAATCTTGCTCTGTTGCCCAGGCTGGAGTGAGCCACCGCGCCTAGCCTGGCTTCTCTCTTCAATGACTTTCTTCCAAATGGTGCCTTTTGGAATGACTGTTGGGGA
>NW_012105986.1:682043-690352 GCF_000951045.1 Mandrillus leucophaeus | reverse complement strand
TGTAATCCCAGCTATTCGGGAGGCTGAGGCAAGAGAATCGTTTGAATCCAGGAGGCGGAGGTTGCCGTGGGCTAAGACCGTGCCACTGCACTCCAGCCTAAGTGACAGAGCAAGACTCCGTATGAAAAGAAAAGAAAAGAAAAAAAAAAAAAAGAACTAAGAAGTGAAGGAAACAGGCTGACCCAGGGGCCTGCACACTGAGCTCGTGGGGGTGGGGGGAGGGAAGGGGGGGCCCGCGAGCATTACTCACCGGCTTCCGCTTCTGCTGTGATTTTGGCTGGACTCCTCCCACCTGGGCCACCGCGTTTCTTGCAGTTTTCTGAGCGCAATTCTCGCCTCTCTTCAGGTAGTCTGAGAAATGCAGGGCATACTTTTCTGCTTACATTCTCCAGGATCAGTTTTGCTGCTGCTGCGGAAGACACCAGGCGTACTGAATGGTGGCAGCAGGCAGGGCTGCATCGACTTCACCAGGACTGGGGTGAGAGCCGGGGCCTAAGCGGCGCCTCTGCGCTTGCGTTTTCCCGGAGCCTGTGGGCTGTGTGATGCCCGGGCCTCCCGCAGCCCTGCTGCGCCCGCACCCACGCTTTGGGGTGATTCCCCATATGCACAACAGTGCCACTTCCTTAACCAGGCTAAGCTCCCGGGCTGTTGGGAAAGTTCATGCCATCACAATACCCAGGCTGTGTTATTTGCCTTTAGAGCCCGTTGAGTTTTCCTCTGGAGCACTTCAGACCCTTTAAAGTTTATTTTTATAATTATTTGATTTCTGTCTGCCGTCCTCGTTATGCCAAGTCCACCAAGGCCCGGATCTGGGCTATTTTATGCCTGGCACCAAGTAAGTGCTCAGAAGCCATCTTGTTGACCTGAAATTTTCGAAGATGAGGGCCTCAGAGACCACTGATGGTAGAGTACTTTTAGAAAGGTTTACAGGCTGAGACCTGGCGCTGCACCCTGGTTACTCCACTCCAGTTCCCAGTTGCGTCCTCCAGGCTTGGGGGCTGCCTGGGTCCCATTGTCTAGATCCTTCCAGAACATTCTGTAGGGAATAGAGCAGTGCCGGTTTATTCTACCTAAAGCATGCGTTTGCAGATTTCAATGTGCAGCGGTTTGGCGGGGTTAGAAGGCTGGCTAGGAGGAAGCGAGACAATGGGTGAAAGTCAAGTTTGAATCCAGGAATCCGGGGAAAGGAGACACCATGAGTGAAAGAAAACGGGGAGCAGCTTGGGAGTGGAGCCCCCGGCAGAGCGGGAGGAGTACGCCCGGTGTAGCATGGAGCTGCAGCCAGTCGCCGCTGCGAAGTCTGGTAGCTCTTGGCTCAGCCCCCAAACCTACAGTCTGTGCTGTGTGCCTTCGCCACAGACGGCGCTGCCTGGGCCGGGAGAGTCCTGGGGCTGTGGTGTGGGATGCAGGGATGGGAACCACGTCATTTTTGAGGGCTCAAGCCACAGTCTGGATGAAGAGGGGTCTGGAATCATGTGTCTGTGGTGCCCGCTACTTCCGTTTTCATCACCCTTGGTCGGACGCGTTCCATGGCCTGTACTTTCATGCCCGCCTGAGGTGGGGTTGGGTCACCCACACTTGTGGCCTTGAAAGAAGCCCCTGCCAAATCCTCAGCGGGAGGCAGTGGAAGCGACCGTCATTCAACCAAATCTGTATTTCACCCAGAAAAGGTGAAATCGGTGCCAGTGTTGTGTTGCAAAGCCCTGCCCGTGATCCCAGTTCCCGTAGAAACAGGTCAAAATCAAGATGGAGATGGTAAAGTTCACGCCTCATACGCGGAAGCCGTTAGGAGAACTGTGATGAATCCAGCCCAGGCTCTGTCAGGGATGGTGCCAAAGATGCGTGTAACTCTGTGTTTGCTGCTTATACCGCTGGTCTCCTACTCGACCCTTAGGGGAGAGAGGGCCTGTGGGGCTGCAAGGAACAGGAATGGCCCTGCGAGGGCAGCCGCCTGCTCCAGCTGCAGCTGGTCCTAGCTGCTGTGACTTTTTTTTTTTTTTTAACTGAAACTGAGTCTGGCTCTGTTGCCCAGGGTGGAGCACAGTGGCACCATCTCAGCCCATTGCAACCTCCACCTCCCAGGTTCAAGTGATTCTCATGCCTCAGCATCCCGACTAGCTGAGATTACAGGCGTGTGCCACCATGCCCCACTAATTTTTGTATTTTTAGTACAGATGTGGTTTCACCATGTTGGCCAGACTGCTCTGGAACTCCTGACCTGGGGTGATCAGCTCACCTCAGCCTCCCAAATTGCTGGGATTACAGGCGTGAGCCACCACACCCGGTCAGTCGTTAACTCTTTACAGAAAGCCTGGTGAGGGCTCTAGGCCCCCCACGGTGGTGTGTGTGTGAGAGAACACACATACATAGACACACACATACAGACACACACACAGACACACACACGAGCCTGGGAAAACTCAAGCCTAACCAAAGCATTAGGTCCTGTTTTACAAAAGGGAGAGGAGCTTATTAGTTCCTTGGGGAGACTGATCATATGAATGGGAAACATTGACCAAAGGGGACAAGAGAAAGTCATGAGGTCAAAGCCATAAGCTAGGAAGAAGGGGCAACCAGGTGTATGGGCAAGAGTCCTTGCTTAGAATATGGATGAGTTTAAAGCTCCTCTTGGATGGATTCTTCCTCTATTATGCTAACGAGACAGTTTTTTAAAATGTGCAAATGATAATACTAGCAACTTCTAAGAATGAGATTCTGTGGGTGAGAATCTATGATACTATTAAAACACAGGATAGGCTGGGCACAGTGACTCACGCCTGTAATCCCAGCACTTTGGGAGGTCGAGGCGGGCAGATCACCTGAGATCGGGAGTTCGAGATCAGCCTGATCAGCACGGAGAAACCCTGTCTCTACTAAAAATACAAAATTAGCCGAGTGTGGTGGCGCGTGCCTGTAATCCCAGCTACTCAGGAGGCTGAGGCAGGAGAATCACTTGAACCCGAGAGGCAGAGGTTGTGGTGAGCTGAGGTTGCGCAATTGCACTCCAGCCTGGGAATAAGAGGGAAACTCCGTCTCAAAAAAACAAAAACAAAAACAAAAATAAACAAAAAACCTGATAAATTAAGGAGTAGAATGTTTTATTTGAAAGATCGAGGAGGAAAGTCAAAGTTTTGCCAGCTGTGCTGTCTTTCCTTTGGTAATGGTGTCTGTGCGTGTTGGTGCTGGCTCCTCTTCCCTGGGGATCACGCCCTTACCTGATGCAAGAGGACTGTAGGTGTCTTAAGTGTGCACCAGCTCTGACGGTTGATCACTATGTGGTCTGGCTTTTCTCTTCTTCTTCTTTTTTTTTTTTTTTGAGACAGAATCTTGCTCTGTTGCCCAGGCTGGAGTGAGCCACCGCGCCTAGCCTGGCTTCTCTCTTCAATGACTTTCTTCCAAATGGTGCCTTTTGGAATGACTGTTGGGGAAGTAAAGGGCTGAGTGCATCGGCTTCCCCGTGGGGGTTCTGTGACTGAGGAGTCCGTGTGCTAGGGAGGGAGCACAGCCCCACTTTCCTCTCAAACATGTTGCAAGATGCCTCAAGAGGCTTAAGGGCCTTATAATCATTGGGCAGCCTCATCCTTCACTTAGAACTGTGAATTGGCTTGCTTATTTGCCTTGTAAAGCCCATATGTTTATTTTATTTTATTTTACTCTGTCGCCCAGGCTGGAGTGCAGTGGCGCGATCTCGGCTTACTGCAAGCTCCGCCTCCTGGGTTCACGCCATTCTCCTGCCTCAGCCTCCTGAGTAGCTGGGACTACAGGCACCCGCCACCACGCCCGGCTAATTTTTTGTATTTTTAGTAGAGATGGGGTTTCACCATGTTAGCCAGGATGGTCTTGATCTTCTGACCTTGTGATCCGCAATCCACCTGCCTCAGCCTCCCAAAGTGCTGGGATTACAGGCGTGAACCACCGCGCCCGGCCCCTAAAAAGCCCATATGTTTTCTTAAAATCATTTTCAGGTAAGCTTTTTCCATGGCTTTTCGTGATGATATAACATACTCAGAACCCACAGGCAAGTTCATTTTAAAAAAAGATGACCTCTTACAAATGGTTCTATTTCTTTCTCTGGCTATTTGGTGTCAAGATGACAAGTGGCTGGGAGGTGTGGGGTCTGTGTAGGAAGTCTCCCACATGGCCACACTGAGAATGTTTATTGTAGAAAGGGAACTTTTGCCCTGTGAAGTCACCTCCTCCGAGTCACCAGTAGCTTTCTGATATTCTATCACAGGAAATTCCTGGTGGTCCACAAAAGCAGTCTTCTGAGTGCAGCTGCAGAGACAGAGACAGAAAATAATTGCCGAATTTGACAGTAAGGTCTGGGGACCTGTGTTCAGGGGTGGCTAGCATCTGGGCTCTGTGAGCTGCAAACTGGGAGGCTTTTTGAACAATGTCAGAATAATCCAGGGAACAAAGGTCAACTGACCTCTCATTGTAATGCATGTAATGCAGAGAAAAAGGTATTGGAGGATGTCTTTTATGTTTCAATAAGGTAGCTAGAAATTATATTTATATTTGGTTGGTTTGAAGCTGTAGTAACTAAATATCACCCTGCCCCATCTTACCTAGCACTTGATGTTCATTATCAAAACATCAGCTTAAAAGTTTGGATATGGCAGTGGCATGCTTGAAGTATCAGATTTTGAATGAAAAACCATCTTCCATCTGTGATTTAAACGAAAAACATTAGTACACTCCAGATATTTCTGCATCAACTTCAAATCCCTGTGTGGCATAGGTCAAACCCCTTAATACTCTGGGCCTTAGTTGTCTTATCTGTAAATAAGGGAATTTCCTGAATCTTTACTCTTACAGATTTAAGATCCTGACATTCTACGTTTTTCCATGTCCCTACCTAGGGAGGAGCAGGCACCATCTGGCACCCTGACTGGGTGGGGGACCTGGACATTGTGTCTCCAGGCCGTGCCCAGGACTTGTGGATTTCATGGTGCAAGCATTCTTTCCCTAGAGTATCTGCTGCTCTGACTTTGTAGTATAAGAATTAGAATGAACAGTGCAGTCTGAAAGATCAGTAGAGGTTGAAATAGAGATGAACTTCTCTAAAATAATGATAACTCTTCATCTGAGATTGTAGACTTTTAAAAATCCACTTCAATAGGTTTTTTTTTTCCCCCTATGGAGTCCAATTCAACAAATCTAGGCTTTGAGTTAAATCTTTAATGTTTTCTATCGATAGGTTTGGTTTTTTTTGAGTGCCTTTAATGCACCAAGTCGCTTGCATGAGTTGGTCCACTGACAGAGGGTCTCTCCCTGACCAGCTCAGCCTCCACTTGTTCTTATTCCTGATGAGGCCTTGACTTTTGGACTTTTTGTCCATTTTCGCATCACCTAGCTTTAGAGAGAATACCTTGAAGTTGGTTTAGTCAGAATCCCCCGCCATCGATATCTGGTCACTGTTGATATCTAATCATTCTCAGTATCTTATCAGCTTCCTCACGCCCTACTATCCCACTGATGGCTGATCACCCTGGCCTGCCTTCAGCCTCTCATGTTGGTTCAGCCAGATTCCCTCTTACCTCTGATATTTCCTCTTAATAATTTTCCATCCACTGACCCTCACCCTGGTCCTTGGCTATAAAATCCTCACTTTCTCTTGCTGTGTTTGGAGTTGAGCACAGTCCTATTTAACTATTATCCAGCTCTGGTCTTCTGTGAACCACCTTGAGGGCAACAATCTCATCTGATGTTTTAGAACTGCTGCAGTGGGATTAGCTTGAAGAATCCTTCTATGTCCCCGTTATTCTCTCTGCAGTAAGGTGGAAGGCCCAGGAGGGGCATGAATTCACAGGGGCCACGGCAGCGATGAAATTGGGAAGAGAGATTCAGTAGTCTTTGTGGCCTTCTGTTGGCAGCCTGCGTGTTCTAGCCATACAACTGGCGGCTGCTGCATACCTCCCACCAGCCACAACAATTCATGGAAATTAATAAATGCATTTATTGGGAGAGGTCATGGGTAAAACAGGAAAATCAGTCCCCCAGCTTCCCAGACAAATACTCTAGAATTGAGTTTCAATAGAAACCAACAGCCTCTTTCACAGCACTGAGTATTTATAGCAAACAGAAGTGGTTCAAATTCTTATGTAGTTCAGCAAGGTTAAGTACAGTTCTTGTGTTTGTTTAGGTAACAAATGTGTTTGGAGGAGGTTTCTGTCACAAAACAGCAAGTGCTAGAAATTCTGGGATGTGAGAAGACTGAGTCAATGAGCCTGGTTATCCATCTCTCGGACTGCAGTCATAGAAAACAATCATTTTTTGCTTAAAATTGGCATGCAGTTCAATGAGGCAAAAATTAGCCTTTTCAATGTATGGTCCTGGAAGAAGTGGATACCCACATGCAAAAGAATAGAATTGAACTTCTTTCTTACATACAAAATCAACTCAAAATAGATCATAGACCTAGATGAAAGAGCAAAAATTATTACATTCTTAGAAGAAAACCTAAGAGTAAATGTGACCTTGGATTAGTCAATGCTTAGTAATCACATCAGAAGTGCAAGAAACCAAGTAAAACATAGAAAAAAAAGACTATATAAAAATTGAAACCTTTTGTGCTGCAAATGGTACATCAGGAAAATGAAAAGATAACCCAAAGAATGGGAGAAAATATTTGGAAATCATATATCTGATAAGAAACTGATATCCAGAATATATAAAGAGCTCTTACAAGTCAACAACAAAAAGATAAGTAATCCAGTTAAACAATGGGAAACGA
This sequence comes from Mandrillus leucophaeus, assembly GCF_000951045.1. Classification (NCBI taxonomy): domain Eukaryota; kingdom Metazoa; phylum Chordata; class Mammalia; order Primates; family Cercopithecidae; genus Mandrillus; species Mandrillus leucophaeus. The sequence continues at coordinate 683,616 of NW_012105986.1, read as the reverse complement.
TTTGAGTAGCCAATTATCCAAAGAAGATATACAAATGGCCAATAAGCACATGGAAAGATGCTGCCCATCATTAGTTACTAGAGAGATGCAAATCAAAACCACAATGAGATGCCACTGCAAGCCCACTGGGATGGCTATATTAAAGAAAGACAATAACAAGTGTTGACCAGGATATGGAGAAATTGGAACCCTTGCACACTTTTGGTCAGCTGCTGTGGAAGGCAGTTTGGTAGTTTCTCAAAATGTTAACCATAGAGTTACCACATGTGTCCTGCGATTTCGTGACTACATATATGCCAAAGAAAATTAAAAACACATGTCCACGCAAAACTTATACAAGAACGTTCTTAGTAGCATTATTCATAGTAGCCGACAAGTGGAAATAGCTCAAATGTCTATCGAATGATGAATGAATAGACAAAATGTGGTATATCCACCAGTACAGTGGAGTACAATTCAGCAATGAAGAGGGATGAAGTACTGATACGTGCTGTGACATGGATAAACCTTGAAAACAAGCTAGGTAAGTGAAGCTAGGCACAGAAGACCACATGTTATATGGTTCTCTTTATCTGAATGTCCAGAATAGGCAAATCTATAGACATAGAAAGTAGATGAATGGCGGGATATAGTGGCTCACACCTGTGATCCCAGCACTTTGGGAGGCTGAGGCAGGCAGATCACTTGAGGCCAGGAGTTCGAGACCAGCCTGGCCAACATGGCAAAACCCCATCTCTACTAAAAATACAAAAATTATCTTGGCCTGGTGGCACACGCCGATACTCCCAGCTACTAGGGAGACTGAGGCAGGAGAATTGCTTGAACCCGGGAGGCAGAGGATGTGGTGAGCTGAGATCATGTGACTGCCTTCCAGCCTGGGTGAGAGGGAGACTCTGTCTCAAAAAAAAAAAAAAAAAAAAAAAAGAAAAGAAAGAAAAAAAAAGTAGTGAATGGTTTTCTAGGGCTGGTGTGTTTGTGTTTGCGTGTGTGTGTATGTAGTTGTTGAGGGAGTCATTACCAGTGGGATTCTATTTGGGATGATGTGAATATCCTAAACTCAGATTGTGGTGATGGTGTTATACAACCCTGTGAATATACTTTGGGAATAAATTGTATACTGTAAGGGGGTGTTTTTATATCCCAATACATCTTTTAGAAGAATTGACACTTGGGTAGGTGGGTGATAAGACATTTTGATGCCCTTACTAGGCCTGCTGCAACTCCCACTCCCCTTTTCTCCCTCTCACCAGATCCGGGTTCCTGACAGTCAAAGGGAGGCCTCGTCCATCTGGGCTGTGAGATAGGAAGGGAGCTGTTTCTCTACTCCTTCCTCTTACTTGTCTGATTTCCACAGACAGAAAAGAGGCCAACAACAAAAAGTCCTTCAGGCTGTTTTTAGTTACAGAGAAAAGAAAAAGATAATCTATACACTGAAAAAATTACATACCTTTTATTGTGCTTTTCTCTCCAGAGCTTTACAGATGTTTTTAATACCTTGAAGAATCTTTTTATAAATTATAAATATTTCTGTATTAGAAATTGACAGTACTTATGATACTCTGCTTAGTTCCTC
>NW_012105986.1:670834-675523 GCF_000951045.1 Mandrillus leucophaeus | reverse complement strand
TTCCTTCCTTCCTTCCTTCCTTCCTTCCTTCCTTCCTTCCTTCCTTCCTTCCTTCCTTCTTTGTTTGTTTTTGAGATGGAGTCTTACTCTGTCATCCAGGCTGGAGTGCAGTGGTGCCATCTCAGGGCTCACTGCAACCTCCATCTCCTGGGTTCAAGTGATTCTCCTGCCTCAGCCTCCCGAGTAGTTGCGATTACAGGTGCCCACCACCATGCCCAGCTAATTTTTTATTTATAGTGGAGATGGGGTTTTGGCATGTTGGCTAGGGTGGTCTCGAACTCCTGACCTCACGTGATCCACCTGCCTCGGCCTCCCAAAGTGCTGGGATTACAGGCGTGAGTCACCATCCCTGGCCTTTAATAGAATTTCTTATTGTATCTTTTTTTAAATTAAAAAAAAGTTTGTGACTGGGCGTGGTGGCCCACGCCTGTAATCCCAGCACTTTGGGAGACAGAGGTGGGTGGATCACGAGGTCAGGAGATCGAGACCATCCTGGCTAACATGGTGAAACCTTGTCTCTACTAAAAATACAAAAAATTAGCCGGGCGTGGTGGCGAGTGCCTGTAGTCCCAGCTACTCAGGAGGCTGAGGCAGGAGAATGGCGTGAACCCAGGAGGCGGAGCTTGTAGTGAGCCGAGATCGTGCCACTGCACTCCAGCCTGGGCGACAGAGTGAGACTCTGTCTCAAAAAAAAAAAAAAAAAAAAAGTTTGTGGGTACATAGTAGGTGTATATGTTTATGAGGCACATGAGATGTTTTGATATAGGCATGCAATGTGCATTTTTCCTTTGAGTGGCACATAACCAATTACATTCTTTAAGTTATTTTAAAGTGTACAATTAAGCTGTTATTGACAATAGTCACCCTGTTGTGCTATCAAATAGTAGGTCTTATTATTCTTTCTATTTCTTTTGGTATCCATCTTATGGAATCCTTTTGTTAACCGTAGCTGGTTGTGGTGGCCATGAGAAGGAATCTTTTAGGTTTTCTACTTGCAGAGAGTGTGGTTGAACATGGTTCTAGATGGTGAGTTCTGATATCTATCACTATATGGATGTAGAGGACACACTGTTCATGGCTGCTCCCCGAGAATGGTTGAATATAGCAGGGATTCTAAGATCTGTTCTTGGATATCTCTAGCAGGTCACTTTGGCTCTAGGACCCTCCATTACCCTTGCTGAAACTTTTTCAGAACTACGCTGTAGTCTCCATACTCCAGCCATCCAACCTTCCTCCCCTCACAGAATGGGAGACTGTGTTGCATGGGACACTGCCCTTCACTGCTCCTGGTGGATTGACTACACTGGATCCCTGACCCCTCTGAGGGCTACCAGTGGTGCTTCACCATTGTTGACACTCCATCAGGCTACTGCGTTATTGTTCTAGTCTAATCAGCCAACTCCTGTCAGACCACTGTAGCCTGTGAAACTGATCCATATCATGTGTCTGGTTTTCTGGACCATTTGCATTCTGACAATGAGGAGCAGTTTTTCAAAGGGGAGTCAACCGTGGCCTAATAATCAAGGTATTTGATGGAGTATTTATGTGTTCCTGATACGGTTTGGATGTTTGTCCCCTCCAAATCTTATGTTAACACATAATCCCCAAAGTTAGAGGTAGGGTCTGGTGGGAAGTGTTTGGATCATGGGGGCAGATCCTTCATGAATGGCTTGGTGCCATCCTTGCAGTAATGAGTGAGTTCTTGCTCCATGAGTTCATGCAAGATTTGAGTGTTTAAAAGAGCCTGGAGCTTCCTGCTGTCTCTCTTGCTGTCTCTCACCATGTGATACACGGGCTCCCCCTTTGCCTTCTGCCATGTTTTTAAGTTTCCTGAGTCCTCAGCAGAAGTAGATGCTGGTGCCATGCTTCCTGTACAGCCTGCAGAACCATGAGCCAAATAAACCTCTTTTCTTTATAAATTACTCAGTTTCAGGCATTCTTCTGTAGCAACACAAATGGATCAGCACAGTTTCCTACCATTCACAAGCTTCCTGTGTTGAATATTGAAACTGCCTCCTCAAAAACTGACTGAAAAATATTTCTCACTCTACTCTCTCACCATGTCCTGGTCCATGCACCATAGCGAGGCCATTTGGTCACTGAATTTGGTTGTCTCCAGAAAGGAATTATCTTCTCTTGGCTGCTTTCATGGTAATGATCAGGACAAAAAATGTGAGAGTGATCATCAAGAAGTGTGAAATGGATGGGCACGGTGGCTCATGCCTGTAATCCCGGCACTTTGAGAGGCCAAGGTGGGTGGATCATCTGAGGTCAGGAGTTTGAGCCCAGCCTGGCCAACAAAGCAAAACCCCATCTTTACCAAAAATACAAAAATTGGCTGGGCCTGGTGGTGCATACCTGTATTCCCACCTACTCAGGAAGCTGAGGCAGGAGAATTGCTTGAACCTGGGAGGTAGAGGTTGCAGTGAGCCAAGATCACACCACTGCACTCCATCCCGGGTGACAGAGGGAGACTCTGTCAAAAAAGAAAAAAGAAGTGTGAAGCCCAGCCTGTGCAACATGGTAAGACTATCTCTACAAAAAATTAAAAAATTAGCTAGGCATGGTGACATGCCAGGACATACTCCCAGCTACTTAGGAGGCTGAGGTGGGAGGATCACTTGAGCTTGGGAGGTTGAGGCTACAGTGAGCTATGATTGCACCTCTGTTCTGCAGCCTAGATGACAGAGCAAGAGCCTGTCTCAAAAAAAAAAAAAAAAAAGGAATGTGAAAAGTCTAAGGTTTTATCCTACTTGCAAGCTAACAAGTGAGCTTGCCATAGTTTCATGGGTGTTGGTAGAAGACATGAGACACTTGGCTCAGAGACAAAGGACTTTATGTCTCATGGCAAGGCAATAGCGGTAGCCAGAGTTTAGTATATTTACACCAGTTCCCCAAGCCCAGTTCCCCTGGGGTAATGTGATGGGGGGCAGATGAAATCTGAGCATTCATTAGGTTGTGTACAAGAAAGGAACCTCAAGCTTAAGAATCCCAAATCTCCATTAGTGGGAAATGAGTGTGTCTGATCTTTGCTCTAGAATAAAACATTATTACACTGAAAATTTAACAACACTCTCTTTACTCTAGAGGGAGACATGATTATCCTCCAAGGCTGTTTGCCAGACAAACATTCTGGAAAAAAGAGTCTAGAACATAGGGAGTCAGTATCTTTGACCTTAAAATGTGCAGGGAGAAGCCCTGGGGGATGGTCTTGCAACAAACCTATTTTGAAAATTTGGATTTCTGCTCTTATGAAAACTGGGGACAATGCTCTCTTCTTTCCTCAAGTGGCAGTTCCGGGTTTGCTTTGTGGGGGCACCCTCTGGGTAACAGCCCAGCCAAAAGGGAACCCCAGAGAATTCAAACTTTATTCTGGTTTAGCCACCTAGATTTTCTTATTGGAGTAACATGGCCTTAGGTCCTAAAAATAATGAACACATATTTGAATAGACTGCTTACCAAGTCCTCCTATGGGGGCACGTACAGACCAAAGTGGGGAAATAAGTGTTGTTGTGAGTTGTATTGTGTTCCCCTAAAACTCACATGTTGAAGCCCTAATCCCCAATGTGACTGTATTTGGAAATAGAACCCTTACAGAGGTAATTAAGAACCCTAATCCAATAAAACTGGTGTCCTTAAAAGAAGGGGGGCAGACACCAGAGATTTCTCTCTCTCTCTCCACTCAAGCACAGAGGAAAGGTCATGTGAAGACACAGCAAGAAGCCACCATCTACAAGCCAGGAAGAGAGGTCTCACCAGAAACAACCCATGGCACCTTGATCTTAGACCTCCAGCTGCCAGAACTGTGAGAAATGAAATTTCTGTTGTGTAAGCCACTCACTCAGTTTGTGGCACTTTGTTATGCAGCACAAACAAACTAATAGAAGTGTTCTCTGTCCATTTAATAAAAGTTCCTTATCCTTCTTGTACTTGACCCTTCCAAAGAAAGGTCTTGGTATGGGTAAGGGAATAATTGGACAGAGGGTGACATTATAGCTACTGAAATGGACCTCAATGATTTTATGGTAGTAGAGGAAGAGGAACAACCCTGGTACTTGGAAAGGGAACCCCTTAGACCTCAGGAGGTATAGGGGAGTGAGCGATATTAGTGATCTTTCTCTGCAGCCTTTCTCAAAAAGGAAAATGACCCAGAGTAGCTCTCTTAAGCTGTTGCAAGTACCTGAAATTTAAGACTTCTAGGTCTGCCATCCTCCTCCAGATTACTTTCACTGTGATTTGATTGCCATTCTCTTACACTTGCTGACAAATCTGCTGGAAGTAGCAAAGGCAGACTCTCCTTTGTCCCCTGCCTTCTCCACACCCATTCTCACAGCTGTGACTCCGTCGTTCTGTGGGGTGAATGAACGCTCCTCCTCTGGTGTACTAGTCCACGTACAGACAGGACAAGTGGACTGTCTGCCCTTTAGGCCATCATTCCAAATCAAGGTCTAGACTCAATTATTTAAACTGAACCAGGAACCCTAGGTGTATCAGCTGGCCAGGAGGACACAATGGCATTGTCAGGTTTTTTTCACACAGATCCCGCTGTGCTCCCTGCTGAATGATGTAGGCTTCATTTGATGGCTGCACACAATTGTAAGTTCTCTTTCCAGGGGCACCACGTGCACCTTAATATTTGCTTTTAGTCTGGAAGCCACGTGTTAATTAGCCTTTCTCATGGGGACTTGT
>NW_012105986.1:669072-669874 GCF_000951045.1 Mandrillus leucophaeus | reverse complement strand
GGAAAAATGCAGATATGGCCTCTGCTGAGGACTGAATTCCCTTTTAGAGTGTTTTATTTTATTGTGGTAAATAAACATAACAAAAATTTATCATTTGACCATTTGGAGAGTATGATTAATTCATTGATATTAAGTACATTCACAGTGTTGTGCAGCCATCACCACTATTCATTTTAGAAGTTTTTCATCACATCAAACAGAAACTCTACCCATTACACAGTAACTCCTCATTCTCCCCTCTCCCTAGGTCCCTAGTAACCACTATTCTACTTTATGTCTCTATGAATTTGCCTATTCTATATACCTCATACAGGTGGAATCACACCATAGTTGTCTTTTTTTGTGTCTGCTTATTTCACTTACCATAATATTTTCAAGCATTATCCATATTGTGGCATGTATTGAAATTTCATTCCTGTCTGCCTTTTGGCTACTATGAATAGTACATTGTCTCTCAGTATTTGTGGGTTCTGCATCCATGGATTCAACCAATCATGGATTAAAAAATACTTGGAATGGCCAGGAGCAGTGGCTCATGCCTGTAATCCTAGCACTTTAGGAGGCCGAGGCAGGTGGATCACCTGAGGTCAGGAGTTCGGGACGAGTCTGGCCAACATGGTGAAACCCCGTCTCTATTAAAAATACAAAATTAGTTGGGCATGGTGGTGTGCGCCTGTAATCTCAGCTACTTGGGAGGCTGAGGCATGAGAATCACTTGAACCTGGGAGGCAGAGGTTGCAGTGAGCCGAGATCACACCACTATACTCCAGCCTGGTCTATGAAGTGAGACTCTGTCTCAAAA